>NC_137234.1:32746220-32934355 GCF_949987685.1 Ammodytes marinus | reverse complement strand
TTTGAAGTCCTGGAGCAAGCGGCCCTGAACCTCTACCTCCGTCCCTGGAGGGAGGAGTACAAAGTCGTCAAGGTGGGGCTGAAAATGCTGCAGTGATAACAATGAAGTATTGTTTTTCTGATTTCAGATATTAAAAGGTGGAGTCAGCGATTCTGGACAACGCTTGTTTTCAAAATCACTTTGTCAAATGGGTGTATGTCCTTGTGATGCATTACCTGTGCGAACTGTGCGTGCGCTGAAAAAAAGGAAATCTGCTGTTGAAACACAGCCTTAACTCTGTAAACTGTCATGTTAACAAAGGGGCGCACCATAGTTAGTAAAATGCCAGTTTACAGAGCCTAGGATGTGCATTAACACCAGATTTGTTTTTCAGCAAAGACACAGGGTTCAGACAGGTAGCAGATTGTGAGGAGATATTCACAGGTAATATAGGTCCCTGATGTGTCTAAAGACCCCCAAAGAAGCAACCTTCTCTATTTCCTCCCATCTTTCTGAGGCGGGGCTTAGAGACAGGCTCTAAAACATAGCGTTTCAGACACGGGCTGAAAGTCGGCGATTCAGCCATGGCACTGAGAAAAAAAAATAAAAAATTTTGGACACTATTTTCATGAAAACAGTTTCTAGTAAAAATCAAAATTCCAACTTTGAACCTGAGAATCAACACATAGTGATTGATTTGATTTTGCCTTTTGTGTCCACAGATGTACACCGGTATGTTCACCCACTATATCAAACCAGTGCTGTCCATGCCACAGATTGAGCAAGTGTTCAGCCTGCTGGGGTACGAGCCCGGCGCATCCCGTCATGAGCAGCTCCTGCTCCAGTCTCCCAGAGCAGGTAGGGCCTGTGTGGACCAGCTGCTGCGCCTGGCCTGTGCCTTCTACCTGGCCCGCTGTGAGTGCTGCCTCCTGGTGGATGCTCTGGGGAGGCACGCTGGGGACGGCCAGTGGGAGCTGAGTGTTGTGAGAGAGAGGCAGAGAGGAAGCATCATGCAGGTATTTCTGCCCTGCTGTTTAGCAAGGGGAATCACTCAATTAGGATGGGGGGTGGGCGGGGGGGTCAGTATTTTCTGAAATAAGTTAAGTTACTTTTTTAGTCGGCATTTGAAATGTGTCTTTCCTGATATCCCCTCTCAAGTTACCACACTGGATCCTAGCGAAGGGTCAGCCATAGTACAGCGCCCCTGTCAATCAGCTGAGTGGATCAGCTGTTTGACACGGAGATGAAATGAATAAAAACAATGAATAAGTTGTGTGATTTGCATTAGTACAGTAGCTCACGTCCGGCTGAAATGGCCTGTAGCGGCTTCCCAGTTAGCCACTATGCTGCATGTCGGCTGGTGTTCCTGACGCGTGCCGTAGCCTCTAGATTACAGTTCAAACTTAGGAATGTCCACTCGTTCCTCTAGAGTTTATAATGCTTCGTTTATTCACCAACACAACTGAAGGTTAGACTTGAACATACAACTTAATTTAAGTTAACCTGTAAGCTCCACAACACGGTCGAAAACTGTTTGCCTCCCGGCATGCAAGCACACCTGGCTTCCCTGCTACGCCTGATTAGTAGGCTAGCATCAGATTTACAGTGTAGCCACCAGGCGGTCAAGTTGGGAATAACCAGACAATGAAAGTAAACAAGAAAAGGATAAATGGCTCTTACATGGCCGATGGTCCATTGTTCTGTGCTCTCATCAACAGGTCTCCTTGGAAAACACTAAGAAAAGCCTGGAAGTCCAGCAGCCCCAGCCGTCTGATGGAGAGTCAGATGTGGATCTGTACATGGAGGATGTGCAGGTTAACGGGAGGCAGAGGGCTGCTGTTCCCCATGATGACGAGAGTCCCCGCTCCTTGACCTGGTTGGCTCAAAGCGCTCCAGCTGTCTTTACACACAGCAACGGAATGAAGGCCCAGTCCTCCTCCTCCACCAGAGAGCCTGTGTGCATCTCTACACTGCAGCTGACCAAGACATCACACCCAGAGCCAGCCAGCACAAGGCAGGCCAGGCGTTCCTATGAAGAGTCTGCTGTTGAAGTGGACTCGCTGTCAATGAGGCCTCCTCTAGGCAGAGTTGATGCCAACCTCCGCTGCAGTTGTGTCCAAACCCCTGATGCTTGTGTTAAACTCTGTATTGGCTGCAACACCTTGCACGATATTGACTGTGTCTTGCTCAAGCGTTGCCACGCAGAGGGCCACTGTGTGGTATTCCATGACAATCTGAGAGACATGAAAAACGTATGCTCTGTGTCAGCACATAATGAGAGGCTCAGAGTGAGTGATATGACTGGAGCGTCTCCTCTCAGCACTAGCGTTGGAGCAATGTCCTCCTTAGCTCTGTGTGACGACCCTACGGCAACAAAGCCATCTCTTCATCCAATCACCTACCATAAATGCTGTGACCTGGCCCTGCCGGACCCTCAGGTTCTGTGTCTAAGCTGCAACGTCTTCCACTCTGATTCCTGTGAATTCATGATGTACGTCTGTAAATCCTCACATCACCACACCAAGCAGTTGGGAGATTGCGCATGTGGCAAGCAATGTTCCAGAAAGCCTATGGTTCTGTGCAGATATTGTGGAAAGGAGTATTGTAACGACTGTTGGTATAGAAGTCCTGTTGCATGCACCTGTGGCCAAACTTTTGACCAGTCATCCTCTGTGTGAATTATATTAGAACAGTATTGCGCTAATGAGGCACAACTGGCAAAATCAGTGCCTTAACTCTGCATTAAAAATCAAGTACAATCAATGTAGAAATTCTAATGTTGCCTTGACACAGTGCTTAAATGCAGTATTAAGTGTGCTGCAATTTTTCTACTTTGGTTATTTTTCCTAAGACTTGCATTATTGTGCCATCTAGTTATTCTGTAAGTAGCCATATTTACCATATCAATTTTTTTTAAAGTTTTGTGTATTGTTTAGACATTCTGCTGTTGAGGCACTTGTAATTCAGTGTGAAAGGAAGTCTGTTTTCACCTGTATACCGACTGGAATAAAAAAGGGTCAATAAGCAACTGTGTGTTTAAATGTGTTCAGTTGCAATTGCAACAAAAAATATATATTTCTCTTGAAGGCTAAATTGACATGTTTAAATTGCTTTGTATGGAGGACTATGGAACCAGATTGTTTTTTGTGCCTAAAAATCACTGTGCAAATTGTTAAATTCTAAAACAATGTATTGTCGCAAGATTAAAAGTTCTTTAAAGCTAAAACGATACACAGTTGCAATTTAATGACGTATCTATGCGAGGGTAGGTGTACTATTCAGAAATAAATGACCGTCTTAAGAACATGATAGAAAAGAGGTATTTCAAATGTTCTAAGTGCATTAGCAGGTAAAATATTTATCATCCTTATAAAACTTGAAAATCACCAAATTTGAAAGGTCAATACTAACACAGACATTTTACAAGTTCATGTTCTAGAATGACGTCAGTCATGGAGGTTGAACCCTGGTTTAAAGCGATAGTGAAAATTCAGCTTGACTCACTGGCAATTGTTTAAATATCTTTAATTATCTCAAGACTAATAGCTAGATATCTCAGAAAAATATCAGCAGTTAAAAACCATAAGTTTTTTCCTAAGTCGTGCCTACTCATGTACCAGACATGTCCTGTCTAAACTTCATTTAGATCCACACAGCTTTCCATTCTCATGTAAAACTAGTAGAAATGTGTTAAAAAATTTTATGTCAAGAGTTGAACAGTGATTGAGAAGAATTGCTAATACCCTTTGCATGCATGTTCTCCTTCATTTGCTAAGTAGTACCACAGTGATAATCATCTGTTGTGACAGGACAGTGCCATACAAGGATCACACAGAGTGGATTCACTCTCATATCAGCCTCTTTATTGGTCAAACATAGTCTCGGTGTTCACAGAACATGGCTCTCTTGGCTTGAACATTGAAGTGTTTTGTGGTTTCCGCCCTTCAGCTTCTGTAAATCACAGGAACACTTTTTTGTGCAGATGGATTTCCAGTTGAAGCAGTTCATGATGATTCTGATACTGAACTCTTATTCAAACCAGAAAACAACATGTATCACTTACTGCACGATAGAAGAAATGAACACATGAAAGATTAGCATGTGCAGTCAATGCAAAAAGCTTTTGTCAACACAATGTTGGCTGATCAGAGATGCAACTGAGGGAAACTCAAAACATTGCATATCACTTTTACAGATTCTTCTGTACCAGTGTTTAGTGGTCTGTCCTATTCATTGCTGTCCTGCCACTTGATGTTGATGAATGTCTTGCTGTCCATGCGGTCGATGTAAAGGACTCCTTCCAGGTGGTCCATCTCATGCTGAGCCATACGAGCTGCCCAGCCCCTGGCCTGCCACGACACGGCTTCCCCCTTCTCATTCAGACCTGCACAAGGGCCAGAGAAATATACAGAAATGCTTTAACAAACGCTCTTTAATAATAGGCAGAGAAACGAATTTCCTATCAGAATCTTTATTGTACTATCCATATCTGCCTTGAATCCTTTTTGTAGTTTTATTTAAAATTCACAAGGTATTCCACTATGACAAGTTTTTCTTATAATGGTTAAAGTGGAGTCAGTGACGCTGGAGAATGCTTGTTGTCAAAAACCACTTCTTGTCAAAATCAGTTATTACACAGCCAATGCTTTTTTTGACAAAAAGAGATTTTGACAACAAGCATTCTCCAGAATCCCTACCGTCACATTTTATTCAATGTGTTTTGTTTTTTATAGCTTTTAAAAAGTCCCAGTACAAACAAATTAGATTTTGGTCAAAATGGCACCACATTTGAATGGCACTGCTGTGTAGGAAATAACAGGATTTAAAACTACAAACATGCGTACCAGAAACTTCCACCGACTGGTAGCGTGGAACTGTGGCAGAGAAGCCTGAGATGCTCTCACAGGCCTCCTGAAAGAGCACGGTCTGTCCATCCAGGACCCTCAGCTGGGGATTGACAAAGATTCTCAGGGGCTGGGCGGAAATACCGCGGACCTTCCTCGATGCCGGGGAACTCTCCTTTAACATCTTCTCAGGATACTCCAGGGCCAGGATGCGGAGTGGAACCCCGATCTGAGGCGCACTGAGTCCCACACACTCAAGTTTACGCATCACTCCAACCAAAGTGTTGATGACCTTTTGTATCTCGGGGCCCGTTATAGTTTCCGGGTCGACGGCAGCAGCATGTGAACGCAGCACTGGGTCCCCTACCTGGCACACGTGACTGTATGGAGGGCAGGGAGGGGGTATGATCTTGCGTTTCATGTAATTGAGATAGGAGCGCACCCTGATGTTGCTAGAGTATGCCTGGCTGCGGGGTACAGGCGTGAGGGGGGAGACGTGTGGAAGACATGTGGAAGTCACTTTGGTTAAGCTCAGGGCCCTGGTACGGCAGCGAGGGCCTTTAGAGGCACACAGTCTCAAGCCAATCCTGGAGAGCTGGATCACAGACGATCCAGACATAGTGTTCATGATGAAGCTGCAGCTGGGCCGACGACGGGTCAAACAGAGACGGGAGGCGTTCACAGTTCTGTGGGTACAATCGTACAAAAGCAGGACATTTAGTTCATGTAAAAGTCATCAAACCATGTATCATTAAGACACCACTCCAAATGACCACTGAACCTGGTTTTTACTATTTACAGTCCCCTCCATAAGTATCGGAACAGTGAGGCCAATTCCTTTATTTTTGCTGTAGACTGGAAACATTTGGGTTTGACACCAAAATATGAATATGAGACAATAGATCAACATTTCAGCTTTCATTTCCAGGTATCTACATCTGGATCTGATACACAACTGAGAAGATAGCATTTTTTGTAAAGGAACACCACATTTTTAGGTTAGCAAAAGTATTGGAACAGATACACTTAAAAGTAAATTAAAGTGAATAAGACTTAATATTATTAATGTTACTGTGCTGTTGTCAAGATGAACCTTTACCAAAGTGATGGAAAGGCTAAAGTTTGGAGAAAGAAAGGATCTGCTCATGACCCCAAACATACAAGCTCATCTGTGAAACACGGTGGAGGCAATGTCATGGCTTGGGCTTGCATGGCTTCTTCTCGGATGGGCTCATTATTCTTCATTGATGATGTAACTAGAGCTGCAACGATTAATCGACGAATCGATTATTAATCGATTATTAAAATAATCGCCAACTATTTTGATAATCGATTAATCGTTTAGAGTAATTTTTTAATAAAAAATGTCCAAATTCTCTGATTTCAGCTTCTCAAATGTGAATACGTTCTGGTTTCTTTAATCCTATTATGACAGTAAACTGAAATATCTGTGTTTTGGACATAACAATACATTTGAGGACGTCACCATGGGCTTTGGAAAATTTATCAACATTTTTCACCATTTTCTGACATTTTACAGACCAAAACACTAATCGATTAATAATCGATTAATCGAGAAAATAATCGACAGATTAATCGATTATCAAAATAATCGTTAGTTGCAGCCCTAGATGTAACACATGATGGCAACAGCTAAATGAACTCAGAAGTTTACACAAACATTTTGTCTGCCAATTTAAAGAAAGATGCAACCAAACTGATTGGAAGATCCTTCATAATGCAGCAAGATAATGACCCAAAACACACTGCAAAAACAACAAAGGAGTTAATCAGGGTCAAGAAATGGAAGGTTTTAGACTGGTCAAGTCAATCTCCAGACTTAAACCCTATAGAGCAAGCATTTTACCTGCTAAAGAGGAGACTGAAGAGAGTAAACAAACAGCAACTGAATGAGGCTGCGGTGAAAGCCTGGAAAAGCATCAAAAAGGAGGATTCACAAGTTTTGTGATGTCAATGGGTCACAGGCTTGATGCAGTTGTTGCAAGCGAAGGCTTTGCAACAAAATATTAAGTCTTATTCACTTTAATTTATTTTAAGTCTATCTGTTCCAAAACTTTTGCTAACCTAAAAATGTGGTGTTCCTTTACAAATAATGCTATCTTCTCAGTTGTGTATCAGATCCAGATGTGAATACCTGGAAATGAATGCTGAAATGTTGATCTATTGTCTCATATTCATATTTTGGTGTCAAACCCAAATGTTTCCGGTCTACAGCAAAAATAAAGGAATTGGCCTCACTGTTCCAATACTTATGGAGGGGACTGTATAGGTATGTTCTTGAGTAAAATTAAAGATGTTGTTCTATTCTATAGACTACTGCCAAGATCTTTTTCTTAGTTTGCGATTCTGGAGAATGCTTGTGAACATCTCCTCACAATTCGCTACCTGTCCATCCATACTGTGTGTGCACTGAATAAAATCTGTGCCTAGGCTCTGTAAACAAAGCAACATGCCTGTTTACAGATCATAGGCTGTGTATTAACACTGAGTACACACAGTATGGAGGTAGCGGAGCGTGAGGACATATTCACTGATTTGGACAAAAACTGATTTTTGACAATAAGCTGTTCACCAGAATCGCTGATTCCACCTTTAATGTAGAGATGCCGATTTTTTTTTTAAATGTGTGGTCTCTTAATTTTTTCGAGAGCTGTAAGTCCGAATATACACTCAACAAAAATATTAACGCAACACTTTTGTTTTTGCTCCCATTTTTCATGAGATGGACTTAAAGAACTAAAATTCTTTCCAGATACACAATATTACCATTTCTCTCAAACAGTGCAAATCTGTCTAAATGTGTGATAGTGAGCACTTCTGCTTTGCTGAGATAATCCATCCCACCTCACAGGTGTGCCACATCAAGATGCTGATCTGACATCATGATTAGTGCACAGGTGTGCCTTAGACTGTCCACAATAAAAGGCCACTCTGAAATGTGCATTTTTTTGCTTTATTGGGGGAAATGTGCAGTTTTGTCTCACAGCAAAATGCCACAGATGCCACAAGCATTGAGGGAGCGTGCAATTGGCATACTGACAGCAGGAATGTCAACCAGATCTGTTGCTTGTGCAATGAATGTTCATTTCTCCACCATAAGCCGTCTCCAAAGGCGTTTCAGAGAATATGGCAGTACATCCAACCGGCCTCACAACCGCAGACCACGTGTAACCACACCAGCCCAGGACCTCCACATCCAGCAGGTTCACCTCCAAGATCGTCTGAGACCAGCCACTGAGACAGCTGCTGAAACAATTGGTTTGCATAACCAAACAATTTCTGCACAAACTGTCAGAAACCGTCTCAGGGAAGCTCAACTGCATGCTCGTCGTCCTCATCCTTGACCTGACTCCAGCTCGTCGCCGTAACAGACTTGAGTGGGCAAATGCTCACATTCGATGGCGTCTGGCACGTTGGAGAGGTGTTCTCTTCACGGATGAATCTCGGTTTACATTGTTCAGGGCAGATGGCAGACAGCGTGTGTGGCGTCGTGTGGGTGAGCGCTTTGCTGATGTCAATGTTGTGGATCGAGTGGCCCATGGTGGTGGTGGGGTTATGGTATGGGCAGGCATCTGTTATGGACGAAGAACACAGGTGCATTTTATTGATGGCATTATGAATGCACAGAGATACCGTGATGAGATCCTGAGGCCCATTGTTGTGCCATACATCCATGAACATCACCTCACGTTTCAGCAAGATAATGCACGGCCCCATGTTGCAAGGATCTATACACAATTCTTGGAAGCTGAAAATGTCCCAGTTCTTGCATGGCCAGCATACTCACCGGACATGTCACCCATTGAGCATGTTTGGGATGTGCTTGACTGGCATATACGACAGCGTGCACCACTTCCCACTAATATCCAGCAACTTCGCACAGCCATTGAAGAGGAGTGGACCAACATTCCACAGGCCACAATTGACAATCTGATAAACTCTATGCGAAGAAGATGTGTTGCACTGCATGAGGCAAATGGTGGTCACACCAGATACTGACTGGTTCTGAGTCCCCAGACCCCCAATAAAGCAAAAAAATGCACATTTCAGAGTGGCCTTTTATTGTGGACAGTCTAAGGTACACCTGTGCACTAATCATGATGTCAGATCAGCATCTTGATGTGGCACACCTGTGAGGTGGGATGGATTATCTCAGCAAAGCAGAAGTGCTCACTATCACACATTTAGACAGATTTGTGAACAATGTTTGAGAGAAATGGTAATATTGTGTATCTGGAATGAATTTGGATGGATTCACACTGAACTTTTTTTTTTTTTTGTAAACAATTATAAAAAAATAAGAGGGGGTAGGACCAGAAAAGTTTTTCTTAACTTCTTCCTATCCCTTTTGAACATGAACTATGTTATTTGAGTTATGTATTTGTTGCTTAGGATCCTGAGGATCCCATTTGTTTGTTTTTAATTTATTTATTTCCTTTTTTACTGCTCAATCGTTTTATTTTTGTTTGTATTATTATTATTTTTTTAACCATGTTCAATAAAGACTTATAAAAAATAAAAATAAATTTTAGATCTTTAAGTCCATCTCATGAAAAATGGGAGCAAAAACAAAAGTGTTGCGTTTATATTTTTGTTGAGTGTATGTTTACAGACACAAAGCGCCTGTATTGTATTTCATAATTATTGATGAATTTAAAGCCACTTTGTGTGGAACTGTAATGTACTGTTCTTGCAGCATATTTTAAATGTACCCCAGGCATCAGCTTTCTTTAAAAAATAGAACATATACCATATTCCTTGAGTAGAGGCTGCAGGTTAAGAATGGCATTTCTACGACCCTAGTTTTTCGCGACTGCACCACATAGTGAATTGAATGACCACAAAAGTGCAACCAAGTGCATTCAACTCAAGTACCACTTTGTCTTTTTTGCTTAGGATGGGACCTCACCGAGTTAAGGCCAGGACACACCAGTCCGACATGTTCCGACTACGCAAAAAATGGAGTCGGCCGTTTCAGGAAGCTCCAGTCTTCCCGTCGCGGCCAAAGAACACACCGAGACGACTGTTTATTTTCCGTACGCTCGCGGGACGTAATGTCTCCACAACAGCAGGCGGCGCTAATCTGTATTGTGGCCCGAAAAAATACGAAAGCCGGAAATGATTGGACATCTCTCTAGAGCATAAACATAGATAGAAATACGTATTTATATTTATGGACCATAAGAGCACAATTTTTAGCAGAGAGTGTCGAGCATGGTGTCGAGCAGTCAACAAGGGTTGATGCATGTGAGTACTCTCAAAACGAAACAAACAAACACATTAAAACGATGGCTAGCTGTTGTTAGCTGTTTGTGCTACCCGCCTCACTTCCGGGCTTCACTGATTCGCTAGCCCTCCACCAATCAAATTGCTCCAAATGAAAGACGGTCGGCCGCCGATTGAACATGTTCAATCGGCGGCCGACAGGCTCAAAACAAGCCCGACAACCTCTGCGTCGGCCGACGTCACGGCACACACCAAACAGATTCGTCTTTTTTTTTGGCGACGGCGATTATCGGGCTGGTGTGTCCTGGCCTTTAAATGACCCAGACGTATGTACGTAGCAGGAAGGATGAGAGCTGTTTGTATTCTATAAAGGAAAGGTTCTTCAATGCTTGACTTGGGCATAGGATACACTGGACCATCCTTTACAAAAGAAAAGGATATTTTGCGGTCCCAAATTCCTCAAACAGCAACATCTTAAATGATGCACCATTCGGCCGATCACGCCAGACCAAAGTCATTCATGCTTATTAGGTAGTTTCAATCATTTTCGTATGATTTAGCTTTTTATTATAGAAATATATTTGGTTGCGATTGATAATGACAAAGATGTGAAATAGTTTTCACTTACAGTTGTGTTAAAAATAATAGCAGTGTGTTTAAAAAAGTGAGTAAAGATCAAAATCCTTATAATAGCTTTTATTTCCAAACACGCAAATGCATTGGGGACAGATTCAAGATTATATACATACATTGATAAAATAATAAACAATGAGGAAATGCACAAGCAAAATAAAAAAAAGCAGATTCAACAATGACAATACAACTCCTACCTCTGCACCCCTCCATCCCTCTGCGTCCTAGCCTCCAAACCTGGGCTGGTGGTTGTTGGAGGTGGCATGGTTTGGGCTGTTGTCTGGATGGTGGGGGTTATGGTAGGTTGCTTCTTCTTGCACACAGACAAATGATTAATAAAGTCGGTTCTACGTAACAACATTGCCTGGCAGTGGGGGCAGTGGTAATGCAATTGTGGTCGGCATTGTAACCCACATCTGTGAATGGTATACCCTAAAACATAAGAACATAGAATTGTAGTATTATTAACAACGTCCTATTCAAAAAAGTGAATTATGAACACCAAAATTCTGAATATAGTGTGTGATCACCATAAACAAATTAAGGGAGGGATATATTTTGATACAGTGCCCAAATGGAGTTGATCACAACATTTAGGCAGCTTTCAGTTTCAACACATTGTAAATCCATTTGTATTTTCCAGAGAGAATGTTTGCAAACCTTACCTTGATGGACAATGGCACGCCTGGAATGGCTCTCTAAATGGGTTCTTAGCTTGTTCAGCTTGGCTGGCTGGAACAAAGCTGAGCTACAAAACGGGCAATGGAAGGCTTTGCAGCATGTGGTGCATCTTTCCAGTTGGGGCAAGGATCTCCCTTCTTGGATTGTGATATGCATCTTGAAAAAGAGAGAGACTCAGTTATCAATCAGTTGGATCTTCTGTCCTGGATTGATCTTAACCTGTGAAATCACTAAGTATAGGCTATACAGCACATGACAGAGTCGAACACATATTTACACTTGGTGTAGGTCTGCAGAAAAGGCTTAAATAATAACTGACTATTAAAAATGCCATATGTCTCATCAAACTTTAAAAAATGACGTCAAAATGGAGACAGACTGATTAGATATTTTAAATTGAATTAAAACAGGTTAACAGTGAATATTTCACAAGCATTTACAGTGAAGACAGTAGGCCATTTATTAAATGTAGCTTAAAGACAATTATTAATGTGCTGGCTAGAAGTGGTTATCATTTTAATCAACTAATGTAAGACACCTAGTTAGGCTTGTCAAAACGTGCTATTTCATTAAAAAACAACATTTGTTAACGTTGGTTGTAACATTATTGCCTCTAAGTTGTTTATACTTAGCTATTCACACTTCAGCTATCTAACTATAACTTTGCTGGTCAATTCCACGCGGAATAATTGTTTTAACATTAAATAAATAAAACTTAATTGACATTCAGTACTCACATTCTGACTGTGGTTCCTCATTAAGCTTATGGCAGGTTGCTTCTTCTTGTTAACATGCTTCTCCTTGTTAACATCTTTCTTCTTGCACACAGACAAATGATTAATAAAGTCGGTTCTACGTAACAACATTGCCTGGCAGTGGGGGCAGTGGTAATGCAATTGTGGTCGGCATTGTAACCCACATCTGTGAATGGTATACCCTAAAACATAAGAACATAGAATTGTAGTATTATTAACAACGTCCTATTCAAAAAAGTGAATTATGAACACCAAAATTCTGAATATAGTGTGTGATCACCACAAACAAATTAAGGGAGGGATATATTTTGATACAGTGCCCAAATGGAGTTGATCACAACATTTAGGCAGCTTTCAGTTTCAACACATTGTAAATCCATTTGTATTTTCCAGAGAGAATGTTTGCAAACCTTACCTTGATGGACAATGGCACGCCTGAAATGGCTCTCTAAATGGGTTCTTAGCTTGTTCAGCTTGGCTGGCTGGAACAAAGCTGAGCTACAAAACGGGCAATGGAAGGCTTTGCAGCATGTGGTGCATCTTTCCAGTTGGGGCAAGGATCTCCCTTCTTGGATTGTGATATGCGTCTTGAAAAAGAGAGAGACTAATAGGTCAATCTGAAGTTTTTGTTAGCGAATCATGAGGTATTATTCACTGATTTTGACTAAAAGTTATTTCGACAACAAGCATTCTCCAGAATCGCAGATTCCACCTTTATTGTAGTGTAGCCTTAGCCTGGTGCTACCAGACCATTGTACTTCATTTCATTTCTACAGAGGGTCTGGAACTGCTCTATTTGGCCAACGTTCACTCACTTGGAGGCAAGTGTCTGTTGAAGTTTAAAACTATTGGATCTGCCCAGTGCCACTCTGGATCAGCCAACCAATCGCATAACGTTTGGTCGTGACGTATGTCATGAGCCGGCTTCTGACGGTGCGTTCCAGTTGTACTTGGAACTCGTAAATTTCCGACTTCACTACATATTATAGTCTATGGATCTACCGGTACCTGACAACGGTAACTTGCTAGAGCCTAACGTTTAGTTATTTGGATGAGAAAGGTTGTAGGTGTCCATACGTTCCCGAGCAGATGCACTGGAACACAGACAGGTCGGAACTACCAAGTCGGACATTTCGGAGTTCTGAGTATAAAGGAACGCAGCATTCAACTGAAACTGGAGCGCGACTTTGACGTCATCCTTCTCAGCCTCTCGCTCTGTTCGCTGATTGGACGGCCGGACATTTTCCTGAGCTGGAGCACGTGAATTCACCGCAGCCCCAGACTGACTACTGAAGGGAAAAAGAAATTTGGGCGGAAGTAGGTAGGCGGACGGAGCCAGGCTAGTTTAGCCTAGCTGACAGACAACTATTAATCAATGTGCTAGCTAGAAATGATCACAGTCAAGAGACTCCTAGTAAACCAAACTAACATATATATGTTATGGTTAGCCACATTCGGCTAACTAACAATAACTTTGCTGTACAATTCCACACATATGAATCGTGTTTTACGTTCAATAATTACATTTGATTCACATTAAAAGGTGAAGTAAGCGGTTTATTTATGTTAATATAAGTGTTGAATCGCTCTTTATTTATACAGTGATGACTTACATAATGTGCGCGTTTCATAAAGCCGATCTCTCAGTCAGCTGCTCTGCATGTAATCGGCAAATAAACTTTTCGGGGGAAGTTATTATCCAATCACAAGAGAGAACGCTACAAACCGAAACCCGTCTCACTGCCGGTGCACGCCAGAGCGACAGATGGGTGAATGTTTATGCACCTACAATGGCGGAGCCGTTAAAAATCCTTCCCAATGTCTGTTTTGATGGTTTTTATCATGTTTTACCACTCTTATGGATCTGAGATGATGCTAGATAACTCGCTGCTTGAAGACCGCAGTGCATTAATGTAGTGACGTAGGGACAAGCAAGGGGACTGCTAACTGCAGTAACTGACAAGAAGTTAGCTAAGAACCATTCCGCTTACAGCACCTTTAAAGCTGGGGTGGAGGATTTGGGGAGAAAATGGCAGTTGGGATAGAGATTCAAATCCAAATACCTCAACCGCTCCACTTGCTCTCTTTGGTCCCTCCCCTATGGTCCCTCCCTGACACGCTCTACACCAACAACATCGTGCCAAAGTGAATGGACAGTCCCAACAGCCAATAAAAACAGATAATCGGAGCCTCGCTCTGATTGGTCAAAGTGTCAGCTCATGTTACTTTGGCCAATCAGAAATCATATACCCCAGCTTTAAGTATACTCACATTCTGAGTGTCGTTCATCTTTACTCTCCTGGAGAAATACGGTCCTTGGTCATCCACTTCGGTAGATGTCACGAAACGCTAAGGTCAACGAAACGCCACAGTAGTTAGGCTGCTACCACAAGGGGAGATAGTTATTTTAAATGGAGTCTTCTTATAAAATTCAAATTTATATTATTTGTATGTGACTTGTCTGGCCTCAGTTTATCAGAACATTTCGTAAACGCGAAACACCGCCCGCGGGGAAGGGAAGCGCTGGAAAACACGCGCACCCAGTCAAAAGCGCCACAAGCTAAACAGCAAAGTCGTGAGCATGTTGGTGCACATGTATTTATAATTATATCACCTTAATAATATACTGATAACTGGTCATATTTACACATTTAAGGGCGTTGCATATCTCCGTTGCTTTACCTTAAAGTCTACGCTTCCATGCTAGCCAAAAAGAAGCAAATAGCTCAGGATAGAAGGTGAAATCAGTGTAAGCGGTGTTCAAGGCTCTCCGTCAAACTAGTTCCGAGTCGACGACGACGTCAAGCGGCACAACAAAACTTCACAATAAAAGTCTACACGCTATAGCCGCATTTTAAACCGTCAACACAGATCCTTCATAAACCTTTATTTTGACAACGAGCAGTTAGTTTGACTGGGAAGTAATTTCCAACGTTTTCAAAACAAAACGACCCGTTAACTCCGGTTAACTCCCCCAGACTTGGGGATGGTGTTCAACAGTTCACGTCCTCAACTTGCCACTACATGTCCACCAGGGTGGGTGGTCGCTTCACATTCATGGAGAGGAGTTTAAAAGAGCCAGCGGGAGGATGATGCTGTTGATACCCGCTGAGGAGTATCGTTGAGGGGCTGATGGAAGGAGCAGAGCTGCAGCCTGCTGTAAACACTCGTTTACAGAAGTTACCGCTGTGGATCATAGAGTATGTCTGGGCTCACAAGATGATGGATATACCGGAAGGTTGGTTTTCGATTAGTTGTGAGAATATGTTCAACTTGTTATCGCTTAATTACCACTACGGGTGTGTTTTTATTTTGACATTATAGTAGCCTATTGATTGTTCATTTTTAAGTAGTCCTTTTTCTTTATTATTTGAATTGCAAATGACCTCAGCAGCCTACTTGTAATTGTTTCTTTGGTATATCCATTGTATCCTACTTCTACATAGTATCATCAGAGGGAGATATTCCACCACATCTGTTGGCTGTACTTTTCATAATAAGAGTTCCCTAGGGAAGGCCTTTTACTGATGTGTATTAGTTAAACAACTTGTTTTACAATACAAATGAGAACACATGATATGTTTGTAACCTTTTCACAATGCATACTTTAACTTTTGATACTTAAATTGCATTTTCTTGCTGATATTTAGTCAATTTTACCGAAGTAGAATTTGTTCATGCATGACTTGCTTGTAATACAGTATTTTTGTGGCAGTACTACTATACTTCCATAAGATATGATCTATTGCACCTTTGGTGAACACACACACACACACACACACACACACACACACACACACACGTCATTAAGGAGAAACCATACCTACCTGCACTCTAACATGTGTAAGATTCAATAAAGACAATTAATGATCTTTGAGGCCAGTCAATACAAAACATAGTCGACCACTCACTTACTTTTGAAATTGACAGCTTTTACAATGAAAGTAAACTCAGAGGATAATGTGAGGTCCTCCATGTTGCTTTTCTTCACCCAGTGGTGGAGCCTTCCGATTGGCCAGACGTGGACTCACAGCCCCTCAGCCTGGAGGATTCCTGGAGGCTGCGTGTCTCCTCTGCCCGGACGTATTCCATCATGAAGAGCAGGGACGTGGAACGCTTTGAGAGAGTGATGGGCTTCCTGGAAGACACATACAGACTGCTGCCCAAACTGGTGCCTCCAATCAAACACATGAAGATCATGTTTGGCCTCAAGACCATGGTATGCAAAATGTTCCTTTATCTATTGATATTATAAGCTTGTAACATATGTGTTACTTATAGAGCTGCAACGATTAATCGACGAATCGATTATTAATCGATTATTAAAATAATCGCCAACTATTTTGATAATCGATTAATCGTTTTGAGTGATTTTTTAATAAAAAAATTCCAAATTCTCTGATTTCAGCTTCTCAAATGTGAATATTTTCTGGTTTCTTTAATCCTATTATGACAGTAAACCGAAATATCTGTGTGTTTTGGACATAACAATACATTTGAGGACGTCAACATGGGCTTTGGAAAATTTATCAAAATTTTTCACCATTTTCTGACATTTTACGGACCAAAACACTAATCGATTAATAATCGATTAATCGAGAAAATAATCAACAGATTAATCGATTATCAAAATAATCGTTAGTTGCAGCCCTAGTTACTTACATGTTGCAGCTGCAGTCAACCCATGACTATATATTTCAAATTATTATTATTCAACTTTTTATTTTCCATTATACAAAAAAGACAATACAATCAAACAAGAAAAAACACAACATGAGATGGGGAATCTGACATACAGTATCATTAACATCATTTTTCTAATGTAGTTATTTTATCTTCTATCTAGTTGGTTTTACAACCAGACCAAAGTTATACAGATCTGATACAGGCTTTGTAAAGATATGATGGAATAAAGTTCCATGGACCATGAGTGTCATCCGGCCTATATCGCCCTCTTGAAGAGTTATAGTAGCTAGCCTGTTCTAAAGATAACTAGTCCATGGAATCCTTGCCCCAGTACTCCAGATTGATTGATTTGATCTTTGTTCTTTCCAGCTTAATAGAATAATACGTTTGGCATAAGAAAAAATCAATGCAATAATACTTTGTATACTTATTTTATGGGCAGAGGATGTTTTACGCTTAATATGCAAGTAATTGGTCAAGACTTGATAAAAAATGTTCAAAGACCATGACATGTCTTCAAAAATTTCAGACCAAAAATTGTTTAACAAGCAGACAGTACCACAGTAAGTGCATGAGCATACATACCCTTTACTGTATTTCTTTAAGTTTATTTTAATGTGTTGATGTGTTTATCCCTCCCTCCCTCTCTCTCCGTTATTGTCTCACCATCCAGGTCATAATGTGGATGCTCAGGCAGGGCCAAGGATTGGTTGATACTGTGTGTAAAATCAACCTGTTCTTCCCCAGTAAACTACCTCAGTACCAACAACAATGCGTGAGTGTCCAACATTTGCAACTATAGCTTCTGCATATTTTAATTTGATCTTTCAACCAATTAAACATGCTCTCATACTCAGCGCATTTGAGGCTTGTGCAGTATTAATGCACAGCCCAACATTTGTATATCTGAAGCTGCTCTTATCACACATACATTTGCAATAACGGTGGACTTCTTGTCATGTGAAAGGGGTCTCTTGTACAACCCCATAGGAAATTATCACATGACTCTACAGTTTTTTTTTTTAATTCCATAAACGATTTTAAATACACACATTATTAACAATTGGGGAGTGAACTAAGCTCATTGAGATATGAAATAAAGGGGCGACATCTACAATCAAATTTGTTCAAAGAACCTCTCAAAGAATATTAATTTTTTTCAAGTTTGACAAAAAACATAACATCACTCAACCAGGAAGATGACAGGGGAGGCTTGGGAGACTTCCACTCAAAAAGTATTCTTCTCCAAGCTAAGAGAGAAGAGAATGACACTACAGTTCTGCTCAGTAACATCTGTTTTCAGCAAACTAGCTCTGATGAACCCACTGTACATGCTCAGCACCAAACAGCAGACAGTAGTCAGAACACAGTGCAGCATTTAGTAGCTAAAGGGCCAGATATTTCCCTCTGGAGTTGGCAGATGGCAAAAACAGAGCTAGAAAGAGAGCGAATATCATCACACTTAACCATCTCACTTTCTATTGGCTAGGCATTGGAAGAAGCATGTCATTAACAGCTTAGTATGGAAACTTCTGCTAAATTAAAAAACCTTTCTAATTTGAATAAATATCTTTTGTCCTTTTTTCTTTTTCTTCTTTGGCACAGAGCCAGCTCGACATGTTTCTAATGAGGAAGAACCATGTGGACTTCAAGGCTCTGGCGCAAGACCTTGCTATGGACAAGGAAAAACTTGACAATTATATTAAGGTTAGTTTCACCACATTGTTGCAGTACATAGTTTTATATAGAGGGCTAGACAATTTTAAAATGCATTTAGTCTTAAGTAGACCCTTAAAGGAAACATTGTAATCGTACTGAAAGGGATAAGTAATGAAGTAACACACATCCCAGTTGTCTAATTAAATAAATGGGGGCGACTGTGTCTCAGGTGGTAGAGCGGGGCCGGCCAATAATCGAAGGGTTGGCGGTTCGATTCCCGCCCTGCCACTTGTGTCATGTTGTGTCCTTGGGTAAGACACTTCACCCACCTTGCCTGGTGTGAATGTTGATAGTAAGCCTGCAATCGGTGTATGAATGTGTGTGTGAAACGTAACGTGGGAATGGGAACAGGTGTCCCTTGAAAAAGAGTCTCCGGGCTCAATGGGATTTACCTGTATAAATAAAGGTTAAATAAAAAATGAATAAAGTTTGTATTATGTGTCATGCTGCATGCATACAACAGACCAAGACAAAGTTACATGAACAAGTTAACTTAAAACAAGTTTAAACATTTTTGATCAACTGTACAACATATTATTTCAAGATTTTCTGGATTTTTTTGAGTCATTTTATAGAAACGTGAATTGTTAATTGAACCGTTGAAAGTGAAAATGAAAAATTGTACTCTTCCCACAAATCACACAGTTGACGTGCATCTACATTTTCAGACAATTTTTTTTCAAACATGAAATAAAACTTGAATACATCCAAATCCTCTCAACATTACTTATTTTGCACTCACATTAAGAATATAAATCCTTCTTTGCTTGGTTGTATACAAGTATAAGAGATTGATGGATAAGCTTTGGCTCAACTTATTGTATGTAGTGTGCAAGTACGTTGCACTGTTAACTCCCTCAGTTCCTCACTGTGAGTCCTTTTCTATCCAGCAGGGTGCACTACAGATCTCCATTTAAAATCCCGATGTACATATGCCATACAGGTGTTGAGCTTTCTATGTACCAAGAACACCTTAAGAGTCACAATGATAAGACCATTAATAAGTATTATTAGGATGATACACGTTTTGCGTTGTTCTGTTTTCTTGTGGCCAGTCAGAGCTATTACACTGTAAACTTTGAGCGGAGGCGAGAGGAATTCGGCAATACACGTTTCCTAGAAATGTCTGGAACCTGGGTAAGGGGTTATTAAAGTTCACTTGGCAAACCAGTCAACAGACAACGGGGAGCAATGTTGACTAAAACAGGTTTATAGAAACACATATGGCTGTTTCATTTATCCTTTGCAGTTAATTAAACAAGGTTTATATTACTCACGGTTGTGTGCAGCCCAGGTTAGCTCTCCAAATGTCACTGAAACTTTAGACTTTTTACTCTCAAGCTTTTAGCAATGTAAAATTAAACCTAAAGTTTGTGTCAAAGCCATATGCAAATGATAGACATTTTTATTCAGGGATGTTTCCAGGGTGTATTTTAAGAGCGGTTTGTCTTTTCAGTATCAAATGGAGACCCAGTATGGTGCACATTATGCCCAGAAAGTAGAGGACAGGCTGCTGCACTATCTACACAAGTTGGAGACTGTGTTACCAGGGGATACCTACATAGACAAGGTGTGTGTCTCCCTGAAACCGTAATGAAACCTTTGCTGTGTTTGCTAATCTTGTATTTTAGAGAACTGCTGCAGGTCCCATAAAATGTCATTTTCTCGTCTGTAAGTACTGAACTATAAAGAGTAAAGATGTGCTTGTCTCAATATTTAACTGCTTAAAGGTATAGTTCAGTATTTCTTAAGTGAACTATACTTGTGAACTATACTTCAAAAATATAGTTCACCCTGAGGGCTGTAGCAGAAGTCAGCATTGTACTGTTGCAGAGGGGGGCCAGCTGAAAAACAGTTTTTCACCATGTATCCAAATGCTTACCTAAAAAACAAATATATGTTTAATTTTACGCTAAATTAAAAAAAAAATTCAAGCGTATTTAGTATACAATTGAACGGATATTTATTTTTTAGGTAAGCATCTATATATATGGAGAAAAAAGGTGTTGCCGCTGGCCCCCTCTACAATGCTGTCTTCTGTAAGAGACATCTCTCTCATTGCTCCAAAATGCCACTAGTAGTCAGAAGCTCCACAGGTTCATGATAGGAATTTCTCATTGATTGTATTTTTAACCATTCCTGAATGTGTGAAACAGATAATGAAGAAAGAAAGTCCTGTGACAGAGGAGGAGAAGCTTATGTTGGAAGTAGTTACCTCTGACCCCGCCACCATAGCAACCACTCTAAAGAACCTGCTGCACTGCGGTAAGAAACACTTCCCAACACAACACAAGAGACAGTATATACAAATGACAAGTACACTTTTATGTATTCATCAATTTGATGTGACGTAGAGTTGTTGTTTTTACCGTGAACAACATGGTAGTTTCATTCCCTTTTATAAAGAGAGCTGCATACTTGATGGTATGGTAACAATAGTGTATAAATAACAGGGGGCAAACCGATGGTCTCAGTAGAGGAAATTCCATGAAATGACGTGTCTTATCTGATTACAGTTTTTCTCAGTCGCTTTGGTGCTTTTCTCACATCACTATTAACATTTGCACAGCAGTTAGTGCTTTTCTCAAAACAATTAGTGCAAACTGCAAAACCTAGTGGATAACCTGCAAAAGTACGTCACTTGCTCAAAATGGATAGTCTATTTCTCAAAAGCAAGTATTCATGTCAATGAAACTGCCAGTGTCATCAAAATGAGAAGTCTTGACACCATCGTTTATGAACAAGATAGTCAAATGGCTTTGTCATGTTTTCATTATGACAGTTTATTCTCTCAGTGTTTTCCAATGCAAAAAAAAGGTCAGAACTCGGTGACACTACCTGAAAATACTCAAGACAGCACTATACACTACTTGTACAGCCATTTGAAAACTACAGTAAAGTTACACATTGCTGTAGTTAGGGGAGTAAGTGAGTGCAAGACACTGAATACGTATGTTTCACATTTTTACTGTATATGCTCTTTGCAATTCTACAGCATTGTGCAAAAGAAAAATACACTTCAGTCACTTATTTAGAACAAACATAAAAAAACACCCTTTTGGTAGAGCTGTGCACAAATGTGAACAATATAACAGGACATATTGTAACTGAACATATATAGGTAAATCATTCTGGCACATCCAAACGTTCCTGTCTGTCTGGCCACATATTTTCATCTACATCACAACGGATATTATCCCTTGCAATGTAGCGAGGAAAGTATCTATGATAAAGAAAAGGTATAAAATTTGCTTGACAGAATTTGATAACTAGTTCAACAATTTTGTATGTAATGACTCAAGCAATTAAATGAAGACTATTAGTTTTATTGGGAACGACTATTCAGCATCCATAAGTATAGTTCATTTTGACTGACATGACATAAGCAAATGACAATGTTATAAAACAGCAGAGAATTGTATGAAAACAACTGATACATGTCCAAAAGCATTTGCAATTTGTTCAGAGGAAGGAGAAATTGCTACTATGATGTGCTCAAATGACTAAATGTTGCGGAGGTTGAACTAATAGTTATGAGAATTTTCATTCTGATCTGAGAAAAGCACCAAAGCAACTGAGAAAAACTGTAAAATCACCTTTACTGATGCTGCTATGCTGCTATACTGCATGGAGTAATATTCCCAAAGCAGCAGCATCCCACTGAAGCTGGCTCTATATAGTAAGAGTCATGTTTCCTAATGTGCCCTCAATCTCAGTGTGAAAGTACTAGAAGTTAGAAATCCATTTTTTTCTAGTTTCTTTTTCTGCATATTTAAAAAAAAAAAACAGGAGTTTTCTTTTGCAGTGTCCTTTCCCTCCAGTTTTATTTAATTTGATACTTTATCATTCATATGAAAATATATATATAATAGATAAAATAAGATGCATTTAGCTAATAATGCATTTGTTCTTCTGGTGACAATTACACTTTTGTTTATCAAAATGTGCTGCTTTTCCATTGTATTGCTTTAGATGTTGCGTCCTGTCGTCAGTCATCGGATCGTGGAAAGAATGGGCTGAAAGGCGGCTCTGGACTATCAAAGTCTGTTCTGTATGGCAGCTCCTCAAGGGCTCTGCTCAAGTCAGTGAAAGCCAAAACAACCCCAGAGCTTGTTATTGAAGGAGACGAGGCTGACCAAGATCTTTCCGAGAACAGCTTTCAGAATGACGGTCATTCAGATGTTCGGAGACCTCGACAGACAGAGAAAGACAGAGAGGTGGTCCAGACGGAGGAGGAAGAGAGTGGTGACAAGGAAAAGAAGGAAATCAGTCAGGTAGGCAGCGGACATGTTCAGGAGCCTGCCTCCTCTCCTCAGTTCTGCTCCAAACACCAGCGCTGGGTGGAGAGCATCCTGCAGGAGTGTCCCGAAGAGTGCTCTGAAGAGCTGCTGCTTCAAGCCTGTGTTTCTACGTCTCCCCTACTGTTCCGCTCATCATCATCATCATCCACCTCCTCTTCATCACAGGACCGCACCCCCTCTGACCTGGTTCCTTCCCCCCCTGACCAACAGCATCTAACTCCTCAGTCCAGCCATCTTCAGACAGCAGCCCAGGCATCTGAGCAAGCCACTCCCAAAGATAAGCCCAGTTCTGGATCACCCGGATCAGCAAGAGATACCTCTGAGACAAAACTTGTCCGTCTGCCGTCTTCGTCAAGAGACACACTGTTGCCACCCCTGTGGTTGCCAGTTGTCCGACTGATTGACATCGCCTCCGTCAGAGGGATCTACCCAACCTTAAAACCCCATCAAGCACCTCCAAATCACCTCACCCTGAGTAGCAACGAACATCAAGCTTCTGCTTTGAGTCCTCCGGTACTAACCTCTTTACACTGCCATACCTCAACGAGAGATGCCGCTCCTCAGGGAACGACTAAATACCCTGCAGTCCACCAACAAGAAAGTGTGGCCCCAACAAAGCCCTCAAACACAGCGCACCAATCGCAAACAGCTTCTGTATCTGGGGATGCATCTACCTCTACCGGCTGTCAACCACCAATCAGCCAGAAGCCTTTTCCCAGACTTTCAAGGAAATTCGGACAGCCTCGTATAAACATGACACATTCACAGACTGTGGACAGATTAAATCAAGACCCTTTAGCTGAGCAACCTACTACCTTTCAGACGAGTAGTCCAACCCTGCCCAAAGTTGATGTCTCTGGACCTCACACACAAACTGCTTCCAACTCCACTTCTCACTCAGAGTCTCTTTCCTCAGACTGTGCTGCCGACCGAATGTCTTTATCTACGGAATCACCTCAACAAGTCCCTCAGAACTCCATTAAACCTTGTTCTCTGAAACACAACAGCGGTCCTTCTCAATCATGGACCCCACCATGCTCCACTGATGTCAGCTCTACCTCAAACTCTAAATGCCTGGCTGTCAGGTCTGAGACCAGCGAGGTCCAGACATCCCGGTTGAGGTTATCACAGTCTAGTCTGTCTGTGCTGCTTCGGTCCAAGCTGCTACAACCCTATGTGAGTCTTACCAGGGTGAGCACTCAGGAATGTTTCCGATCGACCAAGGGGAGATCTTCAACCAAGCGCACGGAGCCTGTGGTACAAGGCAGCATGTATAATGACAGTGAGGAGAAGAGGCAAGTGGCAGAAGATGCTGATACTTCTTTTGATCCAAACATTCTTTTCTCCGGTGATTCCTCAAGCGGTGACAGCGAGGATTCGCTTGTTCGGGATCCTGACTACAAACCTGGCAACCAAGCAAAGAGGAAAAGACTTCTGTAACAGTAGGGCACTACGATTAAACTGAATCATATACAGTATGAGAACATTTGAACATAAGGACAATAGTTTCAAAGAGATTGGGTTTTCGAGGCAGATTCTAAAATTGATTTTTAAAACCTTTAACAACATTTTTAAACACAAACCATCTTGATACTGATCCATTATTTAGATATGTTTGTTTTAGGAATTGTGAGAAAGTGCATATGAAGTGGGACATTTTACATTGTAAAACATAATTGTGTTAGTGCTCTGTGGGGAAAAATACACGTGACAATGAAATGACACTCCAAATGACCAATATCACATAGAATACTGCAATATATATATCGGCCAACATATATACCCAAATATCAATATATCTGTAATATGTTAATATTGATATAAACTGTACATAGATATGTATAAATATCAACCTGGCCAATGTCTCATTGTAGCTCTATTTAAGGTGCTATAAGGAACTTTTAAATATTTCTGAAACTTTTCCTCTGATGGTCATAAATAACAGCAAACGAGACCATCAGTGCAAAGAATTGTATTTTTATATTGTTTTTCTTAACGCCTTTTTCATGGGGTACGACACGCTCACAAAGGAACTACAGCTAGTGTAGTAAAAACACTACCGCCTTTGTCCAAAGGGGGTGCAAGAATTAACAAAAACTGAAAGTTCCTTGGAGTACCTTTTTAAATATTTATTGTTCATGGATTCAGGATTTAGGAGCTGACATTAGGTCTAAGGGGAATATTAAACTTGATTTGCCTCATCCTCCTGAACAATTGTTGGATCAAGTGGGACTCCAGATGTTGATACACACAAACAGAACACACACATTTTTTAGAAATTGAGACTTTTAATAAAAACATTTTTGAAGTGACGGCTGCAATTGCAACTTTTAATTTGAGACTTCTGAAGTTTGAATAAGGACATACATAACCTGATATCTGACTTCCACATCTGATTGAGGGCTGTTGACTGCACTATTTAACCAACAAATGGTTATTGTAAATATTAGCATGTTTCAAATTCTGCTTTGAAGATATAGAAAGCTGTTACTCAACCTGGTGTCTCTCTCTTGAAGGTTTAGTAACCACAGAAAAAAATGGTGTAGGTTTGTTGACAAATCTGAATAAATAACCCAGTGGGGTAACTTGACACAGCCTTGTGATTTTTTCAGTCCAGCACTTGGTCAAGACTGAACATCTCTGTAATGGGTTGTCATGAAATGTTCTGAAGACATGTGTAGTCCCTAGGCTGTCTACTGGAAGGGACAGAGCAGACTCTTCTTCATGGGGAAGCTTATATAAATGGAAAAAGGACTCTTCTTATAATGTATATCGCTTTTCTACTCGTACTTGACCACTCTAAGCGCTTTGTGACTGCCCCTTCCAACACACATTCACACACTGATGGCGGAGGCTGTTGCCCATCAGAAAGCCATTTTGCTTCGATCTTACCACACTTTTACCTCACTTTAACCCATTCACACACACACACACACACACACACACACAAACACACACACACACTCATACACCAATAGCAGCAGCTACCACACATGGTACAAGCTAACTATCGAGAGCAATTTGGGGTTCAGTATCTTGCCCAGGGACACTTGGACATGTGGCAGGAGGCGGGGAATCGGACCAACAACCCTGCAATCAATTGGCTGCTCCGTATACCTGCTTAGACAGAGCCACCTGATCCTTCAACGTGTACAACAAGATGTTGCATATCTTCTACAAGTTTGTTGTGAAAAGTTTTCTTTGCATTGTGGGCACAAGATCAGCATCAGAACCAGTGACCCTAAGAAACTGAACAAAGTGAAAAAAGAAGGCTGGCTCTATAGGCTACTGCTCTGGATGTCTCCAGTGAAGAGAGTTCAAGCCATCCCAACTATTGCAGCAATGTAATGTGATGTCATTCAGCAAGGCACTTCATTGGCCAGTAACAAGCACACATTCTTGGTAGTTTACTTTTTTTTCTGTTACTCCAGCTGTACTTCCTGGATCGTATCGGATCAGGTCAAACATGTAATATGTTCAAATCTTTGCTTTGTGTACATTCCCATCAGCCCCAGTTGTACTTTGTGGTCAGCAGATTTAGCATGCAAACGTCAGCCGAGATTGGGAACACTACTACTATTTGGCTAGTTATGTGACTCTCTCTCTTGAGTCTGCCAATCAGCTTATTGGAATTCGGGCATCAGGTGGCCTGACATGCCACCAGCTGCTTCGTCATGTGTGCATACATGACTGTTAAAAAGAACTGGGATAGCTGTGAGTGGAGAATCACCAAGGGTAAGCACTGAGGTCAACATGCCCTTCTGTTTGCATGAGTGTATTTACAAAAGACTGTTGCTGGGAATAGTATAGATAGGTTGGGCCTCTGTGATGCAATTAAAATGAAGACATTGGGTCCTGGCTTATGACCTCAGGATCCTTTATTGCCGTGTATATCCTGGACAGAGGGCTCAACACACAACAAGCAGAGGTATTACAATACACGCTGCCACGTCTTGGAAAAAGTTTGTTCGTTCCATTTTATAGTGCTTTTCTTTGTGGGGGTACAAAGAGGGATGAACCTTATATATTTCAGACAGTAACTGAATTGCGATCTACAATTAAACCATCAGCTCTAGTGAATCTCAGTCGAGTAGTTTCCTCCACACCCTGTGAAAGGAGGGTCTTTAACTCCACTTCACTTGATAAGTCTGAGCATTAAATATTGACCCTGGCATTAAGGCATTAAGACTCTGCAGTCTAAAGTTAAAAAGAAAAAGTAAACTGAACAACAACAACACTGAACTCCTCCTAATTGGCTCCAAATCCACCCTCAGCAAATTTACACCCCCCCCCCCCCACACACACACACACACACACACACTCTCACTATTGATGGCACCACGGTCTCCCCCTCCCCCCAGGCCCGCAATCTTGGCGTAATTTTTGATCCCTTGAACCCCACATCCGTCACACTGTCAAAACCTCCTTCTATCACCTCCGTAATATTGCAAAGATTAGATCCTCCCTCACACCCCATGCTGCTGAAAGACTCATCCATGCCTTCATCTCCTCCCGCCTTGACTATTGTAATTCACTCCTCGCCGGCATCAGCACCACCTCCATCAACAGACTCCAACGTGTCCAGAATGCAGCTGCCCGTCTCCTCACTCACACCAACTTGTGGAACCACATCACCCCAGTCCTCAAAAAGCTCCACTGGCTCCCCATTTCATTCCGGATCGATTACAAACTCCTGGTCCTCACCTACAAAGCCCTCCACCATCTGGCCCCCCCATATCTCACTGACCTTCTCTCCCCCTATCAACCCCCTCGGGCCCTCAGATCCTCCTCAGCCAGTCTCCTCTCCACCCACACATCAAAACTCTGCAGCTTTGGTGACAGAGCTTTCTCCAGGGCAGCTCCCAGGCTCTGGAACAGCCTCCCCCAACATATCCGTGACTCTGAGTCCCTCACCATCTTCCAGTCCAAACTCAAGACCCATCTCTTCTCCTCTGCCTACCCCTAGTTCACCCACCAACCCAACTCTACATGCTATTTTTGTTTGTTTATTGTTTTGTTTTTGTAAAGCGCTCTGAGTGAGAGAAGAGCGCTATATAAATAAAATGTATTATTATTATTATTATTATTATTATTAAAGTTGAAGTCTATGAAGTTATTGAGGATAACCTGAAATAAACATAAACCTAGTTTAGATTGTTCCAGACCTTAGACCTTAGATTAAACTGAGACCCCAGCCTGTACTTAAGACAAGTGATATTGATAAGACAAGTGATATTGCCAAATGTGAGACTTGAACCCGTTGTGAGGCCTGAAACTATACTTTTAACTAATTTGATCCATTACTGTGGTAGAAATGTATAAATAGCCGAATCACTGTTAAATCATCCTCGTCCAAGGGACACTGCAACCTTTTTTGACACTAGAGAAGATTCTGACTGGACTAGCTGGAAAATGCGTGACATTGTAAACAATGGTCTGTGGGTCTTCCCCCAGAACATCTAGTGTCAAACACATCATTTCCTGCGTTCTGCTGAATTTTTATGCACCAAACTGTGTATTTTGTGCATGAATTCATGGTGGAAAAGTATTTATTAATCGATGACTGAGCATCAGTTTTAACTACCATGACATTTTGTATTGGTAATGAAATGCCAAGCCATCATTGGAAGTGAACAGGGTGCGCTATCAGCTTGTTATATAATTCTAATTTACACAAAACAAATTTTGTAGCTGATGAATGTCTGTGGAATATCCAACCTAAAACTAACTTCACAGCGATGGAAATATGTTGGAATAATGGCCTGTCTGATATATGGCATGGCAGCAAGGCAAACTTGTTAGCTGAATTGTAACTTAAAGCAATAGTGCGTAATTTCTGTGGCCCCATGAGGAATTTTATTACAACAACACTGTCGGCTCGTCGGCATGAGGTAAGCCTTCGGTGATGGCACATGAGATTTTTTACCTTCTGCTTAGTCTGGCTGAACCGTTTCCGTCAGCGTCTATTAGCGCTGGCGTCGGCTAACAACGCTTCGCCTCCATTTCCTGTTGCTGGCGTTCCCGTGTTGAGCTCCCCCTCAAACTAGGAAACAATTAGCTCACAGTCAACCTGTGGCCTTGCGGGTGGGATTAAGCCATTTCTCTGACAGCCTCTGGACGTGAAGACGTTCCATCAAAATAAGTTCCCCCCCGGCACTATTTTGCATGGACACCGCTGCTGTTTCCTGGGGTTAGCCCCGCCCTAGATGATTGTGATTGGTTTAAAGAAATAAAAACAGGCCAGCCCAGTTTCCCCCCGAATAGAGCTGTTAAGCGGAAGTGGCTTACTTCCGGGACATGGGACCTCTCGGCTCGAAAAATTACAACGGTAGTCAATGGAAAGAAATGTATTATTTTCTGGTCCCAGTCATGAAATGCCTTCGATTACACATATGTTTTGTATGTTTACATTTAGATGGTATTTTTTCGTGCAAAGAATGGAACAATTTAGCGAGTAGAAGCTGGATACGGTCAGGTTTTGTGCAGAGCGCTTTTGTGGACTACAGCTCTTCGCTGCTCTTGACACTTATGATATACGTCACCACCACTCGCACCCGCTTAGCTCAGAAACATGGCTGTGTCTTTAATGCACTTTACCGCCTTCTTTCAATGACAAGACAAAAGTCTTCAGCGTGGCGAAAACCACTACACAAGTGGACATGTGGAGAGTTTCAATTTCTCAAGTGGGGAGATTGTTGGCGTTGTCCACGCCAGCCATTAGCATTAGCATTAGCACTGTCAGTCGAGAAGTGGAGGGAATGTGTTGAGGTGACGTCACAGAGGCGACAAGACTTGTAGTTGTTCTCGTAACATTTTTTCAAAAGCCGTTAGACGAATAATCATACAACATACCGTCAAACTCTTCACATGAAAAATTATCATTTAGACCCATACAAAACATATATGTAATCCAAGGCATTTAATGACTGGGACCAGAAAATAGTAGATTACTTTCCATAGACTCCCATTCATTTTTTTTCAGCCGAGAGGTCCCATGCCCCGTAATTCCGCCACTTCCGCTTAACAGCTCTATAGACGGCTCTAAACGGAGTGCTTCCAGACCATACTACTTGCTGTAGTTTGGTCTGGCTTTGCGAGACAACCTTCTGCTGTACGTCCAGGTTTTTTCTTAGCAGTAGAATCATCTGACATTTTGTGGGATTTTTCTGAACTTCTGCGCCAATGTCAGGGGCGACAACAGGCAAAAGTTTGAAACTATAAAGTAAGTATTCATCCTTATAGACATATATAGCATCACTCCCTGGTTATTTTAATGTCAAAATCCCAGTAGGCCTGTGTATTGGCATGCTGGACTTGTGTAATGGCTAGTTCAAGCATTGATGGGACTTCTTCCAAGCTGGGTCTTCCTAAGGGCCTGGCATTAGCTCATTTAAACATCTGCAGCTTGAGGAATAAAACACATGAACTCTCAGTGAAATTGATGGACAATGGAATTCATGTAATGGCTATCACTGGAACACATTTGGATAGTACATTTGATGATTCATTGATATCAATTAAGGGTTTTTCCATGTTCAGAAAAGATAGAAATAGATTTGGCGGGGGCGTGGCAATCTACGTGAAACATCATATACCAGTAAGACTAAGACCTGATTTGATGAATGACAACATTGAGGCATTGTGGTTACAGGTGCATTTACCCCATACTAGCCCAATACTGATTGGTTGTTGCTATAGACCACCCAACTCTAGAATAGAATATCTCAATGGAATCTGTGATATGTTTGACAGAGTTGCAGATGAAAATAGAGAAATGTACTGTCTTGGTGATTTTAATGTGAACTGGTTTGAAGATGGCTGCTCCATGAAGAAAAGGTTGCTTGATATGACCAATACTTGTAATTTGAGTCAAATTGTTTCCATACCAACTAGGAATGCTCTGAACAGAGATGGAGCTCAATCCTCCTCCTGTATAGATCATATTTATACAAATGTGCCTGACAGGTGTTCCAAGGTAATGTCATTGTTAGTTGGCTTCAGTGACCATGACCTGGTTGCTGTGTCCAGAAAGTCAAAGATTCCAAAAGCAAAGTCAAAGATAATCTGTGCTAGGTCTTATTTCAGCGACAATGCTTTTTTAGAAGATGTCAAGTATGCTCAATGGTCTAAAGTCTGTGTTGAACCTGATGCTGAAAAATCGTTAAATATTTTTATGGATCTGTTCGTATCCATTGTAAACAAACATGCACCACTTAGGAAATTCACTGTCAAGCCTAATGGAGCTCCCTGGATTGATAATGAGTTAAAGAACTTAATGAAACAAAGAAATGAGCTAAAAAGATGCTTTATTGCCTCTGGTTCAGTCAATGATGAAAGTGCATATTGTAAAATACGAAATCTATTTACGAAAGTGAACAGAGAAAAAAAGAGAGAATTTCATCAGCAAAGGATTGATAGAGCCCAACATGACAGTAAGAAATTATGGAAAGTGATGAATGATATTATGGGTCTTCATTGAAACTGATAATGGTGTATTTATTTCTAAGCTTAGGGATATGTCAAATTACCTAAATAAGTATTTTGTGGAAAAAGTTGAAACATTGAGGGGGGGGGGGGCTTTTGTACAAATGTAAACAACAAATAATGTATGCTCATTCATGATCTCATAAAGAGAGGCAAACAGTGTACTTTTGAGTTCAATTCGGTTGAAATCAAGGAGGTTGAAAAATTGTTACGATCCATTTCTAAAGACAACTCTGCTGGTACAGATTGTATTGATGGTAAATTACTCAGAATAGCTGTTGATTATATAGCTCTTCCTGTATGTCACATATTTAATTCCGGTCTATCTAATGGAACCTGCCTTAAAATCTGGAAAGAGGGAAAAATGATTTCCATACCAAAAGATACCAAATCTACATTCAGTGGTCCTAACTGTAGACCTATAACAATCCTACCTGTTTTGAGTAAAATTTTAGAAAGGATTGTATTTAACCAAATCCATGACTATATGTCTAAGAATGATTTGATAAGTAATGCACAACATGCCTACAGAGAGGGTCATTCCACCTGCACAGCCTTGGTAACAATGACTGATGATTGGTTAAGGGGAATTGACAATTCAGTGCTGTATTTGACCTAATTGACCATAAGTTGTTGATTGAAAAACTCACGCATTATGGTTTAGAACCTATGGCAACCTCTTGGTTTGAAAATTATTTATCTTTCAGAACTCAACGGGTTTTCTTGAATGGTACTCTGTCCAACAGCATTAACATTGACTGTGGTGTGCCGCAAGGAAGTTGTTTGGGTCCGCTCTTATTTTAATTTTTACGAATGATCTCCCGCTTGTCATTCAAGAATCCACTATGGTTTTATACGCTGACGATTCTACACTGTACTATTCTGCATCTACATGCTGTAAACTTAAGTCCGTTCTGTAAATAGACTTGTTTTAAATCGATCAAAAACTGTCAGCATTGTCTTTGGATCACGGCATAATCTAGCCAGTCAGCCTATGCTTGATCTGCAGATTTCGAGTCAGCCAGTCAAGCAGGAGAGTAAGTTAAAGCTTCTGGGACTGTCTATTTGTAACACTCTGTCCTGGACTGATCATGTAAGGCAGATAGCTGCTAAGATGAGCAGAAGCATTGCTACGGAAATGTGCCACCTACTTACCAGTTACTTTACGGAGACTGGTTGTTCAAACATTAGTATTATGCCATCTCGACTATTGTTCTGTTATTTGGGCCTCTGCCTCTAAGACTGAATTAAACAAACTACAAACTGTACAAAAGAAGGGCTGCAAGACTTGCTCTTGATAGATCTTACAGATCAAATGTAGATCGGATGCATTCTGATCTCAAGTGGCCTAAAGTTCTTGATAGGTTATCCATTAGGTCCTTGATATTTATTAAGAATGTATCTCCACTCATGTTCCTAGAGCTCCATGAAAATGCTTACTCACAATATGATGTTTTGCTATTTTACCCACATTAATCTAGCACTAAGTGGGCGGGGGGGGGGGGGGGGGGGGCTAAAAGTGTTCTTTGCTCGGTTTCACGTGTTCATGTTGAATGTGTTTTGTTTGTGCTTAAAGGACATCACACAGGGAGAAACAGAATGACCAAGGCTCTTGGCAAGGCGGCAGTGCTAGTTCAATGGCATGGTACAAAGTACTGCAATGTATTACGCTTTTGTATAATTTAGTCCTTAATATATCAACAAGCTCAGACAAGATGGAAATGGCAGCATCATGCTTGAATTGATGATGTCATCAGAAAATGCTTCTGGTTAACAAATGACAATGTGTTGTTCATCAAACATCAATAAATTCTATTTTTATTTTATTTATTTATTATTTATTTATTATTCTTTCGGACAATTCCACACAATACACTTATCTCTTTCACATCATACATCATACTTTGTGTTGTCCGAAGGGTGACGGAAGAAGCCAAAGGCCTATCAGGTCCCGCCCCCATTTTCATCAGATTCAGATTCAGATACACAGATACACATTTACTGTTACAGAAAAATTAAAAACACAATTTTGTTGTTGTTTTTGATGATTTTGCTAATTTTTTTTGTTAAGCAGCTGCAGTCAAATACACAGTCAATTTCCATTCTCATTATTCATTGACACATCTGCAAAAGTATTCAAACCCATACAAGTCTGTCTGCTGACCTCTATTATTCGTTACAATAATGTTATGATAGTGACATTCACCTTGTGCTCAGCTTATTAGTAAGCCCAATGTGCTCAGCTTTCAGACTGTAATTTTCCATAATTTGAGACATAATTTTTTTTTAAATTGACATCTTCATCAAGTTCATTCCATAATTTAATACCCTTTACAGAAATCGAAAATGATTGAAGTGTGGTCCGTATATTTTTCTCAGTGAATTTTCTTTTTCTTCTTAAATCATGTGAAACTCCTCTTTCTTCAAACATTGCTTGTAAACTGACAGGAAGGCTTTTTTTTTAAGCCTTGGAAATCATTTGTACAGTGTGGTAATTTACCACGTCACGTAATTTGAGAATTCTACCTTCAATAAAGAAGTTATTAGTGTGTGCCCTGTAATTGGCTTGGTATATAATTCTTATTGCCTTTTTTTGAAGAATCTCCAAGGGGTGCAATTTACCTTTGTAAGTGTTTCCCCACACCTCGGCACAGTAATGCAGATGTGGGGAAACTAAACTCCAGTATAATACAAGTAAGGCCTTTTGATTGAAAAAATGTTGTGATTTCCAAAGTATTGAAATACTCCTGGCTATTTTGCCCCTAAGATGGCTAACTTGTGGTTTCCAACTTAACTTATCATCAATTATTACCCCTAGGACTTTGTGTTGCTTGACCCTTTCAATATCTATCCCATTTACCTGGATTTTCACGGAAACATCTGCTGCTCTCCTACCAAACATCATAAATTTAGTTTTTTCTAAATTTAGTGATAACTTATTTCGGTTTAACCACCCATGTAACTTAGTCAATTCAATGTTTACGATCTCAACCATATTATTCAGATCTTTCCCTGAATAGAAGATGTTCGTGTCGTCAGCAAATAAAATTAACTTTAAGACCTTCGAAACTTTACATATATCATTTATGTAAAGCAGGAATAATTTCAGCCCCAAAATTGACCCCTGAGGGACCCCACAAACAATATCTAAGCATGTCGATGTGATCTCCCCTAATTTCACATATTGTTTCCTGTCCTGTAAATAACTTCTGACCCAGTCCCGTGCTATACCTCTAATGCCATAATTCTCAAGCTTATTGAGAAGGATGTCGTGATTTATAGTGTCGAAAGCTTTTTTGAGGTCTATAATAATTCCTATAGAGTACAATTTGTGATATATAGCATTACTAATAATTTCTACCGATTCAGCCAAGGCCAGCGCAGTGGAATGATTCTTTCTAAAGTCAAATTGACTGTTATAAAGAATTTGATGTTTATTAATGAAATCATCTAGTCTATTGTTAAATAACTTTTCCAGAATTTTTGAAAATTGTGGTAAAATTGAGACTGGTCTATAATTTGTAAATGAATGTTCATCACCATTCTTATGTAATGGTATAACCTTAGCTACTTTCATGCTACAAGGAAAGATTCCTGTTTGAAAAGTATTTGGGCAGTATTGATTGTTTTCCCTTGTATCAATATTTGCACCATGTGATGTTGAATGTTCCTACTCGATGAAGTAACACATGTTTTCAATTTGTTTTTCTTGCATTTAGTTTGGTGGATCTGTCATGCCATAATAGCAGCTTTTTGCCATGAACTGTGGTACAGACAGTCAATTATGGTTTCCAAACAATGACTTGTGATGTTGGTGATCTTGCTGTCTATTTCTCTGGCACCACAGAGACTTGGTCTCTGGGTAATGTTTGTGGGTTGGAGTAAAATGTGTCAAAAAACTAAAATCGTGATGGTAAGCTTAGTCTTTAGGATCAGCAGACCACGGGTTCAAATCTGTCCCGTGGTCGTTCTCTGCATGTCATTCCCCTCTCCGCCCCAAATCATTCCTGTCTCTCCAACCTGTCTAATGAAGCATAAAAATGCCCCAAAAATAATCTTGAAATAAATAAATATAAGAAAGTGATTTTTGTTCCCACATCTGGGCTCTACTCTTTAAATGCATTTTTTGCATGGACCCTTGTGGACTTTGTGTTGAAAGTTCCCAGCAGAGATTGTGCTAAGCAATTATGTTTCAGGCATTACATTTCAGTATAGCAACATGTGTACTTAAAGGAAATTAAATTAAAAAAAAACAACACTTTGGCACAAAATGGCTGACACCGATCAAAATTTGGAATAATGCCAAAAATGGACAGTACAATAAAGGATGAATTACAGCTCAGAATCAGTATAAATAAGCCTTGTTCTAAAAATAATGCCTCAATAATGGAAGGCACATTGTTGTTTGTTATCATCTGGGACCTCAAATGCATTGATGTTTTTCCTTTCCCCTTTTCAATGATTACTGTCTTCACTTTTTCTCTTTTGTGTATGATTCTGTCCTGCCTCTGATTCTGACTCTAGGCCCTGTCCTATTGGCCCTCTGGGCAGGTCCACTGCGCTTGTTTTTGTGGATGGGTGTGCTGGTCAACAGCACGTTGTCTCTGTATGGATTTGTGATTTCCTCACTCGTGCTGACCCTACTGGACCAGAGGTTAATACCAGACCACTTCTTAAAAACTGACTACCAATTAAATGAAAACACACATTCATCTTATTTCATTTCATTTATTTGTTTCAGGACAATGCACATTAATGAACATGTACAGCAGTACACATAAAAATGCCAGATTGTAGCCCGGAGGATCATTTCCATCTGTAGTCCATTAGGCAGGTTGATGTTACAATAAAAATTACAAAGATATACAATAGAAACATTTGCTTTATACAAATACGGAGAAACAGAAAAGTAAAACAGGATAATTCATTAGTAGGATTAGTAGGTTAAACAAATAAATATACAATTACAGTAATACACAACTAATAAGGTGCAGCATACATTTAGAGGTGGTTGCACCTTTGGTTAGTTCTTAGCCATACCTTAACTTGGCTCTTAAAGGTGGCCAGAGTGGGACGTTCCCTTATAGTTGGGGGTAACGTGTTCCATAATGCACTACCTTTAATAGATGCATTAAGGCTGAAGGCAGTTTTTCTAAAAGGAACACATATTCCCTGTTTAACAAAAGCTCTGGTGATCTGAGTCTGTATGTACTTAATACACTCTATTAAATGCACTTTGAATGTGTATGTATGTGTTAGTGTCTAAGCATGTAAATGATCCCTTCAGCGTTGCAAGTAATGCAACCGTGAAGTCAAAAGCTTTGACTGGGTGCATGTTGACTCCCCCACCAGGCTGATTCATGTCTCCCCCTTGATGGAGTACCAGAAAATGACTTTGCACTTTTGGCTGAAAATTGAGGTAGAACAACAGAAGCAGCCAGAACATCCTCTCCCAACAGTATAAACAGGTCCTTTGTTCTTGTCTAGTGTTTTGTATTGTTGTATTTGTTTTCAAGGTGTAAAGTGACTAACGGGTACACAAAAAGGTTATACATATATCCTTGATCACAAGAATGGATTTATATTAGATGATAAGGCATTTCATATTTAAATGTTGTATCATCATTATTTATCATGAAATCCCATTCCCCACAAAACAAAGACCATGAAAGATCTTACCCTTCCAATAAGCATTTTCTGTGCAGCATAAAGCCCTTTAAGATACAATTCATAAAAGAATTCTGTGATCTTCTCCGTTGCCCTCAGAGGACTTCCTATGCCTTCCCTGGCCTCATTTAAAGGTGGAATCAATGATTCTTGAGAATTATTGTCTTTAAAATGTATTTTTGTCAAAATCAGTGATCCCCTTACGATCCGTTACCAGGCCGTTACCAGGCTGTCCCTACTGTGTGTGCGCTGAAAAAAATCTGGTTTTAACATACAGCCCAGGCTCTGTAAACAAGTTTGTAAAAAAAAAAAAAAAAAAAAAGTATAAACAAAGGATTTTGACAACAAGCAAGCTCCAGAATCACTGACTCCACCTTTTACTCAGACTGTAAAATGCACAGCTGCCAAGCACGGAACTATAGCTATTATGCAAGGAGCTGTTTTCAACACATGCTTGCTTTTTTCCCTCACTGCCTCGGGTCGTTCACTGTACACTGAAGTTCTCTAACAAAACTGGATTTCTCGCTCACTACATTTATTTGACCACTATACAACTTCGGATTTTTACATAGGGTGTAATTATGATGAGCTTAAATTTGTAATTTGTAATAGCCTACATTAAGATACCAATACATTTAGTTCCACCTCGTTGACTAATTATTAGAACCTGAGTCAACAGAACAGGTAACGTTATGATAAATCAATGGATTTTTAGACAAATCCCATAGGTGAGGATGTTGTTAGACTAAACACATTGTTGATGGTGTTTTAGCCCATACTGGGAGCATTGAGTCCTCTTTCCATCATATAGAAATACTGAAGTCAATTTACAATTTAGATTTCTTGGCAAGAACCATCCTCAGCTGGGGGAGGGTAGGCCTATAGTTTCCTCATATAATATCTGAGTAGCCTACATTTTCATAAACAGTACTGAGATACACTATAGGTCGTTTGCATCACTGCTCCCATGTTGACAGAGGCGCGATGTAGGCCTCTGTGTGACGCACTGATGTGTCGTCCTGTGCGCTCGAGACCCCCCCCCCCCCCCTCCTCCTCCCCCTCGCTTGCGTGGAGGGACCGCGGTGGTATGGTTTTGGTTAGTGATGTAAGGGGGTTGTTATGGCACATCCCTCAGCCTCCACCAATGGAAGTATGGGCAGGGTACAACACCCATTTTCGGGGATCCTTCTATAAAACCGACGTAGGCTAACACCCCCCCATCTGTCCAGCCGATGAAAGTGAGTGATTAACGTGCGCTGCAGCCTTTTTTTTGGGAAAAACTTTCTGTGCAAAATTAGAACGAGGTAAGTTTGAATTAGTCTGTGTGTAAATATTTTAAAAGCTGTATCATATATGAATGAATGGAGCTGCATGATGATTAAATGCATGTTTGTTTCACAGATGTTTTTTCTTTTGACATGTTATTGTCAGCCTACTTTCCAAAGCGTATTTGTTTCTGGGAGACCTGAGAACATGATTCAATATATATTTTTATTGGGAAGCTAGAGCATAATTAGGAAACAAAGTATGCCATATTAAAATGCATGTGCAGAATAATGAGCAATAGCACAGTTAGTTGCCTAGATACTTTAACAAAATATATTTGGATACTTTAAAAAAAAAGTATATATATATTTTTTTTATTATTAGTTTTGCTCTTACAAACATTCCACTGCTTAAAGACATGTATTTGGATCATGTACTTAAAAGCAAGAAAAAAACTATTTCAGAGTGCAGATTGTTACTTATATCAAAGATTATGATTATAATCTATGATTAACATGTACATTGTTAAGGGAAAGGCTAAAGGTGAGCTAATTATGAGTAGGCAAAAAAACATATTTCATCTGATGATCACAAGCTTGTAAATCAAAGCTAAAGGTCTAAGGTACCAACTACATCTCTATATGTAGTGGAGAACAAGGGTAAAGGGGGAAATGGAGTCAGAGTCAGAGATTCTGTAGAATGCTTGTTCTCAAAATCACTTATCGTATTGTCAAAATGAGGGAATATCTCCTCACGTTCCGCTACCTCTCTGTACTGTGTGTGTGTGTGTGTGTGCTGGAAAAATCGTTGTTTATACACAGCCTAGGCTCTGTAAACTGTAAATAGCAGCCACACGCTCGTTTGCAAAGCATCGGCTGTGTATTAACACCAGAGTTTTTGTCAGTGCTCACACAGTGCGTACATGTAGATTGTGGGTAGATCTTCACTGATTTTGACAAAAAACGTTTTGTCAAAATCAGGGAATTTCTCCTCAAGATCCACTACATGTACGTACTGTGTGAGCAATGTTTGTGTGTGCTAAAAAAACATGTTGTTAATACACAACCTTGCTCTGTAGACTGGCAGCTGTAAAACATAGCTAACAGCATGCCCGTTTAGAGTCTAGGCTGTGTACCAACACCAGATCTTTGTTTTCAGTAGATATTAACTTCATTTTCTACAAATAGTGATTTTGACAACAAAGAATTGCTGACATCACCTTTAAGTTTAGTATTGAGGGAATCAAATGTGCAAATATCCCCCATGTGTTGCTGCTTCTGACACTAACTGTCCATCATCAGCTCAATGGATAAGAAGTCTTTCGTGGTCCAGATGAATGGGAAGGGGAAAGTCCACGGCAACAGCACCGTCAATCCCAAAAGCATGAATGGGGCTGCAGTCAACGTGAAGGGAGTGCACCACGTCAATGTGAACGGTACATTGTATCCGGCCCGGACCAAGAGCCGCAGGCAGAGATGGGACGTCAAGCCCTCGGAGATGGCCAACAACACCCTCAACCCCATCAGGGCCATAGTGGATGGGATGAAGCTCACCCCCAACCCAGACAAAGCCATGATCGCACTCTCCATTGGTGAGAGGCTTTTCCTGCATGACTAAACCCACATTTTTATTGCTAACATGCCATGCAGACTTTCAATCCATGATTATTCATTGGTCATTCAATAGACCAACAAAGCCCTAAGCCAGTCTTCAATAGTGTGTGTGTGTGTGACTATGATTCATAAATAACAACCACAAACTTTAATTTTGCAATTAGTTTATAAGATTGTAAAACCAAACGGACCACTGAACTAACCATATTATATGTTGCCACTCATTTAAAGCTATAGTGCGTAACTTTTTCAAATGAATGAATGTCTGTAACATTTAAGCCATCGCCAGTCGAGTTAACACAAAGTTCATAAAGCCTATCAGCTCCACAAAACTCTCTCTGTATGGCAACCCCAAGAATCGCAAAAAGTAATATTTCAGTTGTGGATTCTACTGCTATGTAAAAACTGGACGTACAGAAGAAGGTAAAAAAACCTTGTGTGATCACCTAAGGGTTACTTCATGACATGTAGATGTGCCCACAGTGGTGTTTGGGGCGGCTATGGCGAAGCGGGTAGGGCGGTCGGCCACTGGGTTGCAGGGTTGGTGGTTCGATCCCCCGCCTCCCCGCCACATGTCGAAGTGTTCTTGGGCAAGACATTGAACCCCGAATTGCTCCCGATAGCTTGCACCCTCCGTGGTAGCTGCTGCTATCGGTGTATGAATGTGTGTGTGATTGGGTGAATGCGTACAAAACAGTGTAAAGCACTTTGAGTCTGTGAAAAAACAGAGAAAAGCGCTATATAAGTACAGTACATTTTTTGTCATTACTCAGAATTATGCATGGGGGCAACAGAAGTTACGCACTATAGCTTTTTTTAAATACATTTGCATCGGCATGCAGTCCAACCACAGATGTATGTGTTTATATGTGACTATTTTCTACCAATTGCTTACTGTCACGTGTGTCACCCAGGGGACCCCACTGTGTTTGGAAACCTGCCTACAGATGACGCCGTGCGTCAGGCCATGAAAGACGCTATAGACTCCCAGAAATACAACGGCTATGCTCCTTCTGTCGGTGAGTCACACTATCCAGCAAAACCCACTTAATCTAAAGCAAACATCTTTACCACTCTACAGTAAGGGTACACTAATTAACTGCTAGTTAATGCTTAGATCATGCTATTGACAGTTAGTCAAAGCATAGTTTATGCTTATCAAGCATCATCTAACTGTTAATACTTAGTTAATAACGGTTAGTTAATGCTTGGTTAAGCATGAATTACGCTTATCTAACTGAAACTTAGTTAAGCATAAACTAAGGTCTACGGCCGCGCGTGTGCGCACATATCTTTATTGATATCTCCCTGAAGATATGGCTGAAAAATAAAATGAAAACATCATCTCAAACTAGAGGTCCTCCTGTTTCCAGGGAATGTTCTTGTGATACTGTCAGTCCCTTACAGGCTTAGAAAACACCGTGAGAAGCAAGACCCAGAAGCTCCCCAGCTACCACTTAGCTTGTAAATAGTGCATAGAGTATATACATAGTGTGTTATTATTGTTTTTATATTTACTTAATGGTTTGTTTAAAAAAAATAATTGTGATGCTTCCTCTTTTATTAGTGTACATCCCATGAATCATCATATGTGGTTCAAAGTCTTCATTCAGTCTAATTTCCTAATGTTTTTTAAAGTAGAGACAACATTTCTCCCAAAAAGCGTCTGGACCAAATTTCATATTAGTCATGTTTTGTGCACTTCCCTACTGTGTTTTGGAAAATGTCCACTGCATTTCTGAAGCTAAGGCTTAGGAGAAGCAATTTCAAGAGCCAAAACAATTCAACATGATGACTAAAGGTTCTTCTTTCACACAAATTTCCAGGTTTTTCAAAAACCGCAATTCATTTTTCAGCATTTAAGCCAATTATTTATATACAAAATGGTCTAGGACATAAGTAGACCTCAGAAAACAAAAGCTTAATGTGTACACTTTGGTATAATTTATCTTCTTGCACATTTGAAATAGGTATTTATAGAAGTATGTAAAGAGAAAATACCCCTAGACCTCAGAGGGTTAACGATAACTTAATGATTTGTTAACGCTATTAATCATTAACTAAGTAGTTATTAACGGTTAGGTAGTGCTTTGTTGATGCTTATTAAGGATTAACTTAAAGATCCACAAAGGAGTTTTGGTCATTGATTGTCAATCACATACTGTACACTCATGTTTTTCCAACCCCCTACAGCCAGTGAAATAATGCGATTTGATTTCCACCTAGCTGTGTTAATGTGTGGTGTATCTTATCTGTGTGCAGGTTATCTGAAGAGCCGACAGGCAGTGGCCAACTTCTACAGCTGCCCCGAGGCTCCGCTGGAGGCAGAGGTGCTCACTCCTAAACACTACATACTCTTTGCATTATTCATTGTTACTGCATTAGAAGGAAGTCATAATCCCTCTACTTGCTCGTCATATTAAAAAAAGGGTCTATGATCAGGTTTGAATACATCAGAGGGCATGTCTTCATCTATTGGTCACAGAGATTCTGAATCAGAATCAGAAATAACTTCAGAATAGAAAGCCACGTAGAAAGAAAGAAGTGTAAAGAATATGCCTCAAGGTATCACCAACAATACAATCTAACAATATAATATAATAAGAAGTCAATAAGTATGAACATTATGCTACAATATGTAAGTACTGGAAATAACTTCAGTATATTAGATACTGTACAGCTGTGGAAAAATGAAGAGACCACTCCAAATGTTCAGTGTCTCTTGTTTTACTATTTATAGGCATATGTTTGAGTAGAAGGAACATTTTGGTTTTATTTCAAAACTACTGACAACATTTCTATCAAATTCACAATAAAAATATTGTCATTAAGAGCATTTTCAATAAGAAATGTAGAGATGAAGATTGAAGAAAAATCCAGACTGGTCTCTTAATTTTTTCCGCGGCTGTATGTGATGTACAAATACTGACATCAGAAAAGTGGTGTTTGGAGCATGTATGTTCCTAGAAGTAAATAGCCCCCCCCCCCCCCCCTCCCCATTTCCCTTCCAGGATGTGATTCTGACCAGTGGCTGCAGCCAGGCCATTGACCTGGCTATCAGTGTGCTGTGTAACCCGGGGGACAACATCCTGGTCCCGTGCCCAGGCTTCTCCTTATATAAGACGCTGGCTGTGTCCATGGGCATCAAAGTGAAACTCTACAACCTGCTGGTAAGTACAAGGTGGTGGTAACATCCCCCTAAACCCCTAACCCCACTCTACATTTCTCCTATTTACTTTGTTTGTTCTAAACACAGACCCTGTACCTATCTTTCAATCTGCAGTTCAACATTGTCTACTGTAGGAAATGCTCTTTGGCATCACTGTTAAATTGTTCTTTGTGTTCAATACAGAGATAACTTGAGACGTGTTATTATAATGCACAATAACACAACCATGATGTGTTTAACCCTTTTCTATGTAGACAACCATAATAAAAGAGACATTATGTCATTCAAATGAATGTACGCCAGCTTGGAGTCTGGTATCCAGTTGTCACAATACATCCATTGGTGGAAGCTAGAGAGCAAAGCTAGCTAGCTTAATATAAAGTCTGGAAGGAGGAGGAGACTGCTAGCTTAGCTTCACCACTAATCCAACAATATGCCTTCTAACAACTCAAAAGCTGTCTTTGTCAAAATGTAGTTTTGTGTTGAAGCTGTATCTTGACCAACAAGCGCTAGGTGCTAGAGGTATTCATGCATTCATCTAGAGGTATTCATGCATTCATCTAGAGGTATTCATGCATTCATCTTTATTAACACATTGTCAAGGTTAATGCCAAGAGATTACATTGAAGTGTCTACCACAACTTCATTTGCCATGGGGTAAATGATTGTATCTCTTGGAGTCATTGTATTTTCAGGGGATTTCATTTCCATCTGGCTGCTGGTATTTCTCACCAAGCTGAGGAGTTTACTCCTAGAGCAATGTAACACTTTTTATCTTGCACTTACATGCTTTTTAATATATTATTTATAATCTATTTGTTTTTTATGATTCATTTATTGTATGCACCACAGAAGAGCAGCACTCCTAAAGTTGTTGTATTGCAAAGTACAATGCCAATAAAAGCGTGAATTTGAATTACACCTTAAAAATGTAGTGATATTAATGAAAAACCAGATGGTCAAGTACTTAACAGTAACAGGTTGCTTTGTGATTTTTGCAATAGTAATAATCCTTGAACGTAGATACGGCTGTATTCATCTCAATAAAGGTGCATGATAAAGTGTCTTTGTCTTGCAGCCACAGAACTCCTGGGAGATGGACCTTCAGCACATGGAGAGCCTGATTGACGAGCGGACATCTTGTCTAATCGTCACCAACCCGTCCAACCCATGTGGCTCTGTGTTCAGCCAGGAACACCTGCTGCAGATCCTCAAAGGTAGAGGGAGGAAAACAAATCTCACATGCATTAGAATTGTCATCACATTTAAGAATATATGATTGGCCTCATCCTGGTGAAACAATAAAAGGGTTCTTGTTTTTGTCTCACCAGTGGCCCAGAGACACTGCCTTCCCATTCTGGCTGATGAAATATACAGCGATATGGTGAGTCCAACTTCTAAACATGCAGACAAGTCACATAGGACAGGTTAGCAGGTGGCCCTCTGTAGCACCAGCCAAGCACATGTTTTACCCACAGTGACAGGCTAGAGGGTGGGCTTGATTTGGTGGCATTTACCCTGGCTCTGGATGGACACCCCTTCATCAGCAGGGCAAGGATTATGAGCTATGTGCTGTGAATAAGGCCTCGAAGCAGCAACCCGTTAGGCCTGGAAGGATGCTGATGACCCAAAGGGAACGGGGAGGTCGACTAGTGAACGTGCGCCAGGGGGATATGGCATTTTAGACTCTGTTTGATTGTACATGTCCAAAAGGTGCCATCTAGTTTAAATGCAATGATTCATCACAGTGGAGCTTTATCACACGCTGTTGAAATGCACATTTAGAGTGCATTTATGAGGGAAATAGTATTTAACTTTTTCTTTTTTTAAATATAACAACGTACAGTTTTAACCTTTGCACATCGCATATTTAGAAAATTGATAATAAAAAAAGGATTGGTATTGGATTGGTTCTTGGTAATGTTAAAATTACAATTGTGAAGTAAAGTAAACTTTGATTTAGCCTGCCGTCAATCGCTCTGTCTGAGTTCCAGGGAGATTGTACCTGAGCAAAGGCATTAATAATATAACTAAATTAAAAATAGCATTATTTTCACTGATGGTCTCGTTTGCTGTTACAGGTCATTCATGATTATCAGAGGAAAAGTGAGACTTATCACAAAAACATTTCAAAGTTCCTCTTTGAGAGGTTTAAATGTTGACTATTACAGTAGAAAAACCACTTTGTCAGCACATTTAGTCCAAAGCGCATCAAATGTCAGCCTCGCCAAGTCTGTACAGTTCAAACTAGTTGAAGGTCAAGCAAATGTGCACAGATATACGCACATAGACACGTAGACACACACAGGCTGAATGCTGTTTGCTATAGCTCAAAAAAAGAGGAAAAAATGCAGATAAGGTAAGAGGTTCTGACGCTGATACATACAACTCATGGGTAAAGTCCAATATCTTTCGGCCTCTGGTGCATTGAAGGCCACCCTGCGTTCCAATACTCATACTTCCCAACTATTTAGTATGCCAGAAAAAGATTTAGGATGTCCCAATACATGCACGTCAATCTTAATATGCTGAAAATACATAAATGCTTCACTAACTCCAATAGCATTTTGGAGTATTCATCTTTATTGTTGACATTTCTCAACATAATGGAAAGATATGTTCCTTTTTGTCTCCTGTGTCCCTAAAACTCTTCCGTACTTTAGTGTGTAGTGTAGTAAAAAAAAAGTATGTGATTTGGAACGCAGGGCCAGTCACCTCACCGACTTCAGATTTGGCTCTTTATTAGTTCGCTATCAAGGCAGTGTTTTAAGTAGCAGTCATCTTGGTGCTACTCAGAGCCGGCCCGAGGCATAAGCAAACTTTATTTATTTATTATTATTTTTAATTTTTTTTGTGTGTGTTTGATATTAACAGAATATTATGCAAATGTGAGTTATCATACAAAAAAAGGAATAAAATGTTTTGGTCTAGATAATTAATAGTCTAAAAATCAGTTCATCTGGGAGGTAATCCGAAATTATCTGATCATGTCACGTTCACATCCATGCACAGTGTGTATTGAGTTTATTTAAAAACAATTGGAAATGGGGCTGCCCTCAGTTGCCCATGCACTGTGTATAGTCTATAGCCTATTTCAGCCTCGTCTGTGGAAAAAAAGATAACTGGACAACAGAGTTCTTCTGCTTCGTTCCTCTCACTGCATTTAAATGCATTCACTATATTACAGAGAAATATGTCCCGTAAAAGAAAAAGAGCTCCAAGCCCAACCCAGAGGACCCTCCATAATATTTTATTTTATATTAATATTTTTATGGAAAATCCATGTGTCTTTCTTCAATGGCTTCTAATTCATCTGACCCAGTGTCTCCAAGTTATTTGTTCACACTAAATTTCTCAGATTTAGCCTCTTAATTTTCCTCTCAAAGTGCACCAGATTAATGCATTTCACTTTAAAAAGGTTAAAAAAATCTCCCAGGGGGGCATACCCCCGGACCCCCCTAGGAGGGTCTGAATATCGCCTGTCTAATATTTTCATACAGCTGCACAGTGGAGGCACTAGCGGAAAACACTGGGTGTCTGAATGGCATTTAACAAAGGTCTATAGTTTCAGCAGCACTAACATTGGAGAGGGGCCCCCTAATCATATTTCGCTTAGGGCCCCCTGAAGGCTTGGGCCTTCATGGGGAAATGATGAGTTGTGTGAAAGTAAAATGGACAAATAGAGGTTTTGTTTGATTAGGTTTGGTATGATGTTTATAAGGACAAGAGGGAGAGGATGAGTCTATCCCTGTGTTCCAATCAATCCCCATACTTCCCTGATATTTAGTATGGTAGAAAAAAAGATTAAGGATGTCCCAATTCTTGTGGTCAGATTTAGCATGCTTAAAAATACCCAAATGCCTTCTACATCCGGTGGAGATTTTTAGTGTTGAAATCAGCATGCTATTTGGGCGATTCTGACCCACAATCCAGTGCACAACCGGAAGTGAAGTCACATTGACGGAGCCTCCGTATAAAAACAACCAGGGATGCAATGGATATATAAGCAAGAGGCATGTTCAAGGGACGTATACGTCACATCGGGCCGTGAGCCTCAAAATAGTAATAAAAATTTGGAGTGATGTATTTGTCACAATAACAAAAATGGTAATAAGCTAATCAATTAATTTTAGTGTTTCATTTATTTTGAATTAATATATGTTCTTTTGCTAAATTCAAAGTACATTTGAACAACTCTAAACAAAAATGAATGACAACACATTCTAATATTAGGGTTCAAAAAAAAAGTTTGGATAATATTTTGGATTTAAAGAAAATTCCAAATTTCCAAAAAAAATAATAATAATTAGAAAACATCAGAAATGTGTTCTATGTGGTCTACTTAGTCTGTGTTCCATCCCTCATGTTCTTCCTATAAGTAGAACTGGGTCCGGGTTCTTATGGGTTAAGCATAAGCAGACCACAATGACTCTGCACTTTTTTTTTGTTGCCTGCATGTGTTTGCAATCAATGCAAATGTGCTGGGTTTTGGCGCAGCAGGAACAGGGAGGTTGGAGGGTGCGTGCGTGTGTGTGTGTGTGTGTGTGTGTGTGTGTGTGTGTGTGTGTGTGTGTGTGTGTGTGTGTTTGTGTGTGTGTGGTGGTAGTGAGGCCTCTTTTTTATGATGTGAGTGTTTTGGGGGGCTAAGGGGCCAGGCTGTCTGTGAACTGCAGCAGCCCCATGGAAGGCTCAGTCAAGTGGGTCATACTATCCCCCTCTCCCCCTGCATAAGAGCCTCAGCAGTAAATTATATATTTATATATTTTTTCTTTTTAACAATGCATGCACAATCCAGATACTATGGCGTCATGCAAAGTCGGACATTATTATTAAGTTGCAGAATTATGAGTATTGTTTTTTGCAGACTTTCGTTAAACCTGCAGTGTGTAGAATGTTGGGTTTTATTTCCTAGCAGATTTTGTAGAAAGTAAATATAATATCCATAAGTACATTTAAAGTAGTGCATAATAGCTGAAAAACATGTTTTGAATTATTATTTTTTCCCTTAGAAAGGGTCTCATATTTGTCCATATTTCTGCATATTTTGGACCAAGGCCTAGTGCCGCCATCTTGAAAGTGTCATAGTTGGAATGTCATCAGATGCATTGTTTAAAATGTAGAATTGGTCTTGTCCTTGAAGGCCACTGTAGCTTCTGTTATTAATCGAAAGGGGTGGGGTTACCCAGGGAGTAGTCTCGCAAAGCCAGACCAAACTACAGCACGTAGTATGGTCTGGAAGCACTCTGTTTAGAGCCGTCTATTCGGGTGGGGAAACCGGGGGAAACTGGGCTTGCCTGTTTGTATTTGTTTAAACCAATCACAATCATCTAGGGCGGGGCTAACCCCGGGAAGCAGCAGCGGTGTCCTGCAAAATAGTGCCGGGGGGGGGACTTATTTTGATGGAACGTCTTCACGTCCAGAGACTGTCAGAGAAATGGCTAAACCCGCAAACGCCACACAAAAACTATTAAAGACAAAAGGAATATACATAGTGTGTTGCTTTCTAACCAGCATGTCAAGACACCATACACTTTAGCCCCCGAGGAGCTCACGGGATAACTTAACCGGAGTTAACTAGCCACGTAGTGTTATCTCTGGTAACATTATCATCGGCGGTTGAGAGGACGGCGACGGCGGTCGAGTAGAATTTTTAGCATTCGAGAACTTATGTCACCACCTCCTATCGCTGTAGTCAGAGCCGTAGTCCGTCTGTTTACAGGCAGAACAGGGTTTTGACGTTGTGAGCGCTACACCAACTGCAGCAAGTAGCCGTAAGAGTTGCTAGGTGATAGTGGAAGCCGTTGGAATCTTTCCCCGTCGCTAAGACACCGCTGCTTAGTCCCTAATTCACCAAAGAAAGGGAACGGCGGATCTTAATCTAGCTGGTTATAAGGTCCGGTGCTCAATTCAAACCCCCACGCTTCATTTTCCAGAGTTTAAGAGGGTATTTCTGCCCGGGGGTAGTTGTACAATGAAGTTGGACAGCTAGGCTAAGCTAGGATGCGTCCCGGACCGCCGCCGCCAATATTATTATCCCGAAGTATCGCCACACTTTATTTCTGTCTACAGTAATGTGACTTCTCACACCCTGTGTGTGTGTGTGTGTGAGAGAGAGAGCGCTGCACATAAGCACACGGGTTGACTGTGAGCGAATTGTTTCCGAATTTGAGGGGGATCACAATAGGGGAAAGCCAGCAACCGGAAAAGGAGGGGGCTGCGTCAGGGCTGCGTTGCTTTTCGACGCAAGCGAATAGACGCTGGCGGAAGTGGTCATGCCAGACTACCCAGGGAGTGTTGCATTCTAGAACTTTGTAGAACTTTCTTGATGATGTCATATTACACACTGCACCTTTAAATGTGTTTGTACTTTGCTAGTAGACAGACTAATAGATATACATACAGATAGATAGATAGATAGATAGATAGATAGATAGATAGATAGATAGATAGATAGATAGATAGATAGATAGATAGATAGATAGATAGATAGATAGATAGATAGATAGATAGATAGATACAGTATCTCACAAAAGTGAGTACACCCCTAACATTTCTTCAAATATTTCATTATATCTTTCCATGCGACAACACTGAATAAATGACACTTTGATACAATGTTAAGTAGTCAGTGTACAGCTTGTATAACAGTGTAAATTTACTGTCCCCTCAAAATAACTCGACACACAGCCATTAATGTCTAAACTGTTGGCAACAAAAGTGAGTACACCCCTAAGAAAAAATGTCCAAATTGGGCCCAAAGTGTCAATATTTTGTTTTGCCATCATTATTTTCTAGCACTGCCTTAACCCTCTTGGGCATGTAGTTCACTAGAGCTTCACAGGTTGCAACTGGAACCCTCTTCTACCCATTCATGACGACATCAAGGAGCTGGTGGATATTAGAGTCCTTGCGCTCCTCCATCTCCCGTTTGAGGATGCCCCAAAGATGCTCAATAGGGTTTAAGACTGGAGACATGCTTGGCCAGTCCATAACCTTTACCCTCAGCTTCTTTAGCAAGCCAGTGGTCGTTCGGAGGGGTGTTTAGGGTCGTTATCATGTTGCAGTACTGCCCTGCGGCCCAGTTTATGAAGGGAGGGGATCATGCTCTGCTTCAGTATGTCACAGTACATGTTAGAATTCAATGAACTGTAGATCCCCAGTGCTGGCAGCACTCATGCAGCCCCAGACCATGACACTCAAACCACCATGCTTGACTCTAGGCAAGACACACTTGTCTTTGTACTCCTCACCTGGTTGCCGCTCCACACTCTTAACACCATCTGAACCAAATAAATGTATTTTGGTCTCATCAGACCACAGGACATGGTTGCAGTAATCCATGTCCGTAGTCTGTTTGTCTTCAGCAAACTTTTTGTGGGGTTTCTTGTGCATCATCTTTAGAATAGGCTTCCTTCTGGGATGACAGCCATGCAGACCAGTATGATGCAGAGTGTGGCGTATGGTCTGAGCACTGACAGGTTGACCCCCCACCCCTTCAAGCCCTTCAGCAATGCTGGCAGTATTCATAGGCCTATTTTCCAAAGCCAACCTCTGTGTACGACGCTGACCACGTGCACTCAACCTTCGTAAACTGGGCCGCAGGGTGGTATTGCAACATGATAACGACCCCAAACACACCTCCAAGACGACCAGAGGCTTGCTAAAAAAGCTGAGGGTAAAGGTTATGGCCTGGCCAAGCCTGTCTCCAGACCTAAACCCTATTGAGCATCTTTGGGGCATCCTCAAACAGAAGGTGGAGGAGCGTAAGGTCTTTAATATCCACCAGCTCCTTGATGTCGTCATAAATGGGTGGAAGAGGGTTCCAGTTGCAACCTGTGAAGCTCTAGTGAACTACATGCCCAAGAGGGTTAAGGCAGTGCTGGAAAATAATGGTGGCCACACAAAATATTTACACTTTGGGCCCAATTTGTAAATTTTTTCTAAGGGGTGTACTCACTTTTGTTGCCAGCAGTTTAGACATGAATGGCTGTGTGTCGAGTTATTTTGAGGGGACAGTAAATTTACACTGTTATACAAGCTGTACACTGACTACTTTACATTGTATCAAAGTGTCATTTATTCAATGTTGTCCCATGGAAAGATATAAAGAAAAATGTGAAGAAATGTGAGGGGTGTACTCACTTTTGTGAGATACTGTAGATAGATAGATAGATAGATGGATGGATGGATGGATGGATGGATGGATGGATGGATGGATGGATGGATGGATGGATGGATGGATGGATGGATGGATGGATGGATGGATGGATGGATGGATGGATGGATGGATGGATGGATGGATGGATGGATGGATGGATGGATAGATAGATAGATAGATAGATAGATAGATAGATAGATAGATAGATAGATAGATAGATAGATAGATAGATAGATAGATAGATAGATAGATAGATAGATAGATAGATAGATAGATAGATAGATAGATAGATAGATAGATAGATAGATAGAACAATTGGCAACTGTTTCTACATTTTCACCATTTCCTTTTGCATTCAATTCTTCTTAATCTTTGTCTCCTACTGATTTCAGAGAGGGGTGAGCTCAGACAGCCCACAAGCCAACAAAAATCTGCTTTGAGTTAATAAAGCTGTGCTGGCCGTGGCACATACACTGTACTGAATATTTCAGATGTACCGTTAGCTGTTATGTCGTTCTAAGCAGCCTGGCCAATAGGATGCGGGGCAGTTCCCTGCTTCCCTGCTCAGTGTCAAAGATAATTCATGGCTTTAATGGAAACCAGCTTTATGTGGGTGGAGTGTAGCTACAGTACCAGTACACTCCCCCCCCCCCTCTCTCTCTCTCTGTACTCTCTAGTAATCCTCTCTCCTCCCTCATATTATTTCTACAGTTTCTCTCTGTTGTCTAACTAGCTTGAAGAAAAGTTGAATTAGTCAACATGATTGAAATGCCATTTTGACATTGCAGAGATTTCAGGTGTGTTATTAGAACCCAAGGGTCATCGTCCCCATCCTGATTTTGGTAAATAAAATACCTAGGACTCTGTCCAGATGAAAGAATAAATTATCTAAATTTCCGACTTTGTGGAGAGAGAGAGCAAAGATCTGCTCTGTATTGTACTGTGACCAATCATTCCTAAACATTGGATCAAAATGGGTGTGATCATTTAATGGTTTGATTCTGTAAACAGTCCATTTCATTTTGGTTTGCTTGTTTGTAAAGATGTAAAGATGTCAGACCCTCTGTGACTAACTTGAATTAATCCACAATAATGTGAACTTTACCTTGGGGAAATCTAACCTCCATTTGATATGCTATGTTTATATGAAAGCAGGATATACTGGCGTTACCATTGAGTCCACTATGACTTGACATAATGGTGACCCGTTATGTTTTCTCCACCTTATGGTAATCTCCCCCCCCCCCCCCCCCACCTCTCCTCAGGTTTTCCCAGGGTGCAGTTCTCCGTCCATGGCGTCTCTCAGCAGTAACGTGCCCATCCTGTCCTGTGGGGGCCTGGCTAAACGCTGGCTGGTGCCCGGCTGGAGGATGGGATGGATCCTCATACATGACAGGAATAACGTATTTGGATCTGAGGTACTTTTTTACATTTATTGACACAATGAATGTAGAAAACCCTAACCCTAACCCTAACCCTAACCCTAACCCTAACCCTAACCCATTCCCAAGCTCCTTACCCTACCCACCAAAACTAGATGCCTTACCCAACCCTTACTCTGACCCTAACCTAGTCCTATTTCTAATCTGAAATTTTAAACTTGTACAGTATAAGAACACACACACACACACACACACACACACACACACACACACACACACACACACAAACACACACACAAAATAGAAGGAGTCCAGTAGATTACTATTAGATTTACCATATTGACACTTTCTATGTCACCTGTTTAGATTCGACAGGGTCTGGTGAAGCTGAGCCAGCGTATCCTGGGAGCCTGCAGCATCATCCAGGGCGCCCTGGAGAGCATCCTCAACAACACACCTCAGAGCTTCTACAACCAAACCATCAGCTTTCTCAAGGTAACAGGGCCATGATGGGTAGGGGTTGACTTCATGTCACTTTGTTAGGAAAAGTTGTGTGGACACTTATTTTCAGGTAAAAGAAAAACCAAGTAGTTGTAACATTCTAGACCAAATATATGTTAGCAACACCTGCAGCAAACAGGATGCATACAGTTCTCCCCTTAGAACAATCTGAGCTTCAAAGACATTGTTTCCCTCATTCTGGCGAGTTTAAAAGAATCAAAATGACTATATTTTACAGCATCTTTGTGTCAAATACATTTAGTGTCTATTACTATTGGTCTATTATGTGTATTTTTATTTATTAGTATTATTTGAGCTTGCTTACGTCTATTACTTTTACCGTCCTGCGTGCTCAATGGAAAACCGGCAGATCTAGCAAATGGCACGACCCTTACCTTGAGACTTTCTACGAAAAATGGGAACTCTTCCATTAACTCTTGGCTCCCCAGAAATTCCCCCACCAAGTATGACTCTCCCTGGACTAACTTTTCTGGAGATTGTACATGTTCTCTTGTGCAAATTCAATTTGATCAAAGTGTTCTCATTGTTTACATTCCTCGAGTTTTTGCAGATTTTTTTTAACAAATTATACTTTCACAAAGCTGTGGCGACATGTCCCCATCGCCCCCCGTGTAAATGACACCTATGATTGAGTTATATCTTTCTATATGCAGTATATTTTATTATCTTCTCCTTAGTTTACTGGGACTACGCTTTGATCAAACTATTGTATCAGTGACCTCAACACACAGGTCGTTGTGTTGTTTTGTATCATGCAAAATATATTCTCAAATATCCAGGTCAAAATGCCCAAATGTATATTCAGTATCCTGCAGCATATATACCAATATGTTTCATGTAATCTATTTTGTGATATAATATGACTACATTTTTCTAAATGTGAATACATTTTTGTGTTGTGTTTTTCTTCCTCAGTCCAATTCAGAGATTTGTTACAATGAGCTGTCCAACGTGCCGGGCCTGAACCCCATCATGCCTTCAGGAGCCATGTACCTAATGGTCAGTACTAAATGTTTGTGTGGATTATTTTGACACACAAGCACACACACACACACGCACACACACACACACACACACACACACACACACACACACACACACACACACACACACACACACACACACACACACACACACACACACACACCGTTCTGAGTCAGATTTGATGGTAGAAGTTCATACCACTGTTTAAGGTTGTAAGGCACAATGTAACACACTCAAATCTGTTTGACTACACCAATATGACTTATGAACTATGTTTGTGTGTGTGTGAATGAAAATATGAAAACTATACAGTATAGTGTGATATTATTTTAGATCTAAAAGTGAATTTGAGCTTCTTAAAATGGTGTGTGTCCACATGTGTCCAGGTGGGCGTCGACATGGAGCACTTTCCAGAGTTTGAGAACGATGTGGACTTTACCCAGCGGCTTGTGACGGAGCAGTCTGTGTTCTGTCTGCCTGCATCAGTAAGACTACGTCCCTGTGTTCACACTGCTTAGGGTTTATCCATTCCCCCCTTACATCTGATTATACGCCGAACATTTAGTTTAGTTAGTATAGTTTATTTCGATCACATAGATACACAACATAACATGCTAAACATACAAAGTTAAAAACTATATAAGAATAAAAAAATTGGTCCAACAGGATCTTATCATATTTTTTTTTATAAATGTATTATTATTTATAATTATTTTTATTGTTATTGCTATTATTAATTGCATAAATCACTTCAATTCCTAACTGTATCCATGTGTGCCGTCCCCTCCTCTCCCTAAGGCGTTTGAGTATCCCAACTACTTCCGCATTGTGGTGACGGTGCCGGAGGAGTTGATGCTGGAGGCTTGTGGTCGGATGAGGGAGTTCTGCCAGCGACACTATCGGCCCCCCAGCCGCGAGAGCAATGATCTGGACAAGTGATGAAGCAGAGCCCTGGTGCTCTAGTCACATAAACTGAGCTGGGATCAGCTTGGACATTTTTTATTCCAACATGTAGTGAAGCAAAAGATGGAGAAGTCTGATGTCAAAACTGTGCTCATATTGTCACCACACAAAAAAAGCTAGGAAGCAACATAGCTGAAGAATCCATTGATGGTGTAATTTTTGTATGCAAACCCCTATGAAATGAGCGGACCTATTTATATTTTATACAGGCGACCTATATTAACCTCTCCTTTGTTTTTGAGTATTTATATAATTTGTGTAGCGCCTTTGTATGTCGAAGCAATGTCACCTCTTTGATATCAACTGCAGGATCGTAGACTATGCATACTGTATGCACAAGCTGGCTTATTTGCTGTTACAATGAGGCAAACTGAATTTATAACATTATATATTGATAATCTTCTGTATATTTGAGTGCTTTGCTAGGAAACCACTCTCCGTGCAGTGTTAGAGCGCATTGGCATATGCTCCTTATCAGAACATTCGCTATATATTGTCTGTATGTTAATTGTGTGTTATACTGAATCCCATATATATAGAGAGATATTTTTACAGACGTTTAATTTTAAGTAGTAGTTGTGTTCAGAATTACTCAATAAAAACATGTTAACATGACTGGTGTTGATTGATTTAAGAGAAGATTATCAGATGAGTATGAAGTAGAGATGTTGTGCACACTTATAGACAAAGCCTTAAACACGCCTTAAAGAAAAGCGATCAATTGATCAGAATCAGCCTACAAAACAAATCAAGACATTCCACAATGTCTACTGCTTTTAATCCTTAGTTTAATAGCCCCAACTCATTAATTGCAAATTTTTCTTCAGAGATCTTCACAATCTGTGGATCTCACGATAATTATAATATCTTTAATTATATAGCAACTTTAAAAACAATGGTTTACAAAGTGCTTTAACAAAATACATACGAGCAAGTACAATTAAATAAATACATACCAATAAAAAAAACACATATGTACAGTCAAGCCCAAAATGATTCATACCCTTCTCAATAATCAATAGAAAAGCCCTTATTGGCTATTACAGCAATCAAATGCATCCTAAAATTGCTGGACAGTTTTTGTATGTCTCCACTCTTATTTTTGCCCATTCATCTTTAGCAATGAGCTCCAACTCTTTCAGTTTGGAGGGTCTCACTGCCATCACCCTGATCTTTAGCTCCCTCCACAGATTCTCAATTGAATTCAAGTCAGGACTCTGGCTGGGCCACTGTAAACGCTAATGTGTTTGTCAGCTAACCATTTCTTCACCATTTTTGCTGTGTGTTTTGGGTCGTTGTCCTGCTGAAATGTCCAATGGTGCCCAAGGCCAAGATTCTCTACAGACTGCCTGATGTTGTTGTTAAACATCTTGAGGAATTGCTCTTTTTTCATGGTGCCGTTTACTGTGATTAGGTTACCTGGTCCATTGACTGAAATACATCCCCCAAAACATTAGGTTCCCACCACCATGTTTGACAGTGGGATGGTGTTTTTAGGGTTGAAGGCTTCTCCTTTTTTATGCCAAATGAAGGATACATCATTGTGGCCAAATAATTCAATTTAGTTTCATTTGACCATAAAACAGAAGACCAGAAGTATTCTTCTTTGTCCAGATGAGCATTTGCAAAGGCCAAGAGGGCTTTTGTGTGCCTTATGGAGAAGTGGCATCCTCCTTGTTCTGCGTCCAAGGAACCCAGCAGTGTGCAGTGTCCGTTGGATTGTCTGCCATGAAACTTTGCCTCCAGCAGAGCCAACATTAACCAGGATGGCCTTGGTGGTGATCCTAGGATTATTGTTCACCTCTCTCACTATCCTCCTCGCCAGTACAGGTGTAACTTTTGTCTTCCGACCACGTCCTCAGGTTTCCCGCCATCCGGAACGTCTTGTATTTTTTAATAATACGACAACGACCCAAAACACACAACAAAAGTGGTGAAGAAATGGTTAGCGGCTTCGGACAAACACATTAACGTTTTACAGTGGCCCAGCCAGAGACCTGACTTGAATTCAATTGAGAATCTGTGGAGAAAGCTAAAGATCAGGCTGATGGCAGTGAGACCCTTCAAACGAGGTTGGGGCTCATTGCTAAAGATGAAGGGGCAAAAATACTAGTGGAGTTGCTGGTCAGCAATTATAAGAAGCCTTTGATTGCTGTAATAGCCAATAAAGGCTTTTCTATTGATTATTGAGAAGGGTATGAATCATTTTGGACATGCCACTTTTTGTTCAAATGTAAATAAAAGCTGAACATTTTTTTTTTCATAATGATGCCTCTTGTACATGGTCTTATTATCTTCTGGGAGAAGCCTTTGTCATTTACAATTAAGAACAAACTTGCTGGTTGAATAAAAGTAACTTCAAGTCAAAATGTGCCAGGGGTATGAATCATTTCAGGCTTGACTGTATACAAAAAGATAAATACACACAAACCAAACAAGATTGATAGGTGCTAGGGTAAACAGACATTGAGGAAAATAATAAAAAGAATGAATAGACGACATCACGTAAAAGCAAGTCTATAAAAATGTGTTTTAAGACGTGTATACTCACTATCCTTAGACCCTCTGATTCTCTCCTTTAACGTCTCTACATAGTATTTGATTGTTATGTAACTTATTGCACGTGGGATTATATAAATGTGGTGTACACACATGTTGATTGTTACTGACGTGGAGCTTCTCCAGAATTGTGCAGTGCGTGACTTCTCCAAGGAAAAAGTTGCTTTGCCTTTGTCAGCCTTTCTCTAGTGCCTCTTCAGAGAGTTGGCTTTTTCTCAAACCAGACCAAAACATCAATACATTCTTTAACAGTGCAATGTTAAAGAAGTGCAAAACACTTCTGGCCAATGTATAACTGTTGCAATTTGACGCCACACTGGAATTTAGTTGACCATTTTGGGGGTTTTAGGCAGTCTGACTTTAGTAAGGACAATGTCAGTCTGTCAGCCACTACATCACTCCAGTTTTTTTTAATTTGTGGAATGTAGGTTGACACATGCAATGAGATACAATGAGATGTACTTGACAAGAGTCTGATCTACTATATATATATATATTATATAAATAAAATTTATTATTATTATTATATATGCAACCACAACAACAAATAGTTGTTTACCCAGGAAGTAACAGGTTTCTAGGAGACAGAAACAATGGTGGATGTTTTGAAGGAGGTGGGGACCACACAATGTCTCTTGGAAAGGTGAAAGATGTTTGAACGCTTCTGCCAGTTGGTCAGCGCTCGCCCTCAGAGCCCTGCCTTGGCTCCCGTCCAGTCCCGGTGCTGTGCAGGGGGTTAACACTCTTGAATAATGATGATATTCTCAAAATGGCGGCTTCTCCATCCATAGGTGGGCAGGATACCAGAGATGTGTAGTCCACATCATGCAAATGAGACGGGCACAAGGAGACTTTTTGCTTGGAAGTAAAGTTTGCGTGCATTTCCCCCTTTGTACTTGCGAGAAAAATGAAAGAAATCACATCCACTCCTTTTGTTTTGGGTGTAAAGCTGGTGGGAAACATTTACATTATCAGCTTGACTGACACGTGTCCTTCTCTCTCCTCTCCACAAAGGATTTTATTCAATGTCAAATACATAAAAAATATTGTTTTCTCTCATTTGCGAAGGTTAAGATAATCAAACCTGTTACGCGACCAAATGGTGCACTATGGCACTAGTGCGTTCAGTCATTTGGTTAAATACAAATGTATGAAGGGAAAATCACAATCTCAGATAGTCATGACAGGAACTAAGGCCCTTATCAATTCAGTTCACAATTAGTAGAATCATGATGTATATTCTAAATATCTCTTAATAGATATTCTATATAATCATCTGGCCATAAAGCACTGACACATGATGCCCTGGTGGCTTGTGGGCCCTGGAGGCAGCTACCTATTCAGCCAGTTGGTATCGTGTCAAGATAAACTATTGACCAGCAATTATTTTCAAAATAAAAGCATCAAAATAGTCAATATGGGGAATAAATATTCAATTACTTGTGCTGTAAAAGAAGACGTATCTCAATGCTCTAGCACTAAATCCAACATAAGGTAGACTTTGATTGACAAATTACCTCATCAATCAACTGAACCATTTAAATAATGAAATACATTTCCTATACAAATATACAGTAAGCCCACACCATGGTGCATCTGGATAGAGTTGTTTGTTAATGGTTTTATTAATGTTTTTTTGGTTTTTACACGTATATGTATCAAATATTGTCTATAACTATGTTATCAATTATATATTTAAAACATTTTGTAGTGTACTGTTTGTAGTGTAACTGCTCAGTATATAATGATACAATATCACCATCTATTGTTGAAGTGCGACTATTACAGCAGCTTTTTCTTACAATGTGACCCTGCCTGTGTGTGTTAATGTGTGTGTATGTGTGTGTGTGTGTGTGTATGTGTGTGTGTGTGTGTGTGTGTGTGTGTGTGTGTGTGTGTGTGTGTGCACCACTACCCCCATTAGAAGAGTGACCTTTGCAACATGCTCCTCCTCACTTACTGAGTATACCCTCATACATACTTGACGGTGGTGAAGTACTTTGTGTTGTCCAATAATTAACTAGAGATAAGGCAGGAAGAGCAGGGCCATGTACAGGGTGACAGGGGAAGAAAAGGAACAGAGAGAGAGAGAGAGAGAGAGAGAGAGAGAGAGAGAGAGTGAGTAAGAAAGAGAAGTAACATCAGCAAAGAAAAAGGACGTTGACTCAGCAGTTGTAGTTTGAGGGGGTAAAAGAGGAAGAGGAAAGCTCTGATAGTGAACTAGTGTGTTGCTGGGTGTTTCATTTTGTTTTTCTAGTGAGGGTTTTTAAATGTACTCCATGGAGGACACACAGGTGGCAAGGACCATAGAGCTGAATGATGGCACACGCATACCACTTATGGGTCTTGGGACATGGAAGGTATAAGTCTCAACACTTTGCTTTGTTTTGCATACTGTTAAAGGGTTATGATCTTGATAAAGTGTTTCAAATACATGTATGATTGGCCGGTTATTTGTCCTTGTCCAGATCAAATGGCAAAGGAGCTATTTAGTGAGCTTTTAGGTGTGCTTGCAGGTACAGTATATTTTTCAACTGTTAACACAGCCAGGGCTTGCTTCTGTAGGCCAAGCTAAGGTAACTGATTCCCTGCTGTAGCTCTAAATGAGCTGATCTGACCTTAACCCTTTAGCACTGTCAGGACAACATTTAAAGAGCTTGTTTGGTGGTAGAAAGTTCTCAGAGGAGAAGCAGGTAAAACAGGTTGAAACTTGCTCGAAAGTTTATGTTTTTTGTTTTGTTTAACTGAAAAAGTGAAAGTGCTGACATCATGCCTGTTTTAGTTCATGCACTAACTTCCAGTCTTAGGAGACATTTAAAGGCCAGGACACACCGGCCCGATAATCGGCCATCGGACATGGTCGAAGAGTCTGGAGGGGGCGGGGACACAAATCTGTTTGGTGTGTTCGGTGACGTCGGCCGTCGCAGATGTCGTCCGGCTTCTTTTCAGCCGATTCAACATGTTCATCGGCGTCGGGCAGTCTTCGAGTCGGAGCAGTTTGATTGGTGGAGGGCTAGCGAATCAGTGAAGTCCGGAAGTGAGGCGGGTAGCACAAACAGCTAACAACAGTTAGCCATTGTTTTAATTTGTTTGTTTGTTTCGTTCAGCGAGTACTCACATGCATCAACCCTTGTTGACTGCTCGACACCATGCTCGACACTCTCTGCTAAAAATGGTGCTCTTTATGGTCCATGAATATAAATACGTATTTATATCTATGTTTATGGTCTAGAGAGCTGTCCCATCATTTCCGGCTTCCGTATTTTTTTGGGCCACAATACAGATTAGCGCCGCCTGCTGTTATGGAGACACTACGTCCCGCGCAAGTGCAGAGCGTACGGAAAGTCAGTAGTCGGGTCGGTGTGTTCTTGGCACTTTCTTGGCCGCGACGGGCAGACTGGAGCTGCCTGAATCGGCAGACTCCATTTTCGGAAGACGGTCGGTAGTCGGACCGGTGTGTCCTGGCCTTAACAGGCATAAACCCAAAGACTCTTTTCATGCATCTGTGTGGTATGATTTCTTTTTCATGACGTATGGACTCTTGATCTAACTGTGTGTGTCTTTGGATGATCTGTATGCCGTTCTTTTACTTTTATGTGATACTGACATATATTGCTAACTTTTAATATTATGTGCTGTTGCAGCAACGTTACTGCATGAATGAGTTATTATTCAATTGTAATACATACTTGTTTTGATGATAAATCAGGAGGGCTAGCTCAAGATGTATAAATAGCAGCCAGGAATGGTGCACCTATAAGAGTGCAAGGAATGAGGTGGCGGAGACGTAGCTTTCTTTTAGGCTATATTCCTTTTGCCGTATTTATTCAAATCCTCTGTACTGTCTTGCAGTTTTCTATAAAACAATAAAATAAAACACCATTAATTTTACAAAGCATAATAAATAAATAACTATTGGCTAAACATTCATTATACAGGAAAAGGTCATACACAAAATATACTCGGATAAGATAAACAGACTCTACATAACATGACCGCGCCAAAGAGCAGACATGCGGCCAAGCGGCTACACTGCATGTGCAGGACATCTCCCTTTCACGTGATAAGCCAACTGCCATAGCAACCACACGACGCTGATTAACTTAGCTTAATAACAACGTCAAACTTGCACATACACATTATTAACACTCACAATAAAGGAACAAGGTAACAGGCACTTACATTTCACGAACTCAATACAGGGGGATTAAACAAATAAAGCAGGTAAAAGAGAGGCGATGAGCCACTTGCTGGTTGCGCTCGCATCAATCACTCTCTCGGACTAACTGGCCGAAAACGAAACTTAACTTCTGCACCACAGACCAGGAGCAACTGCTCTTAAAGCGACAGTAACCATTAGTCTCAGAGCCTTTTATACAGCCGCCCCCAAATGTGCAGGGAACATTTGCATCAAATAAAAGGGCTTAACAGTCAGGTTCAGGGGGGCGGGGGATGAAGGTCGTCCTCCCCAGATGGGAGAGCTGGCAACATCACCAACCGGGCAACCGGTCGAGTGTACACCTGTCCTTTAATGTTCACATCAGCTGACCGGATGAATCCATCGTCGCTGCGGTGAATCCTGGTAACTCGTCCGATGGGCCACAGGGCCCGAGGCAGCTGAGGCTCCACCAACATGACGACTGCCTTATCCAGGAGGTCAGGGGGCGAAGAGTGCCACTTCTGTCTGGTCTGCAAGCTAGGTAAGTATTCCCTGATGAATCTAGACCAGAATTGGTCTGCGAGAATCTGCGAATGCCTCCAGCGTTTGCGGCTCAGGATCTCGGTCTCTGGGTAGACCACTTGGGGAAGCGATCCGTCCGGCCGCCCCATCAGCAGACAGTTTGGTGTTACAGGGTCAATATCTGCCATGTCAGCAGACACGTAGCCTAACGGCTTCGTATTGAGGATGGCTTCAACTTCCAGGAGCACTGTGAGGAGGACTTCTTCCGGGAGAGTTTGGGCCCCCACACTGGTGTAGAGTGCAGCCTTGACGGAGCGGACTTCTCTCTCCCACGCTCCGCCAAAGTGTGGGGCTGCTGGGGGGTTGAACCGGAACTTAATCCGTTGGCGGGCGAGTCGATCCTGTAAGGTAGGAACCATGCTTGCATATGCCTCTCGAAGTTCCCGTTCCCCTCCTTTAAAGTTGGTCCCATTGTCGGACCACAACTCCGCAGGGGTTCCTCTTCTGGCGATGAACCGCCTCAGAGCCATCAGGTAGGCATCCGTATCCATACTGTTGAGGAGATCTAAGTGGACAGCCCTTGTTGTTAGACACTTAAATATGATCCCCCAGCGTTTCTCATGACGTCTTCCCACCTTCACCAACATGGGACCAAAACAATCCACACCAGTAGAGTGGAAGGCAGGTTTGTGTAGTCTGAGACGGGCAGCAGGAAGATCAGCCATTTTGGGAATGGAAGGCCGCGCTCTCCAGCGTCGACATTCTGCACAGGTACTCTGGTGTCTGCGAATAGCCTCCCGTCCACGGATTATCCAGAATGACCTACGCAACTCGGCAAAGACCCGCTCGGGGCCAGGATGGTGCAGGTCATCATCGTACTTCCGGATGAGCAGACGTGTAGTTGGGTGAGAGGAATCCAAGACAACAGGGTGCAATGTTGAGTCCTCTTGGCCTTCCAGGCGTCGGAGACGGCCGCCCACTCGAATGAGGTCCTTTGACTTGTCCATCTCAGGGGCCAGAGTAAGTAATCGGCTTCTCGATAAAACAGGTTTCCCTGACGCCAGAAGCTTGTAATCTTCAGGAAAGGACTGTTGTTGGGCTCGCCGGAGAACCATCATCTCTGCGCAGCGATACTGATCAGCATTGGGCGGAGAACTGCCAGGGGTCTGCCCATGGAGTTCTTGAGCAGTAGCGTCCAAGAGCTCCTGCCAGATGTTGTACTCCTTATCCTCAAGGCTGGTAGGGGAGGTGACTGTTACACCACAGAAGACAACTTTCCGGAGCTCTGTTTTGTCCTCGGAAGATTCTGTGATGAGGGTCTCTGGCCAGGTGTCTGGACCCTGGAGAAGGAAGGGAGGTCCCTGGGACCATCGGTTTGCCTCTATAAGGGATTCTAGGGTCTTTCCTCTTGTTAAATCATCCGCAGGGTTATTCGCTGAGTCGACATAACGCCAGGTGCACTTCTCCGTCAACTCCTGTATCTCGGCTACTCTAGCTCCCACGAAGACCTTGTAGCGGCAAGACTGAGAGTGTAGCCAGGTGAGAACGGTAGTGGAATCTGACCACAATACAATGCGATCCAGGGTCAAGGTAAGTTCCTTCTCAAGGACTTGAGCCAGCCGCGCCGCCACCAGAGCTGCACAAAGTTCCAGGCGTGGGATAGAATGCAGGCGTTTCGGGGCCACTCTTGAACGAGCGAAGATGAAGGAGAGGTGGATCTGACCTTCATCATCCTCGGTCCTCAGGTAGGCTACAGCTCCATAAGCTTGCTCGGATGCATCTGCAAAGATGTGACCCTCACGAGTAGCACCCTCAAGTTTAGCACCTGTAGGCACGTATGGACGTGGGAAAGTAAGGCGAGGTAGAGACTCCAGCTCGGACTCCCATGTGGACCAGGCTTGCAGGAGTTCTGAAGGTAGATTTGGGTCATCCCAACCACGTTGCTTGTCCCACAGCTGCCGAATGATGAGCTTTGCTCGGGTGGAGAAGGGTAACAGGTAACACAAGGGGTCGTACTGAGAAGCTACAACTCTGTATATGTTCCTCAGAGTTAGGGTCTCGTAGGTCACCGGTCGGTGTTCGTAGCCAAAGGAGTCTGTTGCCCAATTCCAGCTGAGGCCAAGTGTTGACTCGAAAGGGTTGGACTTATCCTGTGCGAGCCATAGGTCCAGGCTCTCTGACCTGGCTTCATGAGGTAAGTGACTCAGTACGCTTGGATCATTGCAAGCCCATTGCCGCAGCTCAAAGCCTGCCGAAGCCAGAAGATCTCTGAGCTGATCCACCAGCAACTTCGCTTCACCCGGTGTACGCACGCTTTGCAGGCAGTTATCGACATAGAAGCACTTCTCCACCGAGAATCTCAGGTCGTCGTCTGGCTGGCTGTGGTCGACGACGTGGTGCTGTAGAGCGTACGTAGCACAGCACGGGCTGCAGGTTGTGCCGAAAGGCAAGACTTGCCACTCGAAGGTTTTGGGAGGTTCATCCACCTTCAGGTCACGCCACAGGAACCTTAACAGGGAGCAGTCATCAGGGAGAAGGCGTACCTGATGGAACATCCCCTTGATGTCTCCACTAACTGCAATAGGATGTTCACGAAATCTCAACAGGACTCCCAACAAAGAGGCGCCGAGGGTAGGGCCAGGTAGCAGGTACTGGTTCAGGGTCTGCCCAAGGTATTGATGAGAGCAGTTAAACACAAGGCGATTCTTTCCATTGTGGCTGACGAGGTGATGGGGTATGTACCAACATTCTTTAGGGGGGGTCTCCTGAGTCACTTCCCGCACTGCACCTGAATTAGTAAGCTTCTGCATCTCAGCTTTGTAGGCGTCCGCTTGCTTGGGGTTCCTTTGGAGACGCCTCTCAGTGCTGCGTAGCATGGCCATAACTGACTCCTTAGGTGCGTGCAGCAGTGGCATGTTCGCATGACGTAGCAATGGTGTAGCATACCTGAAGGTTCCATCTACCTCGGTACGAACGGTCTTGGCTTCAAGCAGTGCTACAGCCTGCTGATCCTGCTTTGATCGAGTGACCTCTCTCTCAGGGCGGTAAGGGACAGTATCTGCTTGCCAAAGCCTTTCAACATGCTTGTATAGCTCATCTGTTGGTGGGGAAGATGAGGTAAACAGACACTGCACAGAATGGGCTGGCCGCCCCATGCATTGGACGGGGCCTTGGAGGGTCCACCCAAGCCTGGTGTGGACTGCGGCTGGGCCACCAGGTGGGCCGAGCCTGACTGGCTCAACAGGTGTTATGAGATGGGGCTGATCGGAGCCGATAAGGAGTGATGGCTTGGCTCCCTTCAATGCAGGTATGGGAATGCCACGTAGGTGTTGGAACTTCCTTTGAAGGCGGTCCACCGGGTAGGTATGTTGCGCCAAGCTGAGGCGACTAGCTGTGAATGCACCATCGATGATATAGCTAGTTTGAGGGTTAGCAGCTGAGGTGACACGGAAGGACACAGTGTGTCCATGGAGCACCTGGACATCCTGACGGACTGTGCGCAGTGGAAGATCTTCTGGAAGGCCCTTCATGCCAAGGGACCTAGCTGCTCCCGGTAGTAGTATGGTTCTCTCTGATCCATCGTCAAGGATTGCAAAGGTGTCTAATGTGCGCTCTCCATACTGTACAAGCACTGGCACAACCTTTAGCATGACCCGATTCCCAGCTCCATGTCGGTCGAGGTAGAGGGCGTCAGAGGCAGAGTTGGTTAGGCAGCTCTCTTCCCTAGCTGCATTACTGCTTTCTGCTCGAGCGTTTACCTCATGGAGAGCCACCAGGTGTATACCCTGACAGAGGTTACAGGGTTTCTTCAATGTGCACTGGGCTGCTTGGTGCTTTCGTGCACAACGCCAGCACCGTTTATTAGCGATGATCCACCTTTTGAGCTGGTCTTTGGAGAGCTTGGCCATCTCACTACACTGACTGAGGTAATGCTCCGTGCTCTCGCAGTAGGCACAGTAAGCTTTACTCTTGGATGTATTCGTCGCCAGACTCTGGGAGGCAGCTCCTGAAGGCTCTCCAGCACCATGCAGGACTGTGACTGTTTGTTTCCCAGAACGACCATCAGTCCTCACGTTCTGCCTTTCTTTACTGCTTCTTGCAGTAGTTTGACTGTCGAAACCTTGACACCAAGACTCATAGCGGAGCCACTCTGACAACTCATATAGAGTGTGGGAAGCTCCAGGCTGCTTAAACTGATGTCGGCGGAAGTCAGCGCGCTGTTCTGGGGGGAGCTTGATCAGCAGTCGAGCTACATGTGAACCACAGTTCAGTTCAACTTCCCCTTCAGGTCCCAGGGTCTGCAGCAGGCCCACCAACGACTGTATTTGGAGGGAGAACCTCTGGAAAGCTGCAGCATCTCCACGCTTCACTTCAGGGGCTTCCAGGACTCTTGTTATCTTCTTTAAAGCAAGCTGATGAGGCTGACCAAACTTATCGTGGAGGGCCGCCATAGTGTGAGTATAGGGGGTCGGTGAGTTTAAGTAGGCATCAGCTATGAGCTGGGCTTCTTCCAACTTCAGATGGTCCACAAGTATCTGATACTTGAAGAGCTCTGTAGCGTTAGGTGGGAGTAGGTTCTCTAGAGCTATGCGAAGCCTCGCAAACTCACTGGGGTCAGGGTGCAGGAACTTGGGGATGGTTGGTTTGGGGCCTCTATACACTTGTTCGGAAACCGGAGGATGTATAGGGTTCGGTGGCGGCATTCCAGGCATGGCTCCAGTGGGTGCTAAAGGGGTCGAAGCTGCTACCGGCGCTGGGCGCGTCAAGCCTCCGTAGGCTGGAGTATGGTGTGAGAGTGGTCGAGGGGGTCGCCATGCGGGGTAGGATGGGATCCCCGTACCAGGAGGTGGGTACAGGTGCTGGGGTTGCTGCAGCATCGGCGGTGGTGGCAGATATGCAGCCTCTGTAGGGACGTAGTAGGGTTGGCTACTAGTATGCCTTTCCAACTTAAGGTTACGGACGGCACTTTGCAGGTCCTCTTCAGGTTCGGGCCATGGTGGAGGATCAGGCCAATCTTCTTCTGGTTCTGTATGAACAGGGTAACTCTTCGAGACTGCAGCGTTAGCTTGTTGATGGTTCTGTGGGGTGTGTTTTGAGGCAGGGCTGGCAGCTTGACTCATATCTGCTTTCAATGAGCGGGCTACCTCAATTAGCTCTTTGATTTCACTCCGTGCCTCATCAAGGGCCTTCAGTCCGAAGTGGAAGACCTGTTGTGACTGCATTAGCTTAGCATTCTCCTCTTGAATGGCTCTGATTTCCTCGTGGTAACGTGAATCCTGGCTCGGAATCATCTTGTATGATGGGGCATGTTTAGGTAGGACCGCACTGTCGCGATCTCTCCACTGGCGGCGTTCTGGGGCTAGCTGAGGAATCTCTTGGTGAGCAGCATTCCCATAAAAGCTACCAGAGGGAGTCTGGTGTGACTGGAAGGGGGTCATCTGGACTGGATCCTCCCGTGGAATAAGCACCCTCTTCTCCATAGTAGAAGTTGGTGGGACCCATCGGTCTCTATAGTGGGCTCCCTCATAGTCCATCTCGTAATCTCCAAGTCTGTCAGGTCGACGGATTTGCCGCCGAGGCCTCACAGCAGGATACATCTCTTCATCTAACTCCATCTTGAATGCTATTATCCGGCTCGAAGGACCAAATGTTTTGATGATAAATCAGGAGGGCTAGCTCAAGATGTATAAATAGCAGCCAGGAATGGTGCACCTATAAGAGTGCAAGGAATGAGGTGGCGGAGACGTAGCTTTCTTTTAGGCTATATTCCTTTTGCCGTATTTATTCAAATCCTCTGTACTGTCTTGCAGTTTTCTATAAAACAATAAAATAAAACACCATTAATTTTACAAAGCATAATAAATAAATAACTATTGGCTAAACATTCATTATACAGGAAAAGGTCATACACAAAATATACTCGGATAAGATAAACAGACTCTACATAACATGACCGCGCCAAAGAGCAGACATGCGGCCAAGCGGCTACACTGCATGTGCAGGACATCTCCCTTTCACGTGATAAGCCAACTGCCATAGCAACCACACGACGCTGATTAACTTAGCTTAATAACAACGTCAAACTTGCACATACACATTATTAACACTCACAATAAAGGAACAAGGTAACAGGCACTTACATTTCACGAACTCAATACAGGGGGATTAAACAAATAAAGCAGGTAAAAGAGAGGCGATGAGCCACTTGCTGGTTGCGCTCGCATCAATCACTCTCTCGGACTAACTGGCCGAAAACGAAACTTAACTTCTGCACCACAGACCAGGAGCAACTGCTCTTAAAGCGACAGTAACCATTAGTCTCAGAGCCTTTTATACAATACTGTAGTGTTTCTTGAGTGGTGTATGTGACAACTCGCTAGCTAGGGTAATCTTAAAGATGGAGTCAGAGATTCTGGGGAACGCTTGTTGTCAAATTCCCTTTTTGTCAAAATCAGTGAATATCTCCTCATGATCCGCTACATGTATATTCTGTGTGTGCATAGTAAAAAGATCACCGCCTAGGCTCTTTAAACTGGTATGTACTGTAAACAAAGGGTACGTATATAAACAAAGGGGGCCCACAGTAGCTAGCAACAAACCAGTTTACGCCAGCTGTGTATTAACGCTGGATTTTATATCATCACATAAGAGACCAGAAAAATAATATTTCCGAGAACATTCCATAATGCCTTTTATATTATGAAAAGAACCTGTTGGTTGGGTTGGAGAGATATTTTATGGAACAGCACAAAGACACAGTGTTTAGCTTACCATTTGGCAGACAGCGGTTGACGTAAAAGCAAGCTAAAGTACACTTTTGAAAATGTTTTACCTGTTGCAGTCCTCCCATTTGCCTCGTACTTCGGTCCAGGGGGCAGTAGAGACTGCCATCGCGGCCGGATACCGACACATAGACACTGCCTTCAGCTACAAGAATGAGGTGGATATCGGCAAGGCTCTGCGCTCCAAGATGCAGCAGGGCATCATCCGGCGCCAGGACATGTTCATCGTCAGTAAGGTGGGTGTGCTTCAGCAGGGCCAGGGCGCCCAGGCCCCCAGGACTCTGCCTTCTCCGGGCAGCCAGCATGGACATGTGGCCAAGCCATTGGTACTGCATGCTATGAATGAGGTTGTGGGAGGAGCTTATTTTCATGCGGTCCGTAGGCAGATTTCCCCGTCCACACAATACAAGCGGCGAACAAGATTGTGTCTCCGCAAGAATTTTCTGAATATCAATCATTGGCTCATACTAATCTTTAGACCATATACTAGTAAATGGAAGTTTTCTCATATAAAAACGCCACATCAAGCGTTTTATTAGCCCAACGGCTTTTAACGGCTTTCAGTTTGTTTTCGCAGGAGGAGGAGGGGTGGGCAGCCGTGGGCAGCTGAACAGAGTCGTAGTGAAACAAAGGTTTCGGTTTCGGCCCGGCCTCACGGCAGGAAAATAAAACTAATTCTTACTCATTCTGATGAGGCAATTGCGTTCACAGCTACAACTTTGGTCTTATAGGAAAACTTTAAAAAGGTAACTTAAGCATTTGAACATTTGTTTGGTTGATTTCAATAGTTAACTTAAGCACCATGGACCTATAAAGATGTAACACACGCTATCAAAACAGCGCTAGCCCACTAGTTTGGTGTAGATGGCTGGAGGAATCTTCGTTTAGAACTTGTTAACCACAGTATTACTTTACAAAAACGGAGTGTTTAAAGATCACATACAGCAAATCATCGGGGGTTTAGTGACTTATACGCCTATGGTCGGTAAACAATGCAACTGTGCTCGCTAAGACCTTTAGCTTACAATGCTACAGAACGAGAATGATTCTACATCCGCTACCACAGTGTTGCCAACTCTTCAGTAAGGAAAGTAGCTATTGGCTGTCCAAAAAGTCGCTAGAAGTCGCCAGATGACGTCATCGCCTAATTTACATATTTGTAGACAGGGTTTTATACAGTAATATTTTAATAGGTAAGGTTCTAGTGTTATGAACGTGACAGTCGCTTAAACAACCAACGTGATAATGTTAAGTCTAGCAGTAATCATACATGCTCATAGTTTAAAAAAGCACTGCATAACATTTTGAATTGCACTCCTCGTAGACTGTAGAAGAGGGGGGGAAAGCTACTACTACAACTGCTAATAGGGATGCTAATGGAACACGAGCGGAGAGGTGTGTATCTCCTGCTCTGACCGCAGCTGGGAGGGACTGCTGCGCAAGGACCGGGCCGCCTGTCAGTGCTCTGGGAAGGGGGAAGGGCCGGGGAGTCTCCCGCTGCTCGTTGAGATGAGTTAAAAGTGATACTTGCTGGGACTTCCGGGTTGCAGAGCATCGAGTAGGTGCGTTCGCTCTCTAGCTCCCACTGACTATTTCGGACCTAACTGATTAAACCCTATTTTCATCGATTTTTTTTGTGCTTGTATTGCCGGTAACACTAGCACTGATTTGGAAAAATGCCCAGAGGAAAGAAAGGAGCAAAAAGAGATTCAGCAGAGTCAGATATGTCCTCGGAAAGCGTGGCTATCCCTGACGTTGGTGCTAGCTCAATGGCTTCCATTCCGGATCTGCTTGAGCAGCATAGAGCAGCCATAGCCGCGGAGTTCAAGTCATCGTTCGACAGAATGGTCACTAAGCTAGACAACATCCAGGCCGTGGTCTCAGGCCATGGGAAACGTATAACCGATCTCGAGGAGAATGCACAAACTGTTTGCGGACGCCTGGAGCAACTTGAGGCTACGTGCTCTTCACTGCAGGAAGACAACAAGTCGCTGAAATCTAAACTATCGGATTTGGAAGGGAGAAGCAGGAGACAGAACGTTCGTATTGTGGGCTTACCAGAGTCACTTGAGGGTGCACGCCCCACCGCCTTTTTCTCCGAGCTTCTCGTCGAGGTTTTTGGTAATCAAGCTCTCCCTTCTTCCCCGGAGCTGGACAGAGCTCACCGCACTCTGGCACCCAAACCGGGCCCGCATGAGAGGCCGCGACCCGTCATCATCCGCCTCCACCGATACCAGACTAAAGACTTGATCATGAGAGAGGCACGTAAACAAGGCGAGCTGGAATACCACGGCCACAAGCTCCGGTTCTACGAGGATTACAGCGCGGAGGTCGTGAAGCAGCGGGCTGAATACAGGGGGGTCTTGGCTGAGCTTTATCAGCGTGGTCTCCGTCCCTCTCTCCTATTCCCTGCGAAGCTTCGCATTACTCTCCAGAGCGGCGAGAGAAGGTGGTTGCGGTCCGTCTCTGAAGCATCTAACTACATCTCTACATTGGGTGTGAGTCCGTAGTAAATACGATTGCCTGCTGTGAGTATACACATTTGGACAAATGCTCTTTTCATATCCCCAGCCAAACTCTCAGACTGATGGTACTACACGCACTTTTTTTAAATTTTTATCTCTATTTTAAAACGGCTGGATTAGCGTGTCTGTTTTTTTGCCATTTGGACAGCTTGTCTAACTCATGCCTTGTTCTTTTTTTGTATTTTGATTCTGCTGGGTGAGCATGGTATTTTTGTTTAGTGTGTTGTCATTTTGACAGTTTGCTGGATTGTTCATAGAGTTACTAGCTGTTATGGGGTTAATTGTACAAGACTTATGTGGGAAACTAGCACATGTCAGGAAGTTAAGGCTTGGAATGTTTGTTGTGAGACTAGTAAGGGTCTTTTGGGGTTTGCTGTTTAGAGCAATATATGGGGTGGGTTCTGGGTGGGATGGGGTGGTGTTAACTGGGGGTTTAGCTGATAAGCCATCACCTGCTGTGTTTTCAGTTATTTGTGTTTTCCTTTTTTTTTGTGTTTTTCTTTCCCTCTGTATTTTGCTACTCTTCTTCTTATCGGAGCAACTCTTTTTATTCTCACTATAACTGAGCTAGATGAAGGGCAATCTTAATTAAATTAGTTGGAATGTCAAGGGGATAAATCACCAAGTGAAAAGGGGTAGGGTCTTAACCCACCTAAAACGGCTCAGGGCTGGAATAGTTTTCCTTCAAGAAACCCACTTACATGACTCTGACCATGGGCGATTAAGTAAATGCTGGCGTGGACAATTTTTTCATTCTAATTTCAGGGGTAAGGCTAGGGGCACAGCTATCCTTATTGATAGTAATATTCCTTTTGAGTCCTCAAACATTATATCAGATAAAAATGGACGTTTTATTATTGTTTCAGGCAAACTTTACAATAAGTCAGTCATCTTGGCCAACGTCTACGCGCCTAACGTCGATGATGTAAAATTCTTTAAGAGATTTTTTTCTCAACTGCCTGATCTCAATTCCCATTCTCTTATTCTTGGTGGGGATTTTAATTGTTATCTAGATCCAGTCTTAGACCGCTCTTCCCCCAAACTTGCCACTCTTAGCAGATCTGCAGGTTATATCAAATCATTTCTTGCTGATTATAGCCTCTTTGATCCATACAGGTTTTTATACCCCACAGGAAGAGAATATTCATTCTTTTCACATGTCCACCATACTTACACCCGAATTGATTATTTTTTTGTTGATAATTCATTGATGTCAGACCTAAAGTCATGCAGTTATGAAAGTATTGTGATCTCAGATCACGCTCCTCTGCTCCTTCAACTGGCTTTCTCTGACGTTGAGTATACAAGAAGGCAGTGGAGACTGGATCCATTGTTGCTCACAGATGAGAGTTTTCTTTCACACATCTCTACACATATTAAAACTTTTTTGAGTATAAATAAAACACCAGATGTGTCCAATGCAACAATTTGGGAAGCCCTGAAAGCCTATTTGAGAGGTGAAATTATATCATTTGCAGCATACAAAAATAAGTGTACAAAACTGAAATTGCTGATCAGATTCTGAACATAGACAGACAATATGCTAATTCTTCTTTCCTCTCGTCAAGTTGCTGACCAGTTGCTTAGGAGCAGAAGTACTTTTTACGAGCATGGTGACAAGATTGGTAAACTCCTGGCCAATCAACTGCGCGGATTTAGAGCGAAGCAACTCATCCCTGGAATACGGACAGACAGTGGGTGTACAACATCAGATCAGAAATTGATAAACGAAAAGTTCAAAACATTCTATTCAAATTTGTATAGTTCTGATTGTACAGTAGACGTAACGGTGATGGAAACCTTTTTCAGTAACCTAAACATGCCTTCCCTTTCTCAAGACCTGAGACATAGCCTTGAGGCATCTATTACTCAGAAGGAAATTATCACAGCAATAACATCTATGCAATCAGGCAAATCTCCTGGTCCAGATCTGACTTTTTTAAGAAATTTTCAGACGAATTGTCGCCTTTTTTATGTTCAGTATTCTCAGACTCATTTGACTCAGGTAAACTCCCGCCTTCGTTCTACCAGGCCTGTATTTCCCTGTTGTTAAAAAAGGATAAAGATCCTCTAGATTGTGCATCATACCGACCAATTTCACTATTAAATACAGATGTGAAGATACTTGCTAAAATTCTCGCCCACAGATTGGAGGATGTTCTCCCCTCTATCATATCCCCCGACCAAACTGGGTTTATAAAGGGACGCCAATCATTTTATAATATCCGCCGGCTAATGAACATTTTATGTTCCCCCAGAAATATTGAATCAGAATGCCTCGCTTCTATGGATGCTGAAAACGCATTTGATAGAGTAGAATGGAATTATTAGTTTTTCACCCTTGAAAAATTCGGTTTGGGTCCTGTTTTCACTTCTTGGGTTAAATTATTATATGCATGCCCTTCTGCCTCAGTATTAACAAACAGCCGTTGTTGAGATAGGCAAGAATATTGCAACTTTTCATTGTACATATCTTGTTCTTAGGAGAATGTGAAATGTATATTTCTTGTTTTCGTAGGGAAAAGTATGATATTTTTAATAAGACAGGCAAGGTAACAAGTGACCTTTAATATTAAGGTAGAATCACTAAAAGTGTTGTATTCAAGTTTTTATCCTGAAATATATACATAATTGTGAATTCATAAGGCCTCTCTGAAAAAACATGCCTGGGCTTGTCCTGGGACAGGTCAGGGGTGAGAGAGACAAGGGGGGCAGTGGGTCCTTGAGCTGGACACACACACCCTCATCTTTACCCCCACCCTCTCTCCTCCTAATACACACACCCACTCTCTCTGTCTTCAGACTATTTAAGGCCAGGGTTTTGAGCAAGAGAGTAGGGGTTTTTGGGGAAGTTGACTGTTCCACTTTTTTGTTCTTTTAGCATGGACGAAAAACTTAGAAGAAAAACTCGAAAGAAACACTCTGAATCTTTTTGAGTGCAAAATACTTAGAAAAATTGAGGGGAGTTATTTTTTCTTTTCAAGAAGGGGAAGAAGCTCTGAACCAATTCTTCCTTTTCTATTCTGAGAAGTTTGGTAAGGGACCATTTGGGTGATTGATAATAACTAATTGATGAACCAGGTTGTAAAATAGCATGGAGTTGAGGTTGTAAAACTGTTGAACCAACTTTTCCTGATTGTTGTGTCGCAAAATCAAACTTGTCATAGCATTTGAAGATATTCAAATATATATGACATGATTGAAAGTTCGGCCAACACCCAGAACTATTGAAGTTGTGTAGACAGTAGAGCTTTAAAAAACCTGAAGATGAGAATACTCCTGATCTCTTGTGGATTGAAAATGGGAGAACTCATGAACTAAATTCAATGTGAACAAAAGACATACAACACATAAGTTAAGTCTTATACTTCTCTACATATATTAACCACATTAATGGGAGTGTAGGTACTTATTTTCCTTCCTTTCATTTTATTTTATCTTTTCTTTTTATATTGTGAAAGTATAATCTTTTTGTATTGGTTAAATAAAATTTCTTGAAAACGCTATAACTCTTTGGCCTGAATTTTTAGTTTAGTGTTGGGAACAAGGACCTAATTAGGGTTTTTCTTTAAAGAGATTGCGGCGCCTCTGAGGTAAGCAATTCAAACCTACACTACGGCTACACTACTGATAACAAAGAATACACATCCCATAAACACACTCCTTGAATTAGGAGGGAATTGCATTTATCTATTGGCCTAAGCTCATCCAGGTGTATGAACTTAGTGAGGACTTAACGGTAGTCTTTTGAAGCTAGGGGTAAATGTGAGGTATTCATCCACCAGAATAATTAAAAACCTATTATCAAATCTCCTCCTTTCTAAACACTTATCAAGGATAAAGGTCTGAAATCTGGACTTAACCTAGGATAAAATTAGAAGAGACAATTGTAAGGGTCGTTAGGGGATCAACACAGGGGGAGATCTGGAGATAGGCAGGGGTCAAAGGGTAACAGGCTTTAAAACCAGAGCCTTTAAGGTAATATATGGTGTGAAGGTTTTTGGTGAAAAGTAAAACCTTTTGGGAATTGTGTAAATCGGCTTTTGGTCTTTTTTTGCCATACTAAAGTGCAGGGGTCGATGTACACATAAACTTTATAGTGGAACAGGTTTAAACAAGGAACAAATGAACTTGGCAGGCTATATATACACACAAACGTCCTGATATTAATTTAGGGGTGTTTAAATCTGGTGAAGGGAATACCGGCATAATCATTACCGTTACTCAGGTAGTTTTGATCTGCACCGTGGGACCCGGCAGGGTTGTCCTTTGAGCCCGCTCCTTTTTGCTATTGCAATCGAACCACTTGCGATTGCCATTCGCGGTAACAAACAGATTCAGGGGATATGGAGAGGAGGAATTGAACATAAGGTATCATTATACGCCGATGACTTACTTTTGTTTGTCGCCAAGCCAGCCACCTCTTTACCGGAGGCACTTTCTGTGTTGGAGGTCTTTAGTCAGTTTTCTGGCTATAAACTTAACTTCAGTAAGAGCGAACTCTTTCCGATTAATAAAGAAGCTCTTAAGGCGAGACACGGCAGGCAAAAACATCGTTTTTTAAGCACTGGTCAATTTTGAGATTTGTGTCTATTTAGCTTCCATAACATGTCTTCTTTCATACTAGTATGGATAAAAGGTCCAAAATATACGTTTTAGGTGTTTATTTTACTAAACTTTGACTGCTTGCGTCTGTATTTTGCTCCTAAATTCGTCAAAAGTGAGCATTCTAACGTAACATAAAGCACCGCGGCCGCTGTATGAATCATAATAACCATGGTACTGTTGGAAAGCTCTGAATCTCAAGCACAACGTTATCGGATCCAAATATGGTAATTTCGTTTGTGTCAGTAACCAATCGTGAAAGTGTGAGGAGGGATTCAATGCTAGGAACGCAAACTCATTGGCTAATGCACATTTCTGACGATGTGATTCGCTAAAAGGCATCACGTGATGCTAGCCGCGGGTAGCTCGAAAATCACAAAATAAAATGGGAAAAACGTCGAAAATATGCCAAAACAACACAAAAAAAATACTTAATCAATTGGCTACAGACATTACATGATCGCCATTTGAAGGGGAGAAGTGTTAGAGACATGTAAATCACGCCGATCACGTCGGAGAGACACAGACTGTCAGAGGAGAGGGGAGAGAGAGCGTCTGTGCCGACTCCGGAGCAGGTTGACAGACAGTGGCTAATAATGAATGAATCACGTTTAAATTAGGGTGTGGATGTAAATGTTACTATGCTATGGTTTATATATGTTAAGCAGTGGTAGGCCTATATGGCATTGAGGGGTGTAGGGCCTAATTCAATAAATATCTGTAGCTATAATCAGTGATTATCAGCAGAATTCACGTTTTTATCTTTAACGGCCGTTTTCTCAAAATGAGCTTTTTCAATACTCTGAGAAAGATATCTCAACTTCTAGACCACTGACATCAACCAAACTTTCTATATCATTCATAGCACTATTTTAAAGGTTTTTACACAAGGATTTGTTAATATATTGTTAATTGTCTGATTTATGATACATTTTCCTCCTAAAAACATGCCGAAAATGCATTTCTAAGACATGTACATAGTATTTTTTGATTTATTAAATGAAAAAAGGCTGTATCCAAAATCTGTTGTGTAAAAACTTTAGAAACTAATATGTGGTTAAAATAAAATTGAGATTTTAACTCTGGCTTTATCCAACATCTAGATTTTTTTCTCGAAAAATGATCCAAATTTACGCATAATTGGTTAAATATTGCCATATTTGCATATTTAATCAAATATTAAAGAAAAACATGTAATACAAAAAATTATTGTGTTAGTATCAGTAATCAACTGGCAAAGTTTCATGATGATATCTATAAGTTAAAAAAAATTCCCTATTCACCTGGGGTGTCTCGCCTTAAACTTGATTATACAGCTCTCCCACTCAAAGTGGTGACAGATCATCTGAGTTACCTTGGGGTATGTTTTACCAGAAATTTTTAAAACCTATTTAAATCGAACTTCCTCAAATTATTGGATCAGGCGAAGCAAATATTATCGAAGTGGTCTCCTCTGGTAGAATAAATTCAATTAAAATGACATTACTCCCAAAGTTCCTATATCTATTCCAATGTCTCCCCATCTTTCTCCCCAACTCCTTTTTTCAGGCCCTTGACTCTTTAATGATAAATTATATTTGGAATGGTAAACACCCTCGGTTACGGAAAGCTTTTCTTCAAAGACCCAAACAAACAGGTGGAATGGCCCTCCCTAATTTCCAATACTATTACTGGGCTGCTAATATCCGTTCTTTAGTGTATTGGGTGCATTTTCACCTTGACCACTCAGCCCCAGTCTGGGTAACAATGGAGTCCAGCGCTATTAGCCCATTGTCTCTATCTGCCCTCTTAAGCGCCGCACTTCCACTCTCTTCGGCTATTCCCAACAGTAGTCCCGTGATTAAGCACTCCCTTCGAATCTGGACCCAATTTAGGAAGAATTTTGGAATGCAGAATTTTTCACTTTTCAGCCCAATTGCAGCTAATCATTTGTTTACTCCCTCGACGGTGGATGGTGCATTCAAGATCTGGCATAAAAAAGGCTTAAAATGCATCGGTGATTTATTTATTAATGATCTATTTGCTAGTTTTTCTCAATTGACAAAACATTTTGGTATCGAAAAGACTAATTTTTTCCGATTTCTGCAAATCAGGCATTTTACGCAGAAGTTAATTCCCCAATTCCCTTATAAACCGCCAGCCAATCATGTCGATTTGTTTCTTTCTGTAAACCCCACATTAAAAGGCTCAATTTCTGTGTTTTTCAACCTTATTTCGAAGTTGCATAGCCCCTCATTAGCAGCTATAAGAACCCTTTGGGAGCAGGACCTAGGTTCTGCCTTCACAGATCACATGTGGGATTCAGTCCTGGATCGGATACACTCTACCTCCATGTGCGCCCGACATGCTCTTGTGCAATTTAAAGTAGTACATCGTATCCACATATCTAAAACTAAATTAGCTCGTATGTTCCCCGATGTAGACCCGACCTGTGATAGCTGTAAGAGCGCACCGGCATCACTCTTTCACATGTACTGGTTGTGTCCCACCTTGACTGAGTTCTGGACATCAGTTTTTCAAACAATTTCTGAAGTACTTCAGCATCAAATTGAGCCGAACCCTTTCACTGCAATTTTTGGCATTGTTCCAAATTCGGGCTTGCCTAAAGTGAAGCTGAAGGTACTGGCCTTTACTTCATTACTTGCTCGCAGGGTTATCTTACTCAAGTGGAAAGATCCTGCTCCTCCTTCCCACTCACATTGGATTAGAGACATTATGGCATGTATGAATTTAGAGAGAATACGTTTAATTACCCAGGGATCCGAGAATACATTTGACAGAATTTGGCGCCCCTTCCTAAATTATTTTAAAAAACCAACAACAACAATAGAAGAGTAGCTACCCCCTCCCCTCTTTTATTTAATTACATTTTATTTCTTTATGTTTTTTTTGTTTCATGTTGGTTGTTTGTTTTTGTTTCTTGGTGTGTGTATTTCGTGTGGTTGGGTGTGAGGGTGGGGTGTGTTCGGGGTAAAAAAAAGGGGAAAAATTTGTATCCATTGTGCTGCAATTTCTTTGTTACTGACTTTTAATAGAAAAAAACCTTTGAAAGAAAAGTAATACTTGCTTTGGCAAAAAAAAGCTAGATTTGTCGCTTGTCGCTGTTTTGAAAAAAAAGTCGCCAGGGGGGCTGAAAAGTCGCTAAATATAGCGAAAAAATCGCTAAGTTGGCAACACTGCGCTACCAGTCCGCTACGCTTGCCGCCCTCTTTCTTGATAGGTCCATAATGCTGCTACGTCCATGCTATGTCATGCTTCCGGGCCTCATGAATTTCCGCATTAATGCTTCCTTGTTGCTTCTCTGCGCCAATGAGCAGCTTTCATAGGAATGAATGGGCGCCGTGTTTCAATTCCGGTGTCCATTTCTTTATATGTCCATGAGGGCGCCACGTGAGGAGATAGCATTTGTGCCATGGATAAAGTGGGCTTATGATGTAGTCAAACAAACATTTTAGTTATCAATTGATATGATCTCAGACTTTTGAATTCTTTTTATTCTTAATATGGTACTTTATGTTTTATAAGTAGGCTAATATATGTTATCAAACAACAATCACACTATTCCAGCTGTATGTGGCTGCTAAATGATTTGACATGGTATTGTATGGTTTCTCCCAATAGAACATGACACATCGCCTGTTGTGGTATAAATATCAGTTTACTGTTATTAAAGAATTTAGAGTAAGTCACAAGTTTGAAACCAATCTCCCCATGAATGGTCGACTCAGTCTCACCGAAATCAATACTTATGTCAAGTCAATAAGACAAACTGTGATTGGAGGTTTTAGCTGATTTGTCAGGTGTGGAAAAAATAGAAGCCAATGTCACAGATGAGACAAACAACATGATTTGACTGTTAGTCCGCTATAGGCAAGATTCAACCAATCAAATATGACTACGCACATTTTTAGTTGGCAACACCCCTAATTTTGCTGTTAACTCTCTTGTTCTGTGTCTTTTTTAATATTAAAGGTTCAGTAAGGTTCTTTTAGCTAACTTCCTGTCAGTTACTGCAGTTAGCAGTCCCCTCCCTCGTCCCCACGTCACCACATTAATGCACTGCGGTCTTCAAGCAGCGAGTTGGCAGTGAGACGGGTGCCAGTTTGTAGCGTTCTCTCTTCTGATTGGTTATCAGTAGTGGGATCTCCGAAAAGTTTATTTGCCGATTACATGCAGAGTGGGTTACTGAGAGATGGGCTTTATGAAACGCGCACACTACTGTATAAGTGATCACTGTATGAATAAAGAGCGATTTAACACCTATATTAACATAAATAAATTGTTAATAAATGTTAACTCTCTTGCTCTGTGTCTTTTTTAATATATTTATTCATTCGTTCTAGCTGTGGTGTACCCACCATGCCCCAGAGGACATCCCTGTGTGTCTGAATCAGTCCCTGACTGATCTCCAGCTGGACTACCTGGATCTTTACCTTGTGCATTTCCCCGTTGGCCTGAAGGTTTGAGCGCAACATCCAAAACACTGTGACACAGTTCAGATGTTGCAAAGTGTTACCATGCTACCATAGGTTTTTATTTTTTGGTTTACAGGGACAGCGCACAATTTAAAAACAATTGCAACCAGAGTTAGCTAGGAGCTAATTGTAGTCCCTGGGCAGGCAGATAAAACAATACAAAATAAATATATTGCGACCAATATTTCACAATCACTATGAAAACCTAATATAAAATAAATAAATAAATAGTACATCTGCTCCAGCATTCATTGGTGCTGGCATGTTTGTTCAGACTTCAGCCAAGACTTGAGGTTAGTTGGAAATATAGCAAAACTATAGAGAGTACTATAGAGAGTGAGCCCATTAATGCTATGGTCCTGCCCCAACAAGACCCATCACACCAAATTCAGAAAAATACTTATAAGATAAAAATGGCTTGTGAAATGTTTGTGGTAAACATGTTAGCCAACATGGTTATCACTTTGGAGTTGTGTTTATAAGCACATAACAAATGTCATTATATATATATATATATATATATATATATATATATATATATATATATATATATATATATATATATATACACACACACACACACTATATATATACACACTATAAATAATATAAACTCTTTTTTTTTGCTCCACCAACTGCTAGAAATACATAGGTATACAAATGCATAAAACAATATATGTGTCTTAACATGCTATGTCTTTGCCTATAACAAGATATTTGACTGTTACCTTTAAATTCCTTCCTAGAAAATGGGTGATGAGCTTTTTCCGAAGAAGGATGGAAAGACTCTGACATCTGACATAGACTATGTGGATGTATGGAGGGTAAGACAACATCTCCCTCCTATCTGTTTGCATCAACTGCCCCTTCCAGTTGAAAAACTATTGAAAAAGGCAATCGCAATAAGGGAATCGAAATATTGATTTCTCTCAGCTAAACCACATAGTATGCCAGGCCTCTTTTCTTCTTCTCCCTTTCATATATATATATATATATATATATATATATATATATATATATATATATATATATATATAGGGGAGAACGGGTAATCTGAGCCACTTTTTACATTTGCTCCCCTATAAGCGAGCTAAAATTATTTATCACTCAAATTTACACATTTCCCATTAATTCAGGATGTTTCCTAGAAATGGGCATTAGCAGAATTTTTTCAAGACAAAGGGCAGTGAAAATATGATTGTTTAAAAAAAAGTTGTCATGTGGCTCACTTTACCCCAGCTGTGGGGTAAACTGATCCACTTACTTTTTCCACTCTGAAACTACCATAACAACACATATTGTAACAGCAAGAATCCTGAAAGCTAGCCACACATTCCAGAACTAATGTCGGACTAGTAAAAGAATGATGGGGTTTGGTCAATTAAGCAAAGCAAATTTTCTAAACACTTGAAAGTAACTGAACAAAATCAAATACAACATATTATAATTCAAAATGTTTTAATAAGATTCAAATGAAAGATAGAACCAGTTAGATTAGAACACAGTCTGGGGGTCAGAACACAGGACCCTTAGAGCCAGCGTGTGTCTGGGGGTCAAAGCATAGGAAAATCAGAACCAGCGAGAACAGCCTGGGACTCAGAACACAGGAGAAGACCCAACTGGATTATAACATCAGCCTGTCATACTCTACAACTAGGCCTACTCTACATACCAGCCCTGAAGGTTACAGGGAAAGATGAGATGGTGCTCTTTCCGTGTGGTTGCCCCAGGTCGTCTTCCTGGTGTATTTCCTTGGCATGATGGCTTTTCTACAATGTGTATGACATTAAAATAAAACATATGTCATGTAATATTACATTAAAATATGTTTAAGACTAAACTTAACTTGTGCCTCATGGTGGGGGAAAGTGAGACAGTGGCTCACTTTCCCCCACAGCATTTGGCTCACTTTCCCCCACCACCACAATTTGAGAAAAAACTACCTCTCTTAGCATTTCAGGCTAATCTTGAGTTATCAGCATCACATGGTTTCATATGTTGGTAGTTCATCAACACGTATGATAGAAGTTTTTCTACATGAATACATTTGCTTTGGCACAACAGTTGATTAAGTTGACAGCAAGAAAATGTACTTTTACATGCAAAATACCTATTTTGGTGAAAAAAACATGCTTACTACAGCACCATGAGTTCCTCTCTTCAGGGCCATGGGGAAATGAGAGGGGCTTGAAAACATATATCTCACATGACCACAAATGTTTTCAGTTGCCTAGATACAGGGGGTGGCTCACATTACCCGATGCCTCAGATTCCCCCGTTCTCCCCTATTTATAGCCGCACATTTTTTTTTTTATATATAGCTGCGGAAAAAATTAAGAGACCAGTCTGGATTTTTCTTCAATCTTCACCTCAACATTACTTATTGAAAATGCTCTTAATGACAATATTTTCATTGTGAATTTGGTAGAAATGTTGTCAGTAGTTTATATATATATATTTAAAAAAAAGTTAATTCTACTCAAACATATGCCTACAAATAGTAAAACAAGAGACACTGAACATTTGGAGGGTTCTCTTAATTTTTTCTACGGCTGTAAATATATATATATCATTCTTTAAATATGTTTTATTATTGATATTCTCTTCCCCTATTCTTTTTCATTACTGTCTTTTGTATATAAATATATGTGTATACTGATGTATGTATGAGTATGTAGGCATTTGCATATATAAATATTTTGTAATATAGTGTATGTAATCATGTAAAAAAAATTCTTCCTACTTCTCTTTTATGTATGTGTACATATTACATTTTATTTCTCTCCTTTTCTTTTTTAGAGGCTATTGATAAAGAGATGTGTTTACTGTTATTGTCTTTTGAGTGTGCAGGGGATGGAAGAGCTGCAGGCCTCAGGGAAGGTGAAGAGCATTGGCGTGTCCAACTTCAACGTCCTGCAGCTGGAGAGGCTCCTTGCTCTGTGTAGGGTGCCCCCTGCTGTCAACCAGGTATACTGCATAGATAGCTTTAGACCCTGCATTCCAAATCACATACTCTTTCTTCTTACTACACTACATACTAAAGTACAGAAGAGTTTTAGGGCCACGGGAGAGAAAAAAAATTCAGATAAGGAAGTTTTTTTTTTTCATTATGTCAAGAATGACGCATACTCCAACATACTATTGGAGTTAGTGGGGCATTTATATATTTTCAGCATACTACAATTGATGTGCATAGTATTGGGACACCCTAAATCTTTTTCTGGCATACTAAATAGTAGGGAAGTATGGGGATTGGAACGCAGGGTTATTGTTATTATTTTTTTTTTTACTATTCTACATACTCCAGCTGATCATTAAAAAGTATGTAGTTTGCGTGTGGTATAGGGCAGGCACACAATTGGGACGTACTTTTATTTATTTATTTCATCATAACATCCCGCCTCGAACTCGCCTCTTGCTCATATATCACACAACGGTGATTGTTTTCACTCGGAGGCTCCGTCGATGCAGTTCACCCTTTATTCATTCTTATCCCGTGTGTGTACAGGTGGAGCTCCATCCCTACCTGGTTCAGACAGACATGATAGAGTTCTGCAAATCCAGGAACATCGCCCTGACGGCCTACAGCCCCTTTGGCTCGCCCGAGAGACCGCCACAGATGTAAGACACAAACACACACAGTGTCACTCACACACTCCACACTGTATCACACTGCTGCTCATTCAAAATGAACCATGAGTAGATTCGCGTGACAACCAAATTAGAGCTTGTAGACAAGTCAAATAACAGAGTTCTTATTGTACACAATGTTATCTGTAATCCCCATCCTTTTAATCTATACGTCTACTTAAAATGAAATGTGGGAAATAATATAGCTTTTTGTTTTTACTAACTGAAGGCATTGTACAGGACAGGTTTTTCACTTTGTTATAACACATTGAAGGTAATAATACATATTGCAACGTGTGCTGTAAATGACTGCATCATTTTGCAATAAAAAATATTGCCTTTATTTTATTTTATACTGAATTAAAAAAATCCCTATTCACTGGTCTGTTTTTGTTTTTGTTGCCATTTTAGGTTCAGGGGAGACATTGATCCACATAAGCTCCGGGAGGACCCAGTGATAGCAGACATAGCAAAGAAGCACAGTCACAGCCCAGCCCAGGTCAGTGCCAGACAGTGGGCCATCTACATTACATTTACATTTTATTTAGCTGACGCTTTTATCCAAAGCGACTTCCATTAAGTGCATTCAACCATGAAGGTACAAACTCAGAACAACAAGAATCACGTCAGTACTATAGCTTTAAATAAACCAAACTACAAAGTGCCACATGTGAGTGCTACATGGAGATGTAGGGGAGAACGGGGTAAGTAGGCACACTTTTTACTCTAGTGAGAATTGCTTATCACCTAAACATCTTTCAATAGTCATTCCTATATTAAATTGAAGGTTAAGGTGTTGGCTTGAAATGTGTACCCCTCACTTTTTCTATCGTATTGTAATAAAGAAGAAATTAATCATCAAAGACACCCTTACCCATTGTGACAACCAACCCCATCAAGGGGTCGGTTGTCAAACACTATGGGGTTGTTTGTCACAATGTAATCTTAATGGGAATAATCTTAAAAAGAAGGCAAGAAAGTAGAACTAAATTTGAAAGTTTAATTGCATTGTCAAGTTGACAAATAGGCCTACATAACGTTCTGTAGCCTTGGCAGCTGGTCTAGTTTGGGATGCACTGGGTTGTTTTGATTTTGTTAACCTTTTTTCTTTTGCTTGCTAGCTGCCTTTTCCTGCTCTATTCTTTCCTTCTCTGGGGTGTCAGTGAGGATACAGCTTGACAATTTCTTTCATTATTGGGTTCTTTTTCTGGCTGCAGCCTTGAGATAACATGTGACAACCAACCCCCCAAAAAATTTGACGACCAACCCCAACTTGAATTTTTTGCCAGCATCAAGGCCAACAACCATCTGACAACTAATTAGCTTGCTAACCACAATCTAAACTATAGTTTACCCTTCACACTTTGTATGGGTAACAAGTGTTTTGTTATAAACCCATTGTGTAAAAGCCTAGAAGAAAAATACTGAGGAGCTACAGTGCTCAGCATAAATGAGTACACCCCCTTCGAAAAGTAAAATTTTAAACAATATCTCAATGAACACAAAAACAATTTCCAAAATGTTGACAAGACCCAGTTTTATATAACATCTGTTTAATTTATAACATGAAAGTAAGGTTAATAATATAAATTAGATTACACATTTTTCAGTTTTAATCAAATAAGGGCGTTGCAAAAATGAGTACACCCCACAACAAAAACTACTACATCTAGTATTTTGTATCGCCTCCATAATTTTTAATGACAGCACCAAGTCTTCTAGGCATGGAATGGACAAGTTGACAACATTTTGCTCCATCAAAGTTTTTCCATTGTTCAAGAATGGCCTCTTTTAGAGACTGGATGCTGGATGGAGAGCGATGCTCAACTTGTTTCTTCAGAATTCCCGATAGGTGTTCATTTGGGTTCATATCAGGAGACACTACTACTTGGCCACTGAATCACTTTCACCCTGTTCTTCTTCAGATATCCAACAGTGGCCTTAAATGTGTGTTTAGGATCATTGTCATGTTGGAAAAGTGCACGACGACCAAGTGCACGGAGTGATGGTAGCATCTTCTCTTTCAGTATAGAGCAATACATCTGTGAATTCATGATGCCATCAATCAAATGCAGCTTCCCGACACCAACAGCACTCATGCAACCCCACAGAAGGACACTGCCCCCACCATGTTTCACTGTAGGCACCATGCATTTTTCTTTGTAATCCTTACCTTTGGACGCCATACAGTTTTGAAGCCATCAGTTCCAAAAACATTTATCTTGGTCTTGTCACTCCAGAGTAGAGAGTCCCAGTAGCCTTCATCTTTGTCAGCATGGGCCCTGGCAAACTCTAGGCGGGCTTTTTAATGCCTGGGTTTTAGGAGAAGCTTCTTTCGTGAATGGCACCCATGCATGCCATTCCTCTGCAGTATACGGCGTATTGTGTCACGAGAAATAGTCACCCCAGTTTGGCTTTCTATTGCCTTAGATAAATGCAGTGAACTTGCGTGACGATTTTCTTCGACCTTTCTCATCAGAAGACGCTGCTGTCGAGGTGTTAACTTCCGTAGACGGCCTGGACGTCTCTGTGAGATGGTTGCAGTTCCATCTTTTTTTTTTTGTACCACTTTTGCCATATTATTCTGACTGATATTTTAAGCTTTGCTGATCTTCATGTAGCCTTCACCTTTGTGGCGTAAATAAATAATTTTCCTTCTCAGGTTTTGTGACATTTCTCTTCCATGTGGTGCCATTGCTAACAACATAAAATGGAAAGGGGTTTCATAAAATTAACACCCTTTTATAGTCAATTGTCTGCTGGACACCTTTATGATGAATAATTAGACTCACTTGGGGTCGATTAGTCTAAAGTAGTCTAAAATGTAGCTTTGCGCCAGAGACTTTCAGTGGGGTGTACTCATTTTTGCATCACCCTAATTTGAGTAAAACTGAAAATTCTAAATGAAAAGTTATGTTATAAGTTAAACAGATATTATATAAAACTGGGTCTTGTCAACATTTTGAAAATAGTTTTTTTGTTCATTGAGATATTGTTTAAAATGTTACTTTTCGAAGGGGGTGTACTCATTTATGCTGAGCACTGTAAATATTTTCAATTTGACATGAAAAACACAAACAGTCGTCTCACCTCAAATTCAGCAGTCTAACTCCAAGGAAGACTATGTAGGTGACCTCTGATCCCAATTCTGGATATTTACATATAAAAATTTCACAGACAGCACCTTCTGGTTCCGAGATATAACGATTGTGACAACCAACCCGTGTGACAAATTACCCCGTTCTCCCCTACAGTATCACGCACAATTTATTTTATTTTATTTTATTTTATTTATTTAGTCGAAGTGCAGTCTGAAGACATGTGTTTTAAGCCTGCGGCGGAAGATGTATAAACTATCAGCTGATCTGATGTTAGCTCCTTCCACCATTTTGGAGCCAAGACATCTATACAGTAGGCCTACATGTGTCAGTGTGAATGTGTATTCCTTTTGTCAGTAAACAGTGGTGTTCTCCCAGGTCCTGCTCCGGTACCATGTGCAGCAGGGCGTGGCAGTCATCCCTAAGAGTGACAAGCCTCACCACATCCTGGAGAACACAAAGGTAAAAGCTCTCCTCCATGTCTGTACTCTACTCTTTCCCTGCGTTCCAATACCCATACTTCCATAGAATTTAGTATTCCAGAAAAAGATTTAGAATGTCCCATCCCATCCCACATGCAAGTCAATTGTAGTTTGCTAAAAATACATACACCAACTCCAATAGCATTTTGGAGTATTCGTCTCTATTCTTGACATTTCTTTACATAATGAAAAAAACGAAGAAAAAAAACTTCCTTATCTGATTTTTCTCTCTCCTTTCAAACTCTTCTGTACTTTAGTGTGTAGTGTAGTAAAAAGTACAAAAGTATGTGATTTGGAACGCAGGGTTTATTCTCTCACTGTCTCTCAGGTTCGCTCCACCTAACCTCTTACATGCCGTTTGGGTCTGTATCGCGTCATGAGAAAAAATATCCATCTATTTAGCAGCTAAAATGCTCCATCATGCTAGACAGTGAGTCTCTACGCTTGTCTGTCTGCTGTGCAGTCGGTTATACAAAGATGTATCACTCAAAGCCACTCTAACCCCCCTACCTCTAACCAAGCTTGAGATGAGGTTGATGAGAGCTGAGACTGAGCTAGAACAGCAATGTTGTAAATACAAACAAACAAAAAATCAAAGAATCGTGAAACCAAATGACTGCATATTGTACCCTAGGTGTTCTTTAGACACAAGCATGGCAGGAATATCACTAGAACCATTTTTATACAACTTCTCAGAGAGAGACAATTTTGGCTTATGCCAGAGTTGTATTGTCATTTGACACCAGTGTTATCATGAAGTATGCGATGCATTTGGGACACAGAGGATTCTGGGTGTTTTCACCACTTGATGACTTTCCCTGCATTCCAATCCCCATACTTCCCTACTATTTAGTAAGCCAGAAAAAGATTTAGGCTGAAAATACATAAATGCCCCACTAACTCCAATAGCATTTTGGAGTATTCGTCTTTATTGTTGACATTTATCGACATAATGAAAATCTTCCTTATCTGATTTTTTTTCTCTCCTGTGGCCCTAAAACTCTTCTGTACTTTAGTATGTAGTATAGTAAAAAGAAAAAGTATGTGATTTGGAACGCAGGGTTAGAGGTGAATTACCCCAAACATGGTGCATTCATTTCCATTTTAAAAGGGCTGATTTATCAATTGAACTGCAGGAATTACTAAACACGAAATGTCTAGGACTTGAGAGTAAAGCTATGAAGGTCAATATGGCAGTGTGTTGTCACAATGTGTTCCCATGCTTGTTTTTGTTGTTTGGTACAGATCTTTGACTTCAGTCTGACTGAAGAGGACATGGCAGCTCTGAGGGGGCTGGACCGAGGCTGGAGGAGCTGCATAGAGGAAGAGTAAGTCCACACAGAGACATTTCTGTAGACAGTCTTCTAGTGCAAAGTGCAGCCATTCTCCCAGTGACCATTGTTATTCCGTTTCTTCAGTGTCAAGTCTCATCCGTACTATCCCTTTGTGTGAGGCTGCCGGGAGAGCGCACACACAAGACTGGAAAGGGGACCTACACTTGGGAGGGGGGGGGGGGGGGGGCTGTGGCCAAGTGGATAGGGTGGTGGACCCGCAACTATAGGGTCGGTGGTTCGATCCCCAGTCTCCCCGCCACATGTCCAAGTGTCCCTGAGCAAGAGACTGAACCCTAAATGTCTCCTGATGGTTAGCCAGCACCCTGCGTGGTAGCTGCTGCTTCTATTGGGGGTAGTAAAGTGTGCTCCAGTGGTAAGTTGCTTTGGATAAAAGCGTCTGCTAAATGACATGTAATGTAATACACTTATCCCAGAAACCTCAACAAAACTTAGAACCAGTTCCATTTGGCGTACCTACTGTACCACACACTGTAATTCATCAGGGACTTGTTTACCTAATAACCATGCAAAGTGAAGACAAACCTGGAAATAATTCAATTAAGTCTCTGAATGTTGAGTGGAATGGATGACACTAACAAGCATCCGTGCACTGATCTGCTCTTTTCTACTTTACTAGTGAAAAACTGTATGTTTGTGATTACAAAATGGCTACGTAATTTTAAAAAAATTAATAAAAGCCTATTTAAATGCACAATCACAGAAATCATTTTTAAACACTTATATTTTATTACAATATACAAACTGCATTATTATCATCCCAATTTGTGTTGAAGTCGACTTTTCTGAATGAGAAAACATGGAACCATTCTGTGAGATTTTTGCTGTAGTTTGTAACATGCGAGGCTCACACTTTGTTTTTAGTCCAGTAACAGTCTTTATGCAATTTGATCTGCTTTTTTAATATGTTCATAGGGTCAACTATAGGAAAAACTATTATCAAGACATCTGCTGCTGGTTAAAATTGCCAATTGTTTTGGCGATGAATATCATATACTTTTTGAGTGTAAGAATTTAAATGTAATGTATTATAGAAAAAAATACCTGCCAAAATATTATGTTAATTTCCCTTCTTTGTTCAAACTGATTTTGCTTTTGAGGTCAAATAGGCCAAAAGTTATTGCTAAAACAGGTGCCTTTCTAAAAAATGTCCTGCCATTGTTTAAGTTAAAGGTGCAGTGTGTAATATGACATCATCAAGAAAGTTCTAGAAAGTTCTAGAATGCAACACTCCCTGGGTAACACCACCCCTTTCGAATAATAACAGAAGCTACAGTGGCCTTCAAGGACAAGAACAATTCTAAATTTTAAACAATGCACCTGATGACATTCCAACTATGACACTTTCAAGATGGCGGCACTAGGCCCTGGTCCAAAATATGCAGAAATATGGACATATATGAGACCCTTTCTAAGGGAAAAAAAGAATAAAAAAAAAAAAGAATTCAGCTATTATGCACTAAATTAAATGTACTTATGGATATTATAATTACTTTCTACAAAATCTGCTAGGAAATAAAACCCCAAATTCTACACACTGCAGGTTTAAAGGCCTACTTCACCGGTGGGAATTTGAAGGTGTATTGAATTCTGAGATCCTATGTAGTATAAATGTGCAAAAAAAAATGTAATTGGTTCATCCTAGCCTGAGAAAAGGCAGAAAGAGTGTTTTATGGTCTCACTGTCTAACCCTACATTTTCCCACCGGTGAAGTAGGCCTTTAAGTTAGTTTTTTTTCGCCCTTGCCGTGCACCATTGTTTTGTTTTGTTTTGTTATGATTTGATTGTTGTGCTCCATGCCATGTGATATGGCCGAGAGCCGTCAATAAATAAATGAAATACAATTAAAAACTGGTTGTCTTAAGTATGGTAACAGAGTTGTTGTTTCATGCCAAGTTGTCATGTTATGAGTAGCCTACATTTCAAAATAAAAGTCATTGTTCTGCAACTCAGGTTTTCAATCAGCTGTGTACAAAATAATCTGTAGTCATACCGTATCTGAAGCAGACTTTTCGGGTGTTTTTCCTGTATGCATGATGTAGATGTGTCCACACTGCAGACTGGAGTGTGAGAAAAAAAAACATTCTAAAAAAGGTATACATCATAATTCAGCCCTTTGAGCTCTTTTTTTAACTGACTTTAAAAAGAGAGAATCCTAAGGCATACTTTTGTAAGCACCATAAATGATTCTTCTTCTTCTCATTCATACGCTTGGTGGTTCACATTATTGCTCCTCATCTCCCCCTCTTGTGATGCTGCAGTGCCTCTGGGCTTGCCAGAAAATAATTCTGATACATGTGTAAAATGTTTATCTGAAATATTTTGCATCAGGCTGTCTCGGTCTCCCCCCCCAAAAAAAAAAGTTAAGCTTTGTACTGTATGTTTCAGTCATTGCAGACATACTGTTCGATTTAAGTCCACTGTTGTTGTAGTTGCTGGAGAAGGGAATTTTTTCGGTATAGTGGCCGATTTTTCCAACTCGATCTGCAATCAGACCCGTTTAACATTTTTCTCAGAGTAAGTTAACCATCATCACTTGATGTTACGTGGGCTGTGATCTCCCTCTCCCCACTTGTCTCTTCTTCTTCTCCGGAGAGGGTGACACCGGCAATGGCTTGACGGTACACACGCAGGCCGAGGCCCCCGCGATGCCTTTGGGCAGGTCAGGCCCTCTGGACCAGGAGCCCCCCTTGTCCGGGTCGTACACCTGTGTGGCCCTGGAGAAAGCCATGCTCTCCCAGCTGTATCCCCCCAGCACATAGACCCTGCCCCCCCACACGGCCAGGCCTGCCTCACTGCTGGGCAGCAGCAGAGGGGACACCTGGGTCCACTGTCCGCCTGCCGCCCGGGGGTCATAGCTCTCCACGCGCAGGATGTCAAAGCGCTCGGTGGTGTCTGCGTGGTCGTCGCTGCCCCCGATGGCGTAGATGAGGTGGTGCAGGGAGGCCATGCAGTGCCAGCCCCGGGCCAGAGACATGGCGGGCCGCTCCAGCCACACATCACCACCGTCTGCAGAGGCCGGTGAGTAGCTGAGGACGTCGCGCCGGTACGGGCCGATCTGATAGTCGTGACCCCCGGAGATGTACACTAGTCCGTGGTGCACCGTCCCAGCATGGCCAAAAGTCAACCTGGAGGAAGACAGAATTGAAAAAAAAGCTAAATGGGGCACTATGGAACTTTGTGTGTGTCAGAGAAGTGAACATTTTCTAAGGCATATTCTCAAAACTGTATAAACAAACTTTCCTCACAGGAAAATGTGATCCCTGTAACACTGAAGTTAGAAAGATACCTGAAATGTTACTGTTTCATTGTTGTTGTCAGCAGGGGCCCACAGTTTGTTTACAACCATATTCTAGTTTTACATTTGGTGCTAGGTGCCTCAGAATAATTTTCTTTTGATATATAATGAGAATGTAGAGAACATTTATTAGGGGACTTAGTAAGCATGATAGTAAGCATCTGAAAAGAATTAAGCATATTTATCAATCCAAATGAAAGATATTTTTATTTGGGTTTGATACATTTACAGAAATGTAGCTAAGATGAGGCGGGCCATGCTCCGGTTCTTAAAACACAATAAGTATTTTGAACCAATCACTGCAGTTCTCTTCCCCAAACGTTCCATAAAAACACTCCACTGTTCCTACCTGGGCAGTTCTGCGACATAGGACCAGCAGTCCTGAGCGGGACAGTAGAGCTCCACAGAGGACAGGGCTCCATTGTCATTCCTCCCCCCCACAGCGATCAGACCCTCTCCCACCGCCCCCAGGTAGAAATCCACCCTGCGCTGGTTCATTGAAGCGCCCTGGAAAATAACAACATCACACTGTCACTGTGTGTGGGAGACTAGGCTGCTAAAGGACAACAGCTAGGAACAGGAAGAGACAGCAAACAGAAGAATAAATAATGGCAGCTGGAGGGTGTGGAATTTTTGATGTCTCAGCATTATGTTTTCAGGTTGTCTGTCTGGGATTGATGTCAAATGTAGCACAAACTCCAGGCTCCTGGCTGAACCCATTAGATTTGGGAGGTTAGGGGCGCTCCGGTGGCGTAGTGGATAGAGCGCGCACCATATTGGCTCCGGCCTTCGTTGCAGTGGTTGCGGGTTCGAATCCGACCCGTGGACCTTTACTGCATGTCATCCCCCCTCTCTCTGTCTCCCCATTTCAACTCTGTACTATCTAATAAAGCTTGAAAATGCCAAAAAATAATCTTTAAAAAAAAAAAAGATTTGGGAGTTCAAGGTAGCCTCATAAATGCAATATCAATATCCAAGGCCCTGCAACAGACCCGGGTTCGTATCCCGCCTGGGTCAGTTCTCTGCATGTCTTCCCCTCTCTGCTCCATTTCAACTCTGTCTCTACAAATCTGTCTAATAAAGCAAAAATGCCAAAAAAAGATTAAGAAAAAAGAAGGCTTTGACGGATTTCCATCAAATTTGGCATAAGCTCACACTTGAACTGATAACATTTTGGAGGTCAACACAATCCCTGCATTCCAATACCCTTACTTCCCAGCTATTTATATGGTCAAAGAATATTTAGGATGTCCCAATTCTTGTGGTCAGATTTAAGGCTGTTAAGTATGCCTTACAAATACCCGGATGCCAACTACATCCGGTCAAGTTTTTAAATCATGAATTCGGATGATTCGGACCCACAATCCAGTGCAGCAGAAGTTACATGATGTATAAGCAACAGGCACGTTATGATGAAATAATAAAAAAGGTAAAACTATGTCCCAAATGTATGCCTACTGCAGGCTTCATTTGTAACCCGTAAAGTAGAACATAAGAAGCTCTTTGGTACAGTACCCTTGTCCAGTGGTTGTGTCGGGGGTCGTATCTGTACAGCAGGTTAGAGGCTGCCTCTCCTTCGGCGGTCCTGGAGGAGCTTCCTCCAGCAGTGTAGATGAATCCCCCCAGTACAGCCAGGCAGTGGTGACTGCGCTGGGCAGGCAGCAAGGTCTCCACCTCCCAGCTTCCTGTTTCACCATCCAGCCGGCACACGTTAGCACTCAGCTCTTCTCCACGCTCTGAAGCCTGCAGCAGTACAGAGAGAGAGGAGAGATAAGCCATGTGGAGCACTTCTGTTCCTAGATTAGTTCAATCAAAAGTTATTTTAAGAATAACACAGTCCATGAAAACCCTCTATATACAGTACACATGGACATTTTAAAATTCCTACACCAGCAATTCTCAACTCTTAGATATTCCCAGGTATAAATGGAGTCTTTTTTCAAGCCTCAATTAAGTCATGAAAAATATTTAATTATATAGAACTTTATATAGTAGAATATAAGATGCTATATGGCAATAGCAAATATTCTATATCAACATTTGTGACACTTTTTCCATTCAACGGTAAACTTTTTTTTTAGATCAAAAAATGAAGAACTGGTACAAACAGACTAATTAAAGTAAATATCTTCAAATGATGTCATCATCAAAGTGATTCATTACCATCTGTACCTCTCCTCCAATGAGCAGTAGCTGCTCCAGCCCTCCCCTCAGAGTGGTGCGTGGTGTCTGGAGCAGTGGCTGTGCGCTGGGCTTGGCGTGGTAGTCCAGAGCTTCCTCTACCAGGGCCTCACAGCCTGCATCCTCCCCAGGCAGCAGGGCCCGTACGGCGGGCAGCACCCGGCCCAGCAGCTCCTCCATGGGCATCAGAGGGAAGCGGATGTGGGACAGCAGCTGGGTGTCGTAAGCCGAACGCCCAGGACTCTGGCCGAGCCACTGCAGGGCGGCCTGGAGCAGAGCCTGCTCACTGTCATGCTGGACCTGATGGTGAAGAGAGGAGCCCACAGATTAACAAGAGCTACCAGTACTATTCATGATACACGTCTAAACCCTTGTTTCCACTGAGCGGTGCGGTTCGGTTCAGTGAACTCATTTATTTGCATTTCTTTCAAACTGTCAAAAGTTGGGAAGGGTATAAAAGACGTGAACCGTGCCACACCTATTTTTGTCACTCTGTCGTTGGGATACCAAGCCGTCCCCAAAGGTCCCAAAAGGGTGGAGCTACACACTGCAGTGTCTTGAGATCTCCTGTGTCGTCGCCTTGGCAAGAGTGAAAAGTCTTGTGTTTAGAGAAATGACGGCAGGCAGCTCTTTGTTTGTTGTGTGGTGTTCTTACTCTTTGTCAAAGTAAAGGTGGAGACAGCGATACTGGAGAAGGCTCAAAATCAGTGAATATCAACTAACGATCCTCTGTGTGCGCTGAAAGAAATCCAGGGTAATACACAACCTAGGCTCTGTAAACGGTCATGTTGCTAGCTACGGTGAGCCCTATTTGTTCACATACCTTTTTGTTTACATCCCAGTTTACAGAGTCTAGGATGTGTATTAACACCAGATTTTTGTTCAGCCACATTTTTTAATGACGGTATCCACGGTAATTAAAGGAATACCGTTGCTATTTTTTAATATATATTAAAAACAAATATATATATATATATGTAGTAGGTATACAGTAATACCTTAATACCTACTAACTAGGGTTGGGCACCGAAACCCGGTACCAGTATGGCACCGGTGCCGACGTAAGCGGTAGTAACCAGACCGAATAAGAATGAAAGTTTCGGTGCCTCATTTCGGTGCCGCCGTCCATGGGTGCCGCCTTTCTTTATATGTCCATGGGTGCCGCCCCCTGCTGTAGTCACGTTTGTATTTTGACAGACTGATCGCTCTTTATGTCATGATCGATGAAGCATGTCCGCTCGCGGATGCTGTTCTGTGTGCACCGAGAGGAGCATTTCTCACCGGGCTGTGAGTGACGAGAACGAGCCCGACCGTCTCGAGGAGCGCGCGCACGAGTGCTCAACACTCGCTCACGTTCGCAGTTTCACAGACTGATCGCTCTTTATGTCAGACTATTGTTGAACGTCAATGCAATGCATTTCTTTTTGCAAATGACACGCGATCTAGCAGTATTGTCACGCATGTATTAGGCACGTGTAGGCTGACGATGAGGCAGCGGCCGCCTGCACGCTTCCTCCCGTCAGCTGTTCTAGTGCTGCCTTTACGCACGGCGGTGGAGACAAACCCAAAAAACACACAGCGGAACACGGCGGCCCGGTGATATGGAAACGTTTAACAAGACACTTCATAAAGACACACTTAAAATAATGATCTCTGCCCATACAAAAAGCTCTGACTTGGATAACGTTATGGAGCGATCGATTTATAAAACCATCCGGTAGGCTACATGTGTCTGATGACGGGCCGTTATATTAATAATAAACAGCGCTGCACATTAGAACAGCATGTACATTAAAGATCTCGTATCCTTCCTGAAAAGGCAAACATGACATTTTTTCTGCACAAAAATGGTTAATTTGACAAAGTTAATAGTTGTGGTCTTATCTTTACAGAAGACTTCTTTGTATTTTTTATGTCAGTTGAATTTTGTTTCAAGTTAAATGCAAATGAGCACTGTTAATATTCCAAAAGGCTAACGCTCTTCCTTGACTGTTTTCAGTCTGTGGTTCTCATTGGGTGTACTTATTTCCTTACTGTAAATCCAATACTGCATTTAATTTCATATGGGTGTTTTATATGTGTATCTATTTTAATTTTTAAGGTGTTGTATTGTTGAGGTCATAAGGACTCTTTCTTATCAAAATTATTACTTTTAGCTAAAGTTTTAAAATGGAGATTAGATTACCTGGTAGTCTCCACATTAATCTCCATTATTATATTGTTTGAAACAGTATTGTTGTATTAGATAGTATGTAAATTGTGTGAATTTTATTTTATTTACATTTTAAAATAGTTTATCTGTAAGTTACTCGTAATTATATTGTTAAAGTTAATTGTGTTAAATTTGGCACTGGATATAAAAGGGCATTATTTTTTGACAAAGTGTGTGCAATTTGAGGCTTTAAAGTACCGGTAAAAGTACCGGTTAAGCACCGGAACCGTTTCAAAAGTACCGGGTAGTAACCGGTATCAGAAAAAACCCAACCGATACCCAACCCTATTCTTCATACTATGATTTATTAGTATTTTGTTTGTTTGTATTTCTGTTTTCTAAGTTAGTCTAATATTTCAAAAGTACGTGAAAAGGTCTTATTGACACTGTTTTGTATATTAAAATCACCAATCATAGAGAAAAACATTTAAATGGCTATTTCCCAAGGCCCCTAGATCACCTGTTGAAATAGTTGAATGAACAGTTCAGAACCCAAATATATTTTGCCTACACACTATGAGATATTAAACAATATATATAAAGCATCAAATCCTTTTTAGTTGTGGTACCAGAGCATTTTTTTCCACATTGGAAAAACCCATGCTTGTTTATTATCGACCATTGCCTTTTCTTACACAACAAAATAGTACAGTATTCCAACCAAACCTATATTGACCCTTGTACAGGCATCCTACTGTTTTCTGACCTCTTTAAAAATAGAAATTGAAAAATGTGTGTTGCTATAAAGGATGTGAAATGATGATGTTTTCATGATTGTGTATGGAAGCAGTTAATTTTGACTTGGTCGTTTTGAACAAAGCTGAACATATGCAGGGGGCTGTTTTTATAGAAGGAAAAACTCCTCTGTTGCTGTCTCAATGTGTTCAATCTGGTCTCTGTTTGTTAATAATTGGTTGCATGCTGCAGGTCTGTGCTTCCTGATCAGTTCAACTTCCACAGCAGAGACTACAGCAAAAATGATCCCACTTTTCATAACGTCGTTCCTAACATGAATAGGTTGAACTTGAATTCTGACCAGCAGCAAGGGGAAGGGAAGTTTGTTTGAGCTTTCTGAGGAATGAGAAGAATGTGTGGCTAATCAGTCATCTGTGTGATTACTAACCCTAATACACTCTGATCGCAGCTTTCGCCTTATGACATAAACCCTGTCTACCTAGTAAGGGTGCTGTCGGCAGTGGAAAGGCAAGCCAGATCTGGGGTTACCGTGCCCTGCCGAACCGAACTGTGCTGCTCAGTGGAAACGAGGCAGATGCCCTCGCCAAACATGATGTGGATCACATGTTGTGTCGTGGTAACATACATGTACTGTATGTTTCAAAGGTCAACATTAAGGGTGAAGTAAGTGATTTACTTATGTTAATAGAAGTGTTAAATCACCCGCTCTGCATGTAATCGGCAAATAAACTTTTCTGGGATCCCACTACTGATAACCAATCAGAAGAGAGAACGCTACAAACCGGCACCGTCTCAGTGCCGGTGCACAGAGCCGGCCCGAGGCATAAGCGAACTAAGCGGTCGCTTAGGGCCCCCGACCGCCAGGGGGGCCCCTAGTTTTTGTGTTTGATATTAACATCATATTATGCAAATGTGAGTTAACATACAAAAAAAAGAATAACATTTTTTGGTCTAGATAATTAATAGCCTAAAAATGTAATCAGTTCATCTGGGAGGTAATCCGAAATTATCTGATCATGTCACGTTCACATCCATGCACAGTGTGTATTGAGTTTATTTAAAAACAATTGGAAATGGGGCAGCCCTCAGTTGCCCATGCACTGTGTATAGTCTATAGCCTATTTCAGCCTCGTCTGTGGAAAAAAAGATAACTGGACAACAGAGTTCTTCTGCTTCGTTCCTCTCACTGAATTTAAATGCATTCATTATATTACAGAGAAATATGTCCCGTAAAAGAAAAAGAGCTCCAAGCCCAACCCAGAGGACCCTCCATAATATTTAATTTTATATTAATATTTGTATGGAAAATCCATGTGTCCTTCAAAAGCTTCTAATTCATCTGACCCAGTGTATCCAAATTATTTGTTCACACAAAATTTCTCAGATTTAGCCTCTTAATTTTTCTCTCAAAGTGCACCAGATTCATGCATTTCACTTTAAAAAGGTTAAAAAAATCTCCCAGGGGGGCATACCCCCGGACCCCCCTAGGAGGGTCGGAATCTCAGCTGTCTAACATTTTCGCACAGCTGCACAGTGGAGGCACTCGCGGAAAACACTGGGTGTGTGAATGATATTTAGCAAAGATCTATAGTTTCAGCAGCGCTAACATTGGAGAGGGGCCCCCAATCATATTTCACTTAGGGCCCCATGAAGGCTTGGGCCGGCTCTGCCGGTGCATGAGCAGATGGGTGAATGTTCATGCGCATACAATGGCGGAGCAGGTAAAAATCCTTCCCAATGTCTGTTTTGATGGTTTTAATCATGTTTCATCACACTTATGGATCTGAGATGATGCTAGATGACCCCCAGTGCATTAATGTGGTGACGTGGGGACAAGGGAGGGGACTGCTAACTGCAGTCACTGACAGGAAGTTAGCTAAAAGAATCATTCTGCTCACTGAACCTTTAAACTTTCCATCTCAACACATAAACGACGAGGTGTATTGACCTGTCCACTAGCGAGGTAGGAGGTGAGTTTGTGTAGAGGAATGTCCCGGAGGAAGTCGGGGGTGACGGAGAGCGTGGCAAAGCGTGAGAGGATGAAGCAGTCGATGAAGGAGTCCAGCTGCTCCAGACTGTAGAGCACAGCCAGCTCCTGCAGGTACAGGTAGTTCTCCTCTCTCACCTCTCTCTCAAGGTACTGGCAGCACAAATCCACCACTCGCCACACCTGAGCGAGAGAGAGACAAACACGCTGTTTGTTAATATCTACAACTTGAGCTATGAAGCTTTTAGAAATAGCTTGACATAACACAGTTGATCATACAGTAGTTGTTCATAAATATCATATTTCACTAGCTTTAAATACATGTATAAAGAGTACTGCACTGTAGGAAGGCTTTGTAACAAAATAGTAGCAAAATGGAAGTAGCAAATTGGCTATCTCGGTAAAAATGTCTTGATGGGGACAGAGCATAAACAATGCTAATTTACATCTGTAATCTCTAGGCAGGTGTAAAAAAAAAGGAACATTACAGGTAAGAATAAACAAATACACAATTAGAAAAGAGTAAATACATTGTATAACAGGTCGGGGTAATAAGTGATACCAGATGCGTTAAGCCTCGTTTCCACCGAGCAGAGCGGCTCAGAGCGGGACAGCTCGCTTACGCTAAATCTGATGGTGTTTCCACCGCCGACCCAGGGCGGGGTTTAGGCTGGACAGCGATAGCCGCTGATTGAATGTGGGTCAAACTATCGGGCTGTGGAACAACTGTGGTCAAGCCAGCGGTCTCTCGTTTTTGCTTGGCCAAACCAGCGGCTCCTATATTTATTCCCCCCGTGTTGTGAGCGTATTACGCCGGTAAATGCACAGAGACGGCTTGGTGCAAGCCAACAGACAGTGAGCGAACAGCGCTGGCTGCGGCAACTACGTGACATCGTAGCAGTGGGACACTGTGTAGCCCACTGATTAATTTAATGAAGAGGAAAAACACCACACAATAAACAAAGTGATGCGCCGACATTTTTCGCTTAACACAAGACTCTTCACTCTTTCCGAGTTGACTACACACAGCGGTTTAATGCGGAAATGATTATTTCGACCAATTAACGGACGCAGTGTGTGGCTCCACTTTTTCGGCACCCTTTCCGACGGCTGGTGTCCCAACCGATTTGGGCTTTTCATTTTGGCAAATGAAAAGCCCAAATAACCGGACCGCTCCACTTCGACCCGACCCGCTCTGCTCGATAGAAATGAGGCACTGGACAGAAAGGTTCCAGGTTCTAACCTGCAGAAGGTGGGCAGCTTCCAGCACATGGTCAATGTTTCCTCCGTCCAATAGCAGCTCTCCACTGTACAGGAAGTTGACTACAGCCTTCAGACCCATGAAGGACATGCCAACCAGCTCCACCTAGAGTCATCAGGAGTCCAACCGATGTACAGAAAGAGGGAGAGGTACGCATTTAATAGAAAAATAATGGAGAACACACTTGTTAGAGATGCACCGATCCACTATTTTTCAGCACGATCCAATTTTGATCTCTGGGTTCTGGATATTGGACGATACCAATACTGTCGGATATCATAATTGATCTACATCTTCTTTGTTGGTGGTGATGTTATGTGTAAGGTAGGGTAGGAGAAGTACATTTTTTTTTAAATATGTGGATCGGAGTTGTCCTTCCGATATCCGATCATTAAATTGTAGCCATATTGGACCTGATACTGATATTAGATGGGTTCCATCCCTAGCTATTGTTAGTATGATCTAGCGTTCCCCGATGACCCATGCAGTGTGGTGTAGTGTACCTTGTCCTGGCGTTCCTCCCTCATGCCCAGGGTGAACATAGCGTGGAAGTATGGGCTGGAGACAGCCAGCAGGGCCCTGTGGGCAGGGAGCTGCTGCCCGTTAGCCACCAGCACCACATCACAGAAAAGACCAAGCTGCCTCTGCTCATTGAGGCCCTGCAACACATCCACAGCCTGATCCACACAGTGGAACACCTGAACACACCACACAACACAGAGACGTTAGTCTGCTGAAGGGATGTGGAGAGATAGTTTCTCAATACCCAAGGCTTCATGTATTTAACTGGGTGTAAGTGTATGTGTGTGAGCCTGGTGGACTCATAGCTAATGTATGCAGTTCAAAATGGGATAAAGTGCTCATGCATGCATACTATTGCTCATAATGTATGTTTTTTAATTTTCACATTATAGAGCAACTCCAAAGTAAAAAAAATTGCACTGTGGACATAATTGCATAGATTCTTTTTGGCACGCAATGTTAATATACTGGTAATACTATTTTTTTTTAACACAAAATAAAAAAAACATTGTAACAATAGCTGTTTCAGCTCAAAATTAGCGTGTCACTTCTTTGTTGCATTTTCATACAACATTTTACATGCATTATTAATCATCAGATTAATTTCTAATAGCTGAATTAATCTGAATAATAATAATAATGGATTGGATTTATATAGCGCTTTTCAAGGCACTCAAAGACGCTTTACAGGGAACCACCTGTACCCACTACACCTACATCTGTATTTTTTGGCACAGCTGGACCATGTTGTTGTTGTTGTTGCACCGCAAGTGTGACGGGTCTGATCTCGGCGTCAGGAATATATGGCCCAATATGATCAAGCGGCGAGCCTTTTGCGTTCACGCGGTTAACCGCCGCAGGGGGCCAGTGCGGTGTGTTCCCAGCTTTAACTCACTTGAAGGCGGGTGTCTGTTGAAGTTTAAAACTATTGGATCTGCCCAGTGCCACTCTGGATCTGCCAACCAACCATGTCATGCACCGGCTTCTGAGCCACTCCTTCTGTTCGCCGATTGGACCGGCAGAAATCTGTCCGGAGAAAACCTAAGAATATACTGCACGCCCAGACTGACTACTGAAGGGAAATGAAAATTGAGTGGAAGTAGGCTAACTTGGATCCGTAGCTTAGGCCAACTATATTACAAAATTCTTTGAATGCACAAAAGCCCACGTCTCACGCAATGTGTAAACACTTCGAAAATGTTATCAACTCTTGAAATTGATTTTAATATAGAGCATCTAGGAAAAAAAGGCTATGAATGATTAGCCTGCCCTGCACCATTTCAGGCTGCGCTGTGCACCTTTATAAACAGTCATATATGACTATGTTAGATTCTCTTCTCAATCTAACAGTCACATATGACTGTTAGATTAAGAAGTGGGCTTACGGGCCGCCCCTCCGGGGGTTTCGGCTGTGGTTGCTCCTCGTGGCAGCGGTGCATTTGGCTATTTCCCTATTCTATACTGTCTATTCTCTATCTATGGCCCCGGTCCTCCTCGGGACTAGTGCCGCACTGGGGCGTGCTCTCTGGGGGCGGGGTGCTGGGGGGCTGGCTCTGGGTCTGGGGGGCTGGCGCCGATTGTGTGTCGTGGGGAACGGTAGAGTGTAGATCAATGTAATTTAATGTTAATTGTGTTCATATTGTTTACCATTGTTATAGCGTTATTATTAACAGCCTGAGGAGCTGCCTCGGTCTCAGTTTGTCTGGGCCTGAGTACCGGTTGTCCTCCCACTGAAAAATTGTCCTGCCGACGCTAATTGCATAACTTATACCATTTCTCTGACATTTGTTCTCCTCTGTCTATCTTCCATGATTGGCTGAGCGTTGCCCCGGGGGTTCTCTCCCTCTGTCTACTAAGCACTCTCCATGCCACTCGACTGACTCCGAGTTCTGTGCGGAATCAGCTGTCCTAGGAACGGATGCTCCCCGCCTGCTATTGCCTCACATCAGCACAGATTCACCGTCCATCAGGATAGTACTCTTTCTACTCGCTTGCTTGTTCAATCTTTAAATTCATTTTTGCTTTGCTCACTGGTTGCCTGTCTGTCCTCTTCCAGTTTTCCCTGGTCGTGACGAGACGGTGTGGATCTGGTCCTCCCTCTGGCAACATCTGAGAATGGACCATCAACGCGAAAGATGTTGCAGTGGTTAAGGACGCCACCTGGAGACGTGGGATGTAATCCCGGCGCTGGAAACCTTAGTTTTCCCCGGTGGAGACGAGACGGTGTGGATCCTCTGGCAGCATCTGAAGTCTTCCTGCATCCACACTATTCGTACTTAGTACTACCATGTAATCACCTGGTCAATGATCAAATTCCTTCGTGATTTTCTCTACTTATGACATCTATTGCAGTATGTCCGTCCTGGGAGAAGGATCCCTTACTCTGTCGACTCTCCCTGAGATTTCTTCAATTTTTTTTATTCTCGGTAAAGGGTTTTTACGGGGAGTTTTTTCTCAGCCGAGCTAAGGGTGTAAGGGCAGGGTGTCATATTGTATCATATATCATATTGTATGAAATGTAAAGCCCACTGAGACAAATGTATTTGTGATTTTGGGCTATACAAATAAAACTGATTTGATTTGATTTAAGAGAATCTAACAGTCATATATGACTATGTTAGATTAAGAAGAGAATCTAACAGTCATATATGACTGTTAAGATTCTCTTCTTTCATCATGCTCATAGATTTTATCATTCAGTTTTCTGTTTAATTCGTAATTCATTTAGACTTCGTCAAACGTGTTCACACACACAAACACACACACACACCTTGGATGACTCGCTGATCCGCTGGGGCCGACACACACGGCTCGGTTTGCCATTGTCCATCATGTCCCCTCAGACAGGCATCTAAAAAAGGGACACACACACACGGATATCATCACAATAGCCGGCTTCATACTCACGTAACCCAACATGCACCCAATTCCAAGGCTACTACGCTCATGTTTCTACACGTGAAGACATTAGGTCCTCAAAGTCTTTGAATCCAAGAACACACACACACACACACACACACACACACACACACACACACACACACACACACACACACACACACACACACACACACACACACACACACACACACACACACACACACACACACACACACACACACACACACACACACACACACACACACACACACAAAATGTCAAATTTTTCAATAAAACTCCGATTGTTCTAACCTGCCTAGTGTTCACATATCTACATGGTCAACAGCATCTCTTGTTAGCGCAGTTTAGCACAAGCAGGAGAAGCCGCTGCCTTTTGACAGGAAAAGATAAAGCGACGCTTATCAACGACGACACAAACGGGACCGCGTCCTGAAACTGTCTGTTAACACAACCTCTTCTCACAGACACATTTAAAGACCAGACAGACAGGGCTGTACTATGTAGGCTAGCATACCGTCAGCTAGCTAGCCAGAATAAATAGATAAACGGACTTCCGGTTGAGATTTTCACAATCAACTCCCTTTATTACTGAAAAAAAGCTTTCTAAATGTAGCCTACATTTTCACTTTTTGAAACAAATTGTAAGCACCAACTTATTTTGAGATTTTATTTTGAAGTCAAAGCCTATCAATCCGATGTTGTGATTTACAATAGTTTGCTTTATGAAGCTATAGCTTTAAAAAATAAAAAAGAGGAAGCGCCTTTACAAAATATAAGTGGTAGTATGAGGGGATGACCTTTGACCTTTAAGATGCAGGCAGCTAATGGACCAATTTAGTCTAGGTCCTGGGTAAGATTTGTATGCGTTTCATTCAGCTGAGAATATCTCAACTGTTATAGACATTGAACAACGTGGGATGTGTGCCAAAATCTCTAACCGGGAGGAAAGTTCTGAAAATGACCACAACAGGTTACACTAGTATCACACTACATGGTGAATGGGACTTTTTTTCCCCCTGTATCCTTATACATTTCTACCAGATTAATCTTTATATTAAGAGAAATACTTTTTGTATTACACTTTGTCTAAAAAATGTAATAAAATATGCAAAGGAGGGCAGGCAATATCTCATTAAATATATTTGTTTTACATAGGCCTACCCCAGGAGGCAGCAGACTGAGAGGCAGAGCAGGCTGGGAGGAGGCAGAGCAGGCTGGGAGGAGGCAGAGTAATTGGGGTGATAGAAGACCTGCTAGATTGAAATCATCTTATTCCTCGCCCTCTGGCAAATGTTCCAGCATGTCATCTGTCTCCTCTGTGTCAGGGTCCATATTCAGGGGCTGTCCAGACTCTAGCGGGACACATATCAGGGGATTTAATGATGATTGTCATCAAGTCATTCCAGTAAGTAGCCTTTTGATAGGCCCATTGATAGGCTTATCCTTCCTTTCTTGATTTTCTCTGCTTTTTCTCACAGTTCTGTCTTACCCTTTTTAAAAATTAATGAGCCTTCTTAATTTTTGAATTGCTGAATTAATTTATATTTTTGATACTAAGATCTATAAATAATGAGTTTATATTTTTTGAGGAAATGTAATAATAACAATAATTGATAAGATTTATATAGCGCTTTTTTGGAGGTCACTCAAAGACGCTAGGCCTATTAGGCTATAGTTCATGTTTGATATGAACATATGAGTAAAACATTGTATTTTGTAAGATCTTGGTAAAAGTATATATTTGGATGAGTTGGAAAAAAAGATTTGACAAGAAAAAGAAGCTTGTTGCTTAACAAGGACCTACGAGGAAGGGATTAATCTAGGGGTATGCAAAGAGCTAAGAGCTAAGAGCTAAAAGACTGATTGACTGTAATATCCCGGCACCAGAGCTCAGTGAGATCGTGACGTGTCGCTGCCACTGTTTTGTATACTTCAATGCAAACACTGATGGACAATACTCATTTTAAAATATCTGACATCATTTTTTTTCTTATTTTTTAAACATATTTCAGGCTGTAACGGCACTTGGATCGGTGAATAATAGGCCTATGTCTTTTTATTTATTTTTATATTTTTTATAGCCTAAGCATCTTGGTCTTGAAATTATAGCCAAGTGTAACAATGTAGCTTAATTCGTTGAATGCAAAAAAAAAAGCTCTGGCACACCTGTTGTCTTATTAACACAAAGGGTTGATTATAATTTTCACAGTGATTCAAAAAATAATGAATAGAAAATAGCATATAGCCTATGATTCAGTGGGGTAAAAGGCAAGGAAAGTGCATAAAGGGCTACATAGGGTATTGCTTTCTTTCTTTTTTGAGGTGTCAGGCTATCGCGGCACTTCTGTTAGCAAGCCTATTAGGCATGTATTTTTTTCTCCAGCTCCTGGCCTTGAAATAATAGCCTCTATAGCCTACTATTTCATTGAATGCAAAAAAGCTCTTGTGCACCTTTGTGTGCCTGAACACTTCATAAAGGTTGATAATAGGCCTAACTTAAACAGTGATTCATAAAAATAAGACATAGCCTATAGAAATGATTCAGTGAGGGAAAATGTAAGGAAAGATATTCCGCCCAGCACCATTTCAGCCTGTGCTTTAGCCTACATTTACATTTTCAGATCGTCCTCTGGAGTGCAGGGTCGGAGGTTGGATCCCCGCCTACCCGCCACATGTCGAAGTGTCCCTGGGCAAGACACTGAATCCTAAATTGCTCCCGATGGTTCAGAGGGCGCCTTGCATGGCAGCTACTGCCATCGGTGTATGAGTGTGTGTATGAATGGGTGAATGTGGTAAGAAATGTAAAGCGCTTTGGGGCTGAGAAAATCGGCTAAAAACCGCTAGGACGGTATAAGTTAAGTCCATTTACCATTTATTTTCCATTTACAGGTGGATGACTTTGTGAGGTTCTCTTTTTTCACGGTCAGATATTTCATCTTTCAGTTCTCATAATTCACATTGGAGTGTAGCCTACGTCAAGCGTGATCACGAGGCTGTTGGTTTGAAGGTCGATGGTTCGAGCCCCGTTACTCGAATATGTCCTTTTTAACTCAAAGTCTTACCAGGTGTAATGAAACTTCCAAATATCACTTATTAAAGGTGAAGTGAGCGATTTATTTATGTTAATATAAGTGTTAAATCGCTCTTTATTCATGCAGTGATCACTTACATAATGTGCACGTTTCATAAAGCCGATCTCTCAGTCAGCTGCTCTGCATGTAATCGGCAAATAAACTTTTCGAGGATCCCGAAATTAATATCCAATCACAAGAGAGAACGCTACAAACCGACACCCGTCTCACTCATGGTCTCACTGCCGGTGCACGCCAGAGTGACAGATGGGTGAATGTTAATGCGCCTACAATGGCGGAGCAGGTAAAAATCCTTCCCAATGTCTGTTTTGATAGTTTTTATCATGTTTTATCCAACTTATGGATCTGAGATGATGCCAGATAACTTGCTGCTTGAAGACCGCAATGCATTAATGTGGTGACGTAGGGACGAGCGAGGGGACTGCTAACTGCAGTAACTGACAGGAAGTTAGCTAAACTGACCATTCCGCTTACAGCACCTTTAATTCATACAAAGAAGACATTGACTCATTGCGATTGGAATTGGAAATGTATTTATTCTGAACAAGAACAAATACTTGTTAAACAAGTGGTCATTATAGGTAATATTTACAATCAAAATCAAATCAAATGAATACAAGGAATTAGCATTTCACCATGAATAAAAGAGGAAAAGAGACAAAGGTAGGCTATAAACAAATTAAATACAATTAAAATAAAATAAATAAATAAATAAATAAATAAAGTGCTTCAGTTTTGTCCAATGATAATATTCCTATTTCCCTTCTATTTAGATTCAATAAGAGAAAAGTGTCTCACAAACAAGAATCACAAATGGAAAGTTATTTATATCTTTAATGAAAGATGCCCACAAACATGACGGGAGGAAGTAGCCTAACTTGCTGGGAAAACCGATATGCTTGCCTACATATTTAAGAGTAGGTTATAAGTCAGAATATTAACAATGGAGCTGTAGGCCTATAGCTACTCTATATAATAATAATAATAATAATAATAATAATAATAATAATAATAATAATAATAATAATAATATATATAATATATATATAATATATATAATAATAATAATAATATATATAATTTATATAGCGCTTTTCTCGCACTCAAAGCGAGACTACATATAGACTACTTTTTGAGTAGGCATAGGCTACATCAAATGTATTTAGTTACATTCCACCACTGCCCCATCACAACCTTATGCAGAAAATTAACCACGATCTTTTATTTTGAAAACAGCAGTCAGGAAGTGGCTGTTTGCAGCGAATCGACTGTCAGCTCTCGTTTCGTTGTCGTGCTATCGAGCTAGTTCATTAGCTGGCTTGCTAATTTTTACCCGAATCCAACATATTCTCTGAGGAGGGGACCAGGTGAGATTTTGAAAATGTTTTTGGGAAAAAAAAGGTGATATGGTTTATTTTATTGCCGTCCATATGGAGAGTTGTTTCCGGCAACAGCGACGTTAGTTTTAGCTAGTTATGCTATGCTTTCAGGGCAATGAAAGCAAATACAAGCTATTTCACTTCCTCCAAAGGCTGACTTTCGTACTGATTATTAACACATAGTTAATGGTATATAGAAGAGTAATAGGTGGTGTCTATTTGGTGTATAAGTGGCATTCGTGTACAGCAAACGACAGAGAGATTAGCCAGATGAAAAGCTTTAGCTTGCCACTCTGTTGCTAGGCAACGGGACTCTCCACCGAGTGTGTAAGGTAAAGCCTATTAGTGTAGCAAAATCACGCGTCGTAACATGATGGTTACATGCATTAGCGAAGTCGGTGCTCGTTTACTCGTTTTGCGAGTCCCGAAATGTCGCTTAACCTTTGACCCTGTCCCTGTCTCATCATCTTGACTCTTGTCTGATTAGGGATAGACAGTAGACACCATGTTGGTCCCCATATTCACCTTGAAGCTGAACCACAAGATTAACCCTCGCATGGTGACTGTTGGGAAATTTGATGGAGTCCACCCATGCCTTACTGCAGCCACCCAGGCTGGAAAGGTGAGGGAAATGAACATTTTCACTGCTCCAACATAACTATGTATTCATAATAAATAAACATTAGACTGCATAGCATGACTGCTGACATCAGTAGCATACATGATCCTTTCTACTTTTCTGAGCTTTTTCCTACAGTTCTTTCTGAATTCTGATTATCATTGGGTTTTTATTGTTTGTTTATTTTTTTGTTTTTATACTTTCTTAGTTACCCGGCCTTATTTAAATGTATTAATACATTTTTGAATTGTTTAATTAATTTATATTTTTGATACTAATATCTATCAATAGTGAGTTTATATTTTTCGAGTAAATTAATTATGGTGTGAGTAAAATGTTTTATTTTGTAAGATAGTCTTCTTGGTAAAAGTATATATTTGGATGAGTTGAAAAAGATTTGACAGGAAAAAGAAGCTTGTTAATGAACAAGGACCTATGGAGGAAGGATGGGATTAAATGTGTGTACTCTTCCAACTCCTTTGTACACATGTAACCCAAATCAGTGTTTGTTATTCACGTAGAATATCATTATTGTCTGTATGACCCTTTCTGCTTTCTGTTAAATGTTCACAATACATTTCAATCAAATCACATCAAACTTAGTTGCCCTCCCCTCTTACAACACTTACACATCTGGACAAAACACTCTTTCATTTTCAACTATGAAATTCCTTTCTTACTTTTATTTTTTGCTATATACAGCCCGGAAAAAATTAAAAGACCAGCCTGGATTTTTCTTGCATCTTCATCTCTACATAACAATATTTTATTGTGAATTTGGTAGAAATGTTTTCAGTAGTTTATAGTATAAAACCAAAATGTTCATTCTACTCAAACATATGCCTTTAAAGAGTAAAACAAGAGACACTGAACATTTGGAGTGGTCTCTTCATTTTTTTCCGGAGCTGTATCTCACTTTTGATTTTTTCTCACCTGACCCTTTTCTTCTCTTTCCCAATTTCCAAAGGTTTTTATCCACAACCCTCATGCTCGTGGTCAGAGAGCTGTGGCCCACCGCCTGAGCCAGAGCAGCCAGGACTCTGACATCTCTCTGCTCAACATTAACCAGGCCGTCACCTGTCTGACAGCAGGCACGCTGGGACCAAACACCACCGGGGACACTCTGCTGGTGGGATCCCAGACTAACCTGCTGGCCTATGATGTCCATGACAATGCTGATATATTCTACAGAGAGGTGAGTGGAACCTATAGGGGAGAATAAGGGGAGGGAGGAGAGACAGAGCGGAACGCGTCATCATCGGAGGCCACGCCCATCATGGGGGAAGACAATACACAGCGCTCCATTCACTTTGTATTGAATGATCCACCTGTATTCTGCAAACAAACTTAATAAGACATGCCTTTCACAAATACACGTTACTTTCTTTAAAGCCACGACTCTTGTCTGTCCATACGAGCTGTTTGTGTTAAAAATGATTGAGAAATGTTCAATATCATGACAAAACTCTTACCTATGCTAATGTTAGCCTTCTTCTGTAGGCTAACCCTCACTTATCGTTTGTTATTAAAGTTACATCCATCCAGGATTTCTGTCAACATTATTCCTCTTCCTTATTGCTGATAGGAACAGCAGGCTAACAGTTGATCCACTCAGTGACAGTGACATCTTAAACGTCCACTTTCTGTCTCAGTGAATGATGACAAACGCGACTCGTTTAGACCCGCGGCAAACGGAACCGAGCCCGAAGTCAGTCCCGAGTCTGTGCCGCATACCCAAAGACTTCTACTGCAACTATAAGTGTATTAAGTGTCGGGGTCTCAAAGTTCTCCTCCACTTTTGTCATGTAGGCTACTGATCCTGGCATCCTCTCTTCTTATCCACCGTTTCCTTTGTAACGGATCACGGCTTTTTCTTTGGTTTACAAACCGTTTAAATTTTTTTTTTTTACATTTTGAATAACTTTTGTTGAGTGTACAGCTCAACGCACAACAGCTTTTTGTCATATTGGCCCTCATTTATCAACCGTGAGTAGACCAGAAAAATGGGTGTACGCACATTTCCACGCAAACATCGGCATTTATCAATATGGACGTGAGCGTAAGGTACGCTCAAATCCCACACCAGCTCTCAGCTCGTGTACGCAAGTTTGTAAACAGCTTGGACTTGCAGTGCAGGCTGTGCCGGGTAGCCGATGACTTTGTTGGACAATTATTAGAAGATAATACAAATGCAGTGTTTGCTCAGACCGAAATAAAGATATTAATCACTTAAAAATGTGCAGCTTATGGTGTGCAACTGAGTAGGAGGGCTGATTCAATAGTGCGCACACCGGCCACTTAGGAGCGCTGGGTAAGGGCAGTTATCTCCGTCTTGGAGCAGCTGGGGGGACACTGAGGCACGGGGGCTGCATTCATTCAAAATGTTAGCCTAAGTATTAAATATGTAGGCTATGCAAGTAGTACGCTGCTCTTTATGATAAAAATACACGGCACAACATTCAACTTAACATTTTATTTATTCTTTTGAGATGTTAGTTCCTCTTTTAATGTGTCATTGATCGCTTAAGCGAGCGATTTATTTCCACCATTAACCGGCACATTTCGGCTTGTTTTTCCGATCTGCTGGTGGAGCAGGACAGTGGGCGCTCTCACAGCTGATCGTTGCCGGGTCGGCTTGTGCAGCTGACGGGCGGGCTGACCACTCGTGCCAAGCGCATGCTGTCATACAGTAAAACGCAAAATGTGTTATTTTTAGTTTTTACAACCCTTTTGAGTAGTGTTATCTAAAAGGGCCAATACATTTTAATCATTCAAATCTCTGCAGACGTGTATTTATTTTATGGGGACCATTATCGGACAGTTGGTGCGTCTTTTTCTCCTCTACCACTTATATTATGCCCGCACCTCCAGTTGGTGTTGCATTTCAGAACAGCAACACACTTTTTTAGTGGTGATTTTTGAGTCAGACCACTTTTTCTTCATCTATGTAAAGAAATGGCGACATATAATTGTATATGTTGTTTTATAGCATTTAAGCGATACTGATGTAAACCTCAAATGCAAAATCCTCAGCTGGAGATCGTTTGTTGTCAACACTAACGCTGTTGACCGCAGCAGTTATTCCCTTCCTAACTGCTGCCTTCTGTCGTTCTTTGATGCCGCTTGTAATGCTCCTAAATGAAACTATTTTTTTTTCTACTTTCGCTGTTATTCTGTCAATTTCTACTTCAGAGAAGTTCCTCTTCTGTGCCGTAATGCGCATATCCATGTCGTAAAACCTCTGGGCGAGGCCTCTAAACTGAGATAATATAGGGGCGTGATATTCAAATAACGATTGTTTTCAGCCGCCGCATTTATCAATAATGGCCTGGCGGACGCCGAGATTGGCGAGATACGACTGTTTGATAAGTCCCACGCGATACCTAGCGTAGGGAGGTATTTTTCTGCACCAGTTTCCACGCAAGTTTGATAAATGAGGGCCTGTGTGATCGGTTGTGATCATGAACTCAGACACAAAGTGCATCTCCTCTGCTCTGACATGGTTCTGCGGTGTCATTTTTGTCTGGCACAGTAGATCGATCGATTTGCCGATTCATGCCTCCGACACGTCCACTCACAAACAATGAGTCGTTTAACATCCCTATTATAAATACTGGGTGGCTGAAGAAACAAGGTATGTCGGAAACACCCAAAAGCCCATGCATTGAGGGTGAACCTTTTTGTGAGTTTTTGTGTAATTTAGCAAACAAAGAGATTACTGGAGTAAAAACATTACTTCCCTCCATCTCTGCTGTGTCTGTGTAGAACTGAATAATTGTTAATAATTGTTTTTACTTGTGGCGATGCTTTACACAGAGGAGGAGGCTAACTGTTTGAATGTGCATGTACAATATTTCACTTAAAGTGTGTGTGTGTGTGTGTGTGTGTGTGTGTGTGTGTGTGTGTGTGCAGGTGACGGATGGGGCCAATGCTATTGTTTTGGGGAATCTTGGGGACATCCGGTCTCCTCTTGCCATAATTGGAGGGAACTGCGCCTTGCAAGGATTTGACTATGAGGGCAACGACCAATTCTGGACAGTAAGAAAGAACTAAGAAAACATTATTATGTTAGAAGAATATGATAAATAAAGTTTGTTTCGTTTGAATAGCAATTAAAACACATACATCTTGCTACACCAGTAACTCAGGGGCTGTATTCACAAAACATTTTAAGGCTAACTTGCTGATTTAGGAGTAACTCTTTAAATTAAGGGGCGTTTCACTCCTATTTTTAGGACTCCTAACTTTTTAAGATAAGTTTAATTCACAAAGCATTTTAGCGCTAAAACTAGCTCCTAAATCTATGAAAAGCTAAGAGTCCTCGAGAGGACTCCTAAGTCACTAAGAGTAAATCACAGACACTCATTTGATGTTGTTTTTGAGAGATTCAATGATAGTGAGCTTTGTAAAAGGTATCTTAGTAAAGCTATATTTAGAAAGTATAGACACATTTATATTTATTATATTTATATAAAAAAATATTTATTAAGCTCTTTTTCCTGCAGTTGCTGTCGGTTTACGATGCACTGAAAGTTACTGTTGGTGTCACGTTTGGGTTTAATTTGTTACTAGAGTAGGCCTATATGTGGCGCTTCGCACCATCTCCTCCGTTCCACAGGTCCGCTACTGTATAGTTGCGCATCTCAACTTTTTCCTTCCACATGTACTTTACGATTTCGCCGGCTGTTGTTTCTAAATGGTGAATTTCCTGGTTTGTCGCTGTCTGACTATTGCTGCATAGTCCGCCGTTGAGAGAAATACAGTGAGAGTGCATGGCGTGCAGCTCTTCAATGAGGATTTTTTCCAATTCAAATCATTGTAAAATTTAAAATGAATAGACCTATGTGGCGCTATTGTAGGCTAATTGTGAACGAATGTGTGGGAAACCCTGCAGTATCTTGGTTTCATGTTAAATCAGTGTCACTTATTATTACTTGTATTTAAAAACTCTTAAACTTTAATACAGCGACACGATATGGGTATCTCCCACAGTGTTTCTATCATAAATTCACTCTTAGAGACTCATTCCCTCTCAGCCAATCACTGTGGGCATAGAAGGTTGAACATGACATCATCCATAGCAACAGGGTCAACCCCGCCCTCTAGTCTTAGTTTAGGAGTCCCTCCCATTCCTTAGTAAAAGTTGGTCCTATCAGCTTTGTGGATAGGTTTTAATAAATTACTCATAACTAAGAACTTTTAGTGCTCCTTAGGAGTGCTCTTAGCGCTAAGATAAAATGTTTTGTGAATACGGCCCCTGGTTTCCTATGAGGGAATTGCATTCAAATTCAAAAAGAAATGTACAAGTGTTTTATTATTCAATGATTTCTGAAATTGAAAATTCTGAATTTCTGTATACTCTGCAGTAGCATTTCCATACCGGACTCAAATCATTTGCTTAGTTTATCTTATCTATACATTTCAACATCCTGACAAGATGAACTATTCCTTTGAACACTTGTGTATGTATTCACATAGTATCTTATTATTTAGGTAACTGGAGATAATGTCAGATCTCTGGTGCTCTGTGACTTCACTGGGGACGGGAAAAATGAGGTAAGTCCTCCTGGCTGTCTGACACTCAACCTGTGTGCTTCACTGCTGCTGCAGTGGGATTCTAGCTATTAGCTTTGTTGATTGTCTCCCTTACCTTTTCTACGTCAAACATGTTTACACTTGTTTCAGCACTATTGGTACACGGTTAGTACTTGGTTACCCCAAAATATGTATTAAGCTATTGTGTTGTGCTCGCAGCTCCTGGTAGGATCGGAGGACTTTGACATCAGGGTATTCAAAGAGGACGAGCTTGTGGCTGAGATGACTGAAAATGAGGTAAATAGATGCGGTTGAATGTTGTTGACTCTTAAGAAAATCATTCAAAACTGACAACAGTGTGTTATCTTAATGCTTTTAATGTGGTTTTGTACATTTGAATCATCATTGCACATTTTCTACTTCTAGCTTGCAGACCTTACTGTGTGTCTTGTGCTGTACTGAGACACAAGCTTTTCCCTCTTATCTTTCTCCACACAGACGGTCACATCTCTGTGCTATATGCATGGCAGCAGGTTTGGCTACGCCCTGGCCAATGGCACCGTGGGAGTTTATGACCGCACCGCTCGCTACTGGAGGATTAAGGTATCACAGTCATTAATGTTCATTTGGACAAAAAGGGCTATTTTTTGGGACGGTAGGAATAAACATTAGTAGCCTTTGTCCTGTTTGTTCTACATCTATTGTCCCTCCCCTCTCTGTTTTTATCACGTAAACCGTCTAATGTTTGTTTTGTTACATGTTCTAAACCATTGGAGTCTACACAAGCATGATATTTTAAGTTATGTCTCCACACTCTATAAGAGCGTTAAGGCCCATTTTAAATGTTATGTGTCTCCGTTTCCTTTTTTTACTAATATGATTTGTACCTCCCCATTCAGTCTAAGAATCACGCGATGAGCATCCATGCCTTTGACCTGAATGCTGACGGGGTGGTGGAGCTTATTACTGGCTGGTCCAATGGAAAGGTCAGCATCTAGCAAAAATAATCCCTCTGTGTTCCAAATCACATACTCTTTCTTTTTACTACACTACATACTAAAGTACAGAAGAGTTTTAGGGCCACAGGAGAGAAAAGAAAAACAGATAATGAAGATTTTTTTCCTTTATTTTGAGAAATGTCAAGAATAAAGACGAATACTCCATTTTGCTATTGGAGTTAGTGGGGCATTTATGTTCTTTCAGCATACTACAATTGACGTGCATGTATTGGAACATCCTAAATCTTTTTCTGGCATACTAAATACAGTAGTAGGGAAGTATGAGGATTGGAACGCAGGGAATCTCTCACAATTTAGAATGTGATATGTCATTTCATTTAAAGACACAACAACCCATTGTCTTCTATAGTATCTTTAACTGAACATTATTTAATCCCATTCCAATTTGATTGCAGATCGATGCTCGCAGCGACCGCACAGGCGAGGTCATTTTCAAAGACAACTTCTCCTCTTCTGTGGCTGGAGTGGTGGAGGGAGACTACAGGCTGGATGGACAGAAACAACTGATCTGCACCTCCATAGAGGGAGAGGGTATGTTGTTTGGGTGTGTCTGCCTATATGTTTTCCGTGTATATTAGCTATCAGAAAGAGGAAAGTAAATGTGTGTACAACATGTATGTATCTTGTAGTCCGTGGTTACCTGCCAGCCAGTAAGGAACTCAAAGGGAATCTGATGGACTGCGATGCTGAACAAGACCTCATCAGAGAGCTCAGCCAACGCAGACAGAATCTCTTGCTAGAGCTGCGCAACTATGACGAGAATGCCAAGGTATTTCTATTTCTTTTTTCAAGTTTTATTATTATTATTTTTTTTTTTTCACTTTATCAAAATACAGATGGGGCCAATGAGGTATATTATTCAGTCATTTATTGATCATGTATCCTACATGATATATTCAAAGATGTATTTATTTATTCAAAAGTATTTTATTCCTTGAGTATGGTGATATGAATGAAACTTGACATCCCTGACCATTTCCGTAGTACCCTGAACTCAACATTGCTCAAAGTACACTGGAATGCCTTACAATTATGTTTGCTGAGCAAAACCACGAGTACGTTTTCAAACACTAGATCAATTTAATTAAACAATTCAGAGTGACACAAAATACTTTCTACTTCACTGCCATTTTGTTTGCTGATTGCGTTCCATCATACTTCGTCTTACAAACATCTACTGTCATTTCAAATGAAAGTCAGTATAGTATATTTATCTATCTATTTCAGTGAGCAGCGTATTGTAACTTACAAGAGGATTCCCAGCCCTACACAAGAGTGGTTTACCATAATGACAAAAAGCATCACCTTTTTGGTAAAAAAACAACAAAGAGAATGTCAGGTATACTGTTTAGTTTAGATAATAACATGCAGCGTTTCCCAATACAGGGGCAGGATTCTTCTACTTGCCTTTTTAGATCAAGCCAGTATCACTTCACATGCTCTCAGTTATCCAGCTAAGCAGACTTATTGTTTTCGCTTAACGTTTAATGGGTTTAATGGGCTTTATGGCCTTGCAGAGCGGGTAGTGTGACTATAGGCTCTTAAGGTCGGTCATTTTGAATTATGTTGAATTGTAATTATAATCCTTTTTTGTTAGGATTTTCTATTCATATTTTGGCCCAACGCTTTTTGTTTCAGATGTAGGGGACTTTATGTTGATACTCAGAGAATTCTTTATTGACATTTGGCTGTATATTACTGTATATACTACCATCCACACAAGCCGTACTGATGTTTCAGGGTGTGTCAGAGACCAACAGTGGGATGGGTGTCATACCAGCCAACACTCAGCTTCAGACGTCGCTGTCGGTGAGACCTGCTACAGAGAGGCAGAAGGCTCACGTGGAGCTCAGCATTTCAACCCCAAACGGTACAGTGTTTTAGCACTTTGAGCTCAAACGTTCAAGCATGTCAAGGACTGAGTATTAACCCTGAATCTCTGCTTTCTCCTCTCCAGAAACCATTATCCGTACAGTGCTCATCTTTGCAGAGGGGATATTTGAAGGGGAGAGCCACGTTGTCCACCCCAGCGCCAACAACCTGTCTGGCTGTGTCCAAGTCCCCATTGTCCCCCCGAAAGATATCCCAGTAGATCTGCACATCAAAGCCTTTGTCGGAGGCAAGACTAGGTAGGATATCTGCGAGTAAGGCAAGTGTGCGTGCTGTCTGTAACAATTGTATTCTGATTGAGTTATTTTTGCCCACTCCAGCACCCAATTCCACGTCTTTGAAATCACTCGTCAGCTGCCTCGTTTCTCCATGTATGACCTGGCAGTCGACTCCTCTGCTGCCCCACCCACTGGATGGGTCACCTTCAACTTCAACGACCGGCCACAGCGGGTAGGCTGCCACACACACACAGAGCTTGAAGAAGTGTGTCAAGGTTGATTCTGACCTCATCTCAATCCATTGTGTGTGTGTGTGTGTGTGTGTGTGTGTGTGTGTGTGTGTGTGTGTGTGTGTGTGTGTGTGTGTGTGTGTGTGTGTGTGTGTGTGTGTGTGTGTGTGTGTGTGTGTGTGTGTGTGTGTGTGTGTGTGTGTGTGTGTGTGTGTGTGTGTGTGTGTGTGTGTGTGTGTGTGTGTGTGTGTGTGTGTGTGCGTGCGCGTGTGTGTAGGTGGTGATGTGGCTGAATCAGAATTTCCTGATTCCAGAGGGAGTGGACAGTCCTGACGTCACTTTTAATTCACTAAGAGGGGAGGGACTGTTGTCCATTAGCATGGCCAGCAATGGGCAGGTATAAACACAGACACACACGAAAACAATTAAGTGATTACTTTTGTCATTTTATTTCAGATTTATTTTAGTAAGTTCAAGTAAACATAACTTAAAGGTTATTTTGCAATAATGTTTAATTTTACCTAATAAGACATTGATGTAGGTAAAAAATCAAGGACTTTTAATATATTTTAACTTTGGATTGTATGTACTGTTTCTTGTACTCATAAAGGGAAATTGTGACTGTAAATTACGTTAACGCTATTTTAAAAAGGGTAGGCAAAACATAGATAATGAGTTAATATTCACAGATTTACATTAGGCCCTGGCATTTCCTTATAAATTCACCAAAAAGTCCATCAATTCACCTCTAATTTTCTGTATCAGATCACTCTGAGAAGCGACGACATTGACCTGGCAGGAGATCTGGTCCAATCACTGGCCTCCTTCCTGGCCATAGAGGACTTGTCAGCAGAGGCAGACTTCCCCAGATACTTTGAGGAGCTACGCAGCACACTCACTGAGGTTTGGCCCTAGTCAGATTGAAACCTTTGCTACCATGAACATTTTCTGCGGTTTTTTTACACTAAAACTATCTGTTCATCGTTACATGTACATTGACTATAACCTTGATAACAACAGCCCTTTTTTTCCCCAAGGCTGAGCGAATCAGGGAGCAGCATGTGACGAGTTCATTCTTTATTTCAGGAGAGAGGATGTACCAATTCTACTTTGTTTTCAATTGTGAACCTAAAGTTAACCGGGAATTATCTGTTGTCTGTATCAATTGATTTGACACAATGTAGATTGCAGCCATGGGCCGTTAGTACAGTACAACAGAAATGTGTTGTTGGGTGCTGTGATTTAACATGGGGTCTTGAATATCTGCACGCTAGGTGGATGAGTTCCACTCTGTCCATCAGAAGTTGACTGCAGCTATGGCTGACCACTCCAACTACATCAGGAACATGCTGGTGCAGGCAGAAGACGCCCGCCTCATGTGTGACATGTGAGTTGACACAATATGCAAAGTGCAACTTTATTTAGAGATAGAATATTAAACTGGTGTCATCCTTGTATGTCATATACAGGCAACGCATGGACAATACTTAGACCTTTTTTCAGCAGACAAATTGATAAGATCTTGTTAAATAAATAATATTTTTTATGGCCGCATTCCATTTAGGTCAGATGTTACAACGTGCATGCTTGTTTTTATACCCTGATTTGACTTGCTGAATCTTATGCATTTAATTACAACCGTCCTGCAATGAATCCTACCTGCATGAAGGTTATAATGTATTAGTGCATACTGCATAAATGTATGTGTTTTTATTAGGGCTGTCAAAGGATTACAAATTTGAATCAGATTAATCACAGGGTGCTGTGGATTAATCACGATTAATCACGATTAATTCTACCATTCCAAATATGCCCGAAAAATTCAAATTCTCTCTGTATATTGTTGTATGAACGGAAAGATGAATGACAGAAGGTGGATATTTATATTTGAAATTAGTATTTTTTAGGGCTGTCAAACGATTACATTTTTTAATCAGATTAATCACAGGATTCTGTGGATTAATCACGATTAATCACGATTAATTTTACCATTCGAAATATGCCCGAAAAATTAGAATTTTCTCTGTATATTGTTGTATGAACGGAAAGATGAATGACAGGAGGTGGATATGTACATTTAAAATTAGTATTTTTATTAATTGAAAATCCAAATGATGGTTTTAATACTGAAAATAAATTTAAATCAAACTAAAATATATACCTACCACACCATAATTCAATTGGTCTGTCTCTTTACTATGTCTTTGGGCAAATATTGGCTATACAATGGCATTTATTTTGTGAATCTATAGGTTGTGCATTCTTGAATAGGCCTACAACTTGATTAGCCTACAGTCCGCGGTGTGTGTGTGTGTGTGTGTGTGTGTGTGTGTGTACGCGCGAACACGTCCTAGGGGACTGTTCATTTGTGCCAGGAAGCCGACGTTATGTTGATGTCTACTCACACACACCTCTGAACACTGCAGACTCCTCCTGTTGCTTCGACATCAACTGCCACCCACGGCAGTTGATCTTATATACTATCTATGCCCCCGACACAGACGTGACACGGCAAGGGCTAACGTGCTATTATGTTTGGCTGCGCGCAGCTACTGATCCTGGGTCAGCCACAACGTTAAAGTGACTGTAGTACAAAGCCGGTGGTATGCACGGGGCGGATCATTCTGCACATGCGTTAATCGCGATAAAAAAATGAACGTGTTAATTCCAGAAATTGATCACCCTGCCTTAACGCGATAATTTTGACAGCCCTAGTCTTTTTATTAATTGAAAATCCAAATTATGGTTTTATTACTGAAAATAAATTAAAATCAAACTAAAATATATACCTACCACACCATAATTCAATTGGTCTGTCTCTTTACTATGTCTGAGAAAATATAGGCTATAAAATGGCATGTAGTTGTGGTTGTGCATTCTTGAATACAACTTGATTGCTGTGTGTGTGTGTGTGTGTGTGTGTGTGTGTGTGTGTGTGTGTGTGTGTGTGTGTGTGTGTGTGTGTGTGTGTGTGTGTGTGTGTGTGTGTGTGTGTGTGTTGTGTACGTGTGTACATGTGTGTGTGTGTACGTAAGCGCGACCATGTTCTAGGGGACTGTTCACTTGTGCCAGAAAGCCGACGTTATGTTGATGTCTAATCACACACACCTCTGAAAACTGCAGACGTTTGTGTCCTCGCGGGCTCTGAACAGAGCGGACAATGTTTCTCCGGTTGCTCCCGACATCAACTGCCGCCCGCGACACAGACGTGGCCGTTAGCAGTTCAAAACATGGCATGGGCTAGTGTGCTGCTATGTTTGGCCGTTTGCCCGCGCACAGCTACTGATCCTGAGTCAGCCAATCCAGAAATGTACACCCTGCGTTAACGCGTTCATTTTGACAGCCCTAGTTTTTATTTACCACAGGGCCAAAGCAACTCACTGTTAGTCTTTCTCTCCATACTTTCTCTCTGTAGGACAACCATGAAGAAGCGTTACAGAGAGCTGTATGATTTAAACAGGGATCTGGTCAACGAGTATAAAATCCGCTCCAACAACCACAACGCACTACTGGCCTGCCTCAAGTCGGTCAACCAGGCCATCCAGCGGGCTGGTAGACTCCGAGGTAAGCCACTGAGTATGTTTAAGACGCACTGTAACAAACCAGAGTTTACTGAATAACAGGACTGTGTATGGGCTGACAGATTTTGAGTCAAGCCTTTGTTTGACAACAGTCTGTATTATTATATGAGAGCAATGTTGTGTTTGTGTGTTCCTGGATTCCTGGTAATGAGAACTGGTTATTGACAGGTAAGAACGGGGTAACATAACTGAACATAACTTCAAAACATTAACTGGAAACATTGACAGCGTCCCCTGATGAGAACATTTCAATTCTTTCAATTAGGACAGATTAAGCAGGTAAAAAGGGTTAACAGTGGCACATATTTTGTCCATGGCAGTGATGCAGGTACAGTCTAATAATGCAGTGTGTAGTCACCAACACAGAATGTGGGCCGATCCTTGAGAAAGAAAGCAGGCATACTAATACCGGTTTCAGTGTGAAATCATTAAGTGTGAGCAATAAGGTAACTGTTTATGTGTTGTTACCTCTTGCATGTCTGTCTTCTTCTCAGTGGGCAAGCCCAAGAACCAAGTGATCTCTGCCTGTCGAGATGCCATCAAGAGCAATAACGTCAACGCACTCTTCAAGATCATGAGAGCAGGCACTGCATCCTCCTGAGGGCAGGAGACATGGACACCTAGTTTGAAAGAAGAGGAATGGCAAGCACAATCGATCAGCACTGTTATGTTGAACATGACTACTTCAAGCACAGTACCAGCAAGGACCACAACAATGGGACGAGAACCACAAATGGATATAAAATGCGGAAGGACACTGACAGTTTTAATTGGAAAAGTGCTGTAGCCTTAATCTATCTATCTTCCAAAGTTTAGGAATAAGCAACAGCCTGGCAGCAGCATTTTGGGGCCATAACATCTTGCCTATAACTACGTACTAAAAATTCTGTTTGCTCACCGGAATGAAATGCTCATCACTGGTAAAATGATCATCCTTCTCAGTCCGGCTCTGTGTTTGTAAAGGAATTATTTAATGTAGTCAAAGCTGAGCCATATCATTGTAAGGCTTGAGAGAGAGAAAAAAGGGAGTTTTGAGAGTTTAGCTGGACCAAAACAGGAAATGGAGCTATGGAACAAATAGAGTCCGAGTACAGTGATGCTTTAGAGCAATTCATTCATCTGAAATGTTTGACATATTGCAAAGGTCTAAAACTCATGTCCCTTTTCTCCAGTTGTATGCTGGCTGATAGCTTTAGTATTTGAGAGAGAAAGAGTTAAGAACAATCTTCATTGAATGTACTAGAGGTGTTCTGAGTGAAGTTGCCCATTTGGATAAGAAATATTTCAAACTTCTGGAAAGTTAGCCAAACTGTCTGTTTCCACTAAGACATGAGGTGTTTGCTTCTTTCAGCCAACACAGTGATGTTTAGACAGAGCCCAGCTGGAGCAGGGTGGATGGCAGAGAGAGAGAGAGAGAGAGGGGTGGCCCAGATGGTTCCATGTCTCTCCGCTCCCAGCTGTTGTGTGTTTGCGTGGTGTTTGTAGCCAAAGAAGACACTTAATTAAGTGATTGATGTCACAATAAAGGACCAACGCTGTGGAGTGTTTCACTTGTTTACCTTTTGCAGGACTGTATACAGAGATTGTACAAGGAATAATGTGTTTTCTCGCAGACATTTATTATTAAATTAAATTATGTTTTAAAAGTTAGTGTAACCGCTTCTTGTCTACTGTTGCAGTATCATAAGGGGACAACGTCCTCCTCAGACGTAGGCTTGTTCTGAGTGTACCTTTGGTGGAATTATAGTTTGGAAGTTAGAATGAAATGTGTATAAAAACAGGGAGGCCTCAGCGAAAGAGAAGCAAAACACCTGGTTTCTTGTTTTTTCCAGTGTGTTTTCTTGTTTTTGTTTGGTTGGTTTAGCTGCACTACACTCTTGATTCTGCAGATTGTGAACAGCCCCCTTTTTTGGAGCTCTAAATGGAAACACACGTGTTCCCTCACAAGCCAATCTATAGGAGCTGCATATGGTTCAGTGAAGCCCCAGCGAGCCTGTGAGTCATAAATTACCACTACTCCTCATGCTGTTTGTGTATGTGGAAGCTAGTGAGAAATATATTACTCCTTTAACTGATGTTATGTATCGAAAACGTTTTTTAACATTCAGCTCAGTGTGCCCATAGCACAGCACAATAAGGCCGAAGACAACATTTTCAACGGAGGGATCTGAGAACAGCTTTATCTCTGACCCTCTTATAGACACACCAACAAGAAAAAGACATGCCATCATTATGTTGAATTGACCTCCACTCCGTTTGTGCCCTGTTATTCATCTCTCTCAAAATGCATCCTCTTCAGTTGCTGTGTTGGCATCTGGCTTGAAGTTGCTTCGTTCCAGTTGAAGTTACTTGTGGAGCCTGGAGCACGAAGATGCTGCGTTCATGTGCTCCTGATTTTGGCACGTAAATTCTCATATAGGCTAGGCTAAACTGTGATGGATTGAAAAATGAATAGCCCAATTTGGTATGTTTTTTTAATAAGGAAAAGCACGTGTTGAACTTTAAAAAAGGTATGGCTATTTTATTTTTAAATGTAGGCTAATTTATATTTGTAGGCATTCAAGCTAGGCTAAATAATGCGGGCAACTAGCCTACTCTCTTTTATAGACACACTCGGCAACAAAGGCTAGGCAACAACGTGTTTGTTGCTTTTAACTGGCCTCGCCTAATTCATAAAACATTTCGCAACTTTTTTTCTTTCTACTAATGACTTGCGTTAGTTTTCTAAATAGGCTGCTCTAAATTCCCCTGCGTTCCAAATCACATAGCCTACTCTTTCTTTTTAGTACACTACATACTAAAGTAGCCTACATAGGAGTTTTAGGGCCACAGGAGAGAAAAAAAACAGATAAGGAAGAATTGACGTGCATGTATTGTGACATCCTAAATCTTTTTCTGGCACACTAAATAGTGGGGAAGTAGGCTATGGGTATTGGAACACAAGGTTCGTCTTTTTCCACATTCTACGTTATTTTGCTGACTGTGCAGATGACGACATTTTCCTACAGCACCTAAACGCAGCAGCCCCTAAAGCCGGAGCGGGCTCCCTGCCAGGTAGCGGAGACAGACGAGGGGTTTACACTCTGTGGCAATACTCCCTCACCGACACGCTCTCGCGCACACAGCATCTGGATCGCTCTCTCCTATCTTCGTTCTGCAAACTTTGGGAATCAGTTAGTGCGTCAGTGTCCGGAGTGTTAGCCCGTGTTGTAGACATAGGCTAGTAACTTCTCAGACATCCACAGCACAGATGTTTTCACTTTGACCTCCTCCTGCGTCTCCTGTCTGGTGAGTTTGAATGAAAATGCTTTAAGACTGGGATCATTTCAGATCATTTTGATGATAAAAACCAAGCAGATTCACTGTTGATGTTGTGAATTAAAACATGCAAACTATAGCACAGCCCTAGCCTACACATGTTGGACACTTCTTTGTAACTTGTGAGAGAAGTTTGCGACGGGTTTGGTTCGTCTCTTGTCTGGAATGCGTCTTTGACTGACACAGACAGCTGTTATTTGACTGTCACGCACGTCAGCAGCATATATCATTCCTATAGAGATGTCTGCTAATGATGCGATGTTTGGAGGAGGACACAGTGTTCTCTGGAAGTGGTACCCGCGCATGTTCACTTACATAAGCAGAGGACCCTCCCACTCCTCCTTCAACGAGGCTATACATCGATGGGAAACCAAGCACTCCCATCGTGTGTAGGCTATCACTTTAAAATCAGTTCGTAGGCCTACTCAAAGGGTTTTTACTTTTAGGTGATGTGACGAAGCTCCTATGTTCTCCTATTGCACTAAACTGCTATTTGCTCAGTTTAATACTGTAGCCTGCATTGTTTGACCCTGTGAACCACTTTGTAACGTTGTTTTGAAGAGTGCCGTATAAATAAAGTGTATTATTCTTATTATTGTAGCCAGTTATTATAATAAAGATGCCTGTATCTTGTGACCTCCAGAGTATTAAAGCCATGCTTCTGATTCAGTCAGTAAGAAGTAGATCATTGAGTTGCTGTTTGGACAGCAACAGCTACGCTACTGCGTCATAGGTATTTGCTGTTTTTGCCACAGACAAGAAGAATCTGCTGACTCATTTATGCCACAAAAAGAAGATGATTTTATTGCATTACTAGGCGAGATGAGCAATGGTTTCACACAAGCGTAGACTTTGGAGACAGTTAATCCCCCCTCAAATCACCTTTTTTTCTTCTCCCTTGTCTGTGTTTTGTCCAGGAAGCTCCCCCAGCCATCGGTGCCTGTCATGAGACTGACACTGGGCAGATGGACCCTGCACTATGAGTGCTGCTGTACCCCTGGATTAAACAGGTGAGAGCAACCGGCACATTGCTGATCTGACCGTATTTTGAGAGACAAACTGAGAAGTTTGAGGTCAGTGAAGAACAAATGGCCATATGTCATCCCTGTGTTTCCCTTGTATCTGTCTCCACCAATACCTATAGGGCAGTATGACCTGTGAGAGCTTATAATGTAGTAAAACTATTTAGCTTAATAAAACTCATCATTTATGAACTGCTCGATTATGTGACAACATAATTGGCATTGGTCAGCAAAGTATCGATCAACAGCCTTATTGGTCCATCATAGACTTTCTGGGAAAGGCTTGTCCATCACAATCCACAACTCCCCACTTTCCCTCTTCTGAGTGGTGGACATAGAGGGCTGCACATAGCAGTAACAGAACAGCAGTGCTAGTCATCCTGATGCTAACCATACGTCTCAATTCTAAAAATTATTTTGCTCGCTTAGAACTGACAGAAAATGTAATAAGTTGTTCAAGTATGGGCAGAAAGTTATTATGTTATGCACTCTGTTGTTAACAACCAGCTTTTACATTGAGAGATCTATTTGTTACATTGTCAGCTCATACAGGCCCCTTTCCTCAGTGAATGTTTACTGTAACTGACGTAAGTGTCTTCAGGAGAAGATGGCCACAATGAGACGGATCCTCCATGTGAAGGGAGATGTGCTGTGCACTATGCTGCTACTCATGCTCTTCTGTCTGCTGCTCTATGCCCGTCAGGTAAGGAACCAGTCACAGCATAGGAGGGGTAGATTTACTTCAGTTCTTTCAAAATATTTAACCAGATAATACAACTTTCTCCTTCTTGAAAAGTATTTTAAATCACATATGTTTCCAGGTTGTGATCTCCTCTGGGTGGGACAGGCCTGTGTGGAAGCTGGAAGTCCACAGCAACAGCAGCTCCAGCAGGACCCTGCTAGGCACCAGCGGGGCCACAGTAGGCCAGGAGTCTACAGGGGTATGACCTCATCTCTTCAACTTCTCTTTTCGCTCTACTAAGCTTTTTTAAAAAAAAAAGGTTTTAGCATCTTTCACATTGTTCATTTTGTTTTTATAGTCTGCAACTTTAAGGCGTTGGTTCACTCTCGCTTCTCTCAAAGATAGCAACTAGCCAGTGGAGCATTTAAATAGAACAGTGGTAGGCTCAGGAAAAGTCAGTGTTGCATTATCATCGTCGTTGGTCCTCATGACGACAACACGAAAAACACAAATTTGCACTGGAATTCTTTTTTTTTCCGCTGTCGTTGACATTTCCCCGTCTCCCGTCATTTCTCCTCATTAAGCAGGTCCCATCGGAGCCACGGCTGCCTCCCTGCAGGCCTCAGTCCAAGTCTAAAGCTGCTCAGTCCAAGTCCAAACTCTCTCAGCCCAAGTCCAAATCTGAGCTCAGATCTAAGGGGAAGTCCAAGGTGCGGCAGAAAAAAGTCGTCCCCACTAAAATGGCCGGCAAGCCCCTGCCCACACTGCCACCGTTTGACTTCGAGGGCTACCTGAGGAAAAAGGACAACAGAGACTTCAAACTGCTCATGGACCAGCCAGAGAAATGTCACATAAGAGGAGGAGGGAGTGAAGGGTCCACGACTGCTCCCTACATGCTCATTGCGGTGAAATCTATTGCTGCAGATTTTGATAAACGACAGGTAAAATAGGTCATTTTGTGTGTTGGTCTTTGCTAAAAAACGTGACAACAATAAAGTCTGTTAGATGCTATGATAAATATCTTTGTATTAAAGCTAGTGACTGCCTAACACCTGTATTCAAATGAATGTTGGTTACATTCCAGCCATCGCCCAACAAGTTGACACAAAGTTGATTAAACCAATCAGCTCCACAAAACACTCTATATTTCTCGGAATGGCAGCGTTTACAAACTGCTGTGTTCCCCCTCCCCCCCGGACACTGGCGCTGGAGCTCAAGAAAAGGTTTAGGCTTTAGATTTGATTCACTCCTGGTTCCTGGTCAACCAAATATTCTCTTTTTCTCTCTGCACTTCATGATTTCTTTAGGTGGTGCGTCGGACCTGGGGTAAAGAGGGACTTTCTGAAAATGGTCTGTCCATTCGTACCGTCTTCCTGCTCGGGGTTCCCAGGAACGGGACTGTCCTGCCTCTGTGGGATCGCCTCTTGGCCTACGAGAGTGAAACCTTTAGGGATATCCTGCTCTGGGACTTTGAGGACACCTTCTTCAACCTGACGCTGAAGGAAACACATTTTCTGCAATGGTTCAACAGCACTTGTCCTCATGTCAAGTCAGTGTTGCTATTACTACACATTAGGGATGCACCGATCCACTATTTGTAGTTCCGATCCGATTCCCATATCTGTTTTTTTGGATATCGGCCGATACCGATACTGTCCGATACCATAATTATTCTACATTTCTTTGTTGGTGTTGATGTGGTGTGTAAGGTTAGGAAAGGCTTAAGCAACACAGCAATTCTGATTTAAAAGAGCAACACATATACACAATTGCATGTAGGTTTATCTTACAGCTTTGAACTGTTTGAATGCAGAACATCAGAACTCAGCTTTGGAATTGCTGATACTAATAATAATGTGTGATATATCACATAGCTATGGTCTCAAAATATAAATGATTTCATAATAAAATCATTTAGATTTAAAAAATAAAATAAAATCATTAAGTAGATAGCAGCCAGAACGACCCGATATTGGATGGGATCGGCCCCATCCCTAACTACTACTACTGAGTGTTAGCCATCCTTAACTACTACTACTGAGTGTTAGCCATCCCTAACTACTGCTACTGAGTGTTAGCCATCCCTAACTACTACTACTGAGTGTTAGCCATCCCTAACTACTGCTACTGAGTGTTAGCCATCCCTAACTACTACTACTGAGTGTTAGCCATCCCTAACTACTACTACTGAGTGTTAGCCATCCCTAACTACTACTACTGAGTGTTAGCCATCCCTAACTACTGCTACTGAGTGTTAGCCATCCCTAACTACTGCTACTGAGTGTTAGCCATCCCTAACTACTGCTACTGAGTGTTAGCCATCCTTAACTACTGCTACTGAGTGTTAGCCATCCCTAACTACTACTACTGAGTGTTAGCCATCCCTAACTACTACTACTGAGTGTTAGCCATCCTTAACTACTGCTACTGAGTGTTAGCCATCCTTAACTACTGCTACTGAGTGTTAGCCATCCCTAACTACTGCTACTGAGTGTTAGCCATCCTTAACTACTGCTACTGAGTGTTAGCCATCCCTAACTACTGCTACTGAGTGTTAGCCATCCTTAACTACTGCTACTGAGTGTTAGCCATCCCTAACTACTACTACTGAGTGTTAGCCATCCCTAACTACTACTACTGAGTGTTAGCCATCCTTAACTACTACTACTGAGTGTTAGCCATCCCTAACTACTACTACTGAGTGTTAGCCATCCCTAACTACTACTACTGAGTGTTAGCCATCCCTAACTACTGCTACTGAGTGTTAGCCATCCTTAACTACTACTACTGAGTGTTAGCCATCCCTAACTACTACTAGGCTACTGAGTGTTAGCCATGCGTGACTCACATCTGATGCTTTCTTTTCCTTTGATCTTTTCCTGCTCAGGTTCATCTTCAAGGGTGACGCAGATGTGTACGTCAACATAGATAATATCCTAGAGATGCTACAAGGTCGAAAGCCGGACGAGGATCTGTTCGTTGGCGATATTATCATCAACGCTAAGCCCATTCGCCGGCGCAGTTCCAAGTACTACGTGCCAGAGTTTGTCTACGGAGGCGGTTTGTACCCGAACTACGCCGGGGGAGGAGGGTTTGTCATGTCGGGACTTACAGCTCGGAAACTAAGCTCTTCCTGTCAACAGGTATAGGCAGTTTACCTTATCCACACACGTACATGGGTATTTTACACAAAAAACTTATCTAACTGGCAAAAACTAACCTGAAACCCGCAATCTTGGGTTCCCCGGAGCGCACTCAGTAGATTGAAACAACAATTGCCATGCATAAAATCTAGGACATGGCACCGCATTTCTCAAAGGTTTCCCTGTCTCTGTGAATACAGGCAAAAACTGAGTTTCCCAAAATCAGCGCTTACAAAGGAGGTTTCAAAAACTGCAGTTTGAGTGTCCGGTTGCGCTGTTTGCATGCGGACAAAAGGCCAAATTGCTCAGAAAAAGCTAAGGGTACGAAAAATACCTAGGTATGTGTGGACAAGGCCTTAGTATATATCTGTGTTTAGAATTCTTTGGATTTTACAATGGGGTTTTTGTTTTCTACGTCCAGGTGGAGTTGTTCCCCATCGACGATGTCTTTCTGGGCATGTGCCTCCAGCTGATCGGCATCAAACCATCCCGCCACCAGGGCTTCCGCACCTTCGGCATCCCCCGGCCGTCCGCGGCGCCCCACCTCCAGACCTTCGACCCCTGTTTCTACCGGGAGCTCATGGTGGTCCACAGCCTCAACGTTCCTCAGATCTGGCTCATGTGGAACCTCCTGCACGACCCCAGCCTGAGCTGCCACAACAGGACCAGCCCCACCTCCTGGCCCTTCAAGTGGAAGGCCAGGGTGGAGGAAACGGAGGAGGTGGAAGAGACAGATTACGGCCAAAAGAAGGTGTTTGTCACGCATTAGTGAGTCCCCCGAAAGGGCTGAGTGGGATCTGCTGGAGCTCCAGCGCGTAGTGGTTATGAAGCAGGATCTGAAGAGGCTCGTGACTTGTTCAAAAGCACAGTTGAGCCGTATGAGACTTTATCTAAAGCTGGTAGATCATCTTTGGGGAAATGAATTGGCAAAGGTCAAAGAGTAAGAGAATGTTTCCTTCTGCCATCCGAAGCACTCCTGTGTTTGTGTGTGTGTGTGTGTGTGAACAGCCATGCAGCTGGAGCTTGATTTGCTAAGAAGACTTTTGTGTGTCGCTGGACTTTTGACTTTGAAATCTTCAGAATGTACAGTATTTAGTTTAAACGCAGAGACAAGGATGTGACGCTGGTTAGCTGGTTTAACTCAGTCTGGACATCGACACATCTTTGTTTCTGAGACCACGACATTGTAGTCAGACTCCCATTGGACAGTGTGGACGGCCAGCTGTGTGCAATGAAAAGCACTTGGGGCTTTTTGTGTTTTCATCGTGAATCAGGGGCAGAGATGTACCTCATTTCCTTATGCTGGATAGAAGCACAAATGGACCAGTCGTTATCTGTTCCCTGGAGGAACAATAAAAAAGGCCTTAAATGGAAACCAGCTGCCCAGTAGGGACCAGCTGGGCCCACAGCAAACACACACACACACACACTCTGCTGGATGTTTGTGGGAAAAAGACAGATACTTGAGAAATGAGGCATTTGTACTTTCATGAGCACTTAAACTATTACGATAATCATGGTTATGATTTGATTTGTTTTGTATAATTATGTGTTTTTCCTTCAAACTCTTTATATCTTTACCCTAGTCTGCTTTTAGGATGAGAAGGGTGAAAATGCTGCAATGTATATTTATGCAGAGAAACATATTCATGTTCAGCTGCATTCCAACAGCAAAACATATACAGTACATGTGTGTGGTTGTGTTGAAGTGTGATTGTTAAAGGAGCTAAGTTGCTTTGGCCCTCAGCTGATGATCTTTTTGACAGCTGCATCGCTATATGCAATGTAGTCCAATAATGAAATATCCCAACAGCTACTGGATGGATTGCCGTTAAACGATGATGATGATGATGATGATGATGATGATGAAGGAGACATTGTGATGCTGTGATCCCCTGACTTTTACTGAAGCCCCACAATGAGGTTGACATGTGTGGTGTTAAGTGAAATGTCTAAACAAACCAGGCTATTGGATAGAATGCCATAACAATTCAGGATGATTTAAAAAAATAAATGTATGTGATTTTGCCCCTGACTTTATTTTTTTACTTTGGTCCACATTTAAACATCTGCTAAACTAATCACATTCCCATCATATATGGTAAACATGCTAAACATTAAGCTAAACATTAAGCCAGTGTGAGCATGTTAGCATGCTGACATTAGCTTGTGGCTTCTTGCACTTTACTATTGTGCGTGAACCTGGATTAGAAACAGTTGGATCCTTAGCTGTTCTAGGGTGTCTGGAGTGCCATGTTTTAAATTATACACGTGCCAATTTATTTCCTTTTTTCAACAGATGGAAGATACATAGGCAACTTATGAATGGAAAAATAAATGTAGACACGTGATTGGACTCATTCCATTTACTCATTTATTTTATACCATCTCACAGTGACTCTGTTTTTCACTTTATGGTTAGCAGTTTTCACTCTGTTTATTTAGAGAAACCTAAGCAGTGTTTCACCTACACAAATCAAATGAGGCCAACTGTACCACATTCTACACAACTACGTTCATGCTGCATATGAACGGGAGGACGAAACGGAACCACAACATTTCAATTGAATTTTAACCTAGGGATGACAACTGAACTTGAAGTTGATCAACTTGCTATTTCACCTGACTGGAAGCATTATATGAGGTTAAAATATGAAGCTCAGGAAATATTGTTTCAGATGATTTTTCTTTTATTGAATCTTTTTCATTTAGGCCTAGGCTAGCCCTATGACAAGAATAAGAAGAATTAGACAGTACATTTACAGGCAATAAGAGAACATATGCAGCTGCTTAGTTGCAGCAGTTTGCATAACAAGAATATTGTTGAACAAGAATATGTGAACACCTCAGATTGAAAACTTGCTTTTAATGACATTTTATTCTGCACTGACCCATATATTGCAGCGACATAGGCCTTTTTATTATATTAATATTTGTCATTTATATAGGCCTATGTTGCAATAAATATTTAATTTTGCCTGGGGTATGGGAACTGTTTAGGCATATTTAGGCAATTTATTTGAATCTGAAAAAATGGGTCTTAAGCTCTATTTCTGATGATACGGCCAATAAAAAGAAAGATTTGCATTACGTTTGACGAAGCCAAATAGCCTACGAATTAGGAGTTTGACAGAGAACTGAAAGAAGTCATCTCTGACTATGAAAGAAGAGAACCAACGAAGTCATATCCAGCTGTAGATGTAATAAAGCACAGGCTGAAATGGATGGGCGGAATATATTTCTTTACGTGCTTTGAGTATTAGAAAAGCGATATACAAATCCCATGTAGGCTATTATTATCATGCCATTTCAGTAGGCTAATAATGTTTCCTGAACCACCTGTCGATTAATTTTGCTTTATTTATTAGTGAAATATGGTCTTGTATAGGCTAATACATTTAAGAATAGGCTGTTAGTGGTGGCAGGCCTAAGGTATTGGAAAATGATTGAATAACATTTAAAACACATCATTACGAGTTCAAATGTATTTAATTTGGAGAGAAAAAAGGCAATATAGGCTAAATAAAGTGCTGTATTTAAATTATAAGATTTCTATAACGATTCTATAAGAGAAAAATCAGCTGAAACAATATTACCCGACCTCATGCTTCCAGTCAGGTGTAATGCAAGTTTATCAACTTCAAGTGTATCCATCACTCCTACTGTACAAATTACAATGTTCAAAATGAGTAGCCTCTTTAACATCCAAAAAAGCGGCAGGGGCGCGCTACGATTTCACTGAACCCTGGTCCCGTCACGGACGGTCGCAGTCCGTCAGTTGGACTCATCGCTAAACTCCTTGAGAGCAGACACCGTGACACCAAAGGGCTGCAGCACAATCTCGCTTCATGCCCAAAGATCACCATCATTCCTTTTCTATTGCCTCCAGTCAGGTGAAATAACAAGTTGATCAACTTCAATTCTATTTGTCACTCCTACTGTAAGCTACAATTTGCCATTGAAATAAATCATATCCTCCTGTAGGCCTATATTTACCAAAGCGCTTGCCTTCCCCCCCCCCCCCCCCCCCCTGAATAATAGGGATATTTTCTATTTATTCTTTTTTGAATCACTGTGAAAGTTATAATCAACCCTTTGGGTTAGTAAGACAACAGGTGCGCGAGAGCTTTTCTTTGCTTCCAACGAATTAGGCTACGTTGTTACACTATAGGCTATTATTTCAAGACGAAGATGCTTATATAAAAATATATAAATAAATAGACAGGCCTATTATTCACCGATCCAAGTACCGTTACAGTCTGAAATCTGACAAAAATAAGATAAATTATGTGTTTGCATTAAAGCATACAAAACACAGGCAGGACGCGTCACGATATCACTGAGTCCTGGGGACGGGATTGAAGAGCCCGGGGCACACATATTCCCTAGGCCACGTACACCGTACACCAGAGCTGCAGATCAATCTGCTGCCTACATAACGAATCAGCATTCCACGTTATATTTAAAGGCCTGCATGGTCCACTTCGTTTTACTCATGGTGCAAACGTCTGTTCACTGCTCATCTTCACTTCTCACACACTCTTCTTCTCTCACTCATTTGCCAGACACACTTTTCATATTGTAAATTGCTGTAATTTTCAAATTATTGGCTTTTTTACACGTCCGAGACTACCCCATTGCATTATGGGTAGCAGCTATTGCCGTGAAATATGGATTTATGAATTATTATCATTGCATATCCATAAAAGATTCGCTTTTATCAGTTATTTGCTGATTGGTGAGGTGTCTGATGAGCCTAAACACATGTCTCCTATCCACAGCTGTCATTGCACTACTGTTTAGTTGTTTTGTCTGCTGGAAACATGAGCCATCAGACTGTTTGATCATTCTGTTATTTTTTAATTTCACACAGAATGGAACTCTCATTAAAACTGTACAGGGGATTGGCTGCAGTACCAATTCCAGCCACAACGCAGCATGGTGGCGCTGTTTGAACATGTAGGCTGCTGTCTATGGAGACAGTAATGCATAGTAGCCTAGTAGAGGGTCCTACATATTTGTGCGTAAACGGACTTTAGCGGGACACATCAAGGGATTTCGTGATGATTGTAATCTAGTAATTTAAAAAATGTTTCCTGAACCACTTGTCGATTCATTTTTATCAGGTAGCATTCTCTTGGTTACTTTCAAGAATAGCCTATCTGTTAGTGGTGGTAGGCCTTGATTGACCAATCCGAACACAGCATTTATCACTGCCGTGTAATAACTAGCTTCATTCTGCTGATAAAAATGTCATGACGGAAAGGTAATCGTGCAATGAAGTGGCATTTGCTTTCAACATTAAGAATTATAAACCATACATGTTTACTAATACAGGTGCAACTAAGATTATCTACAAAGTCTGCGACAGTTATCTATTTACAAACTGCTCTATTTCAATGGGAAGTCCTGTTTCTCTCTAGCTACAGTCCATCAGACCATCACTTGTAGCTTTTTTTATTGTTGCTCAGGGCCTCTGTCAGCATTGTTTGCATGATCTCCTTGGTGGAGTATAAGGGCAGGTCCAGCCATGAGTAGCATGTGTGTGACTCCGGGTAGTACTGGTCAAAGGAGAGGTCCTCGGCTTGTTTAACCCGGACTGTCATCTTGAGCTTTTCCATGCCAAGAATAGGCACCCTGTCAAAACCAGTCACAAACCCTGGTGGAGAGAAAGAGTGGTAATTCATTTGTTTCTTTTTGTTTCTTTTTCATTAACTGATTTCTGTGGCATCCTTATAGTTAAAGTCTGCACATTATTGTATTGATTCCAAGCAAATACAATTGCTGGTAGAACATAATTTACCATATATAAATATATATATATATATATATATATATATATATATATATATATATATATATATATATATATATATATATATATATATATATATATATATATATATAGACTAACATCTAGTCCCACAGATTAACAATATAATTTTAATTGAATAGACTAATTCTGTCCTAATAAATTGTATTTCTTTTAAATGCTTACATATAACCTGTTTGGCTAAAAGCTTCCACAATGAAAAGACTGCTAACATTAGATAACATACTTACAAAGTAAAGCCTTCTTCTGATCCTCAGTCAGTTCATCAAAAACCTCCCAAAACATCTGTATGGTGGGGTGGTCAACATGGTAACCCGACTCATAAACGGTGTTCTAATTACAGTGAAACAGACGACCATTAGTACAATTGAAATCAGGAAATTGCAGGATGTGATAAATCAGGTGCAGTGGCAAAGAAAAGAAACTCCACAATAAGGAGCTCTAGTTTTAGACTGTACCTCTTTCAGCTTGTCCCAGTCATTGAAGTCTTTTCCCACCAGCACTTGCTGCAGCTCCTTTGGCCGGAACAGTTTCACCAGATCCTGGTCACATATCAGGAAGAAGCCTCGTCTGAACTCCCCAAACACACTCTGCACTGAGGTGTTGAAGGCGTGATTCACGTAGGCATCCACAAACTCCTCCCTGTTCAACAGATAAAGGTTCAATTCAACACATAGGTCCCAATTTGTATCTCATTATTAAACGTATTTACCATTGGTCATGTAATTAGTAAACACACTGGTGATCTCAAGGGGGATACAATACCCCCATGTCTGGTTAAAAAAACTAAGCAAAAATGTTATTGGATGTCCCTTTAAATAAGATATATGTCACATAATGAAACAATAGGGTTCTAAACTTTTTCACTTTTTTGTTGGACGAGTAGGATATTAAAACAGGAAGGCTTGGTTTGTTATTAGTTAATGTGTCTGAATAATTCCATGTGGGATGGGAACTGTAAATGACAAGATATGGATATCAAATACTCATTCATTCATTCATTATCCAGCTGTTATAAAAGGGTATTTTGACAATTCAGGAAATTGCATGATGTGTAAGTTGAAAATGGTCACCCATGTTTACAAAAGCTTAAAGGGGTAGTTCAGGATTTTAGACATAGGGCCTTATTCCCAAGTTAGCCTTGGTGTTCTTTATCAGTGGAGACAGTTTTCAACACATTTAATTCAGTCCTTCTAGTTGCAGAGTGCGCTCGTGCTAAGCTAGCTCACGGCATCGGGGGGATACCTAGCCTGCTACTAAAACAGTCTTACCCACTCCACAGTACACCTGAGGCCAATCAATTATAACGCCAGACTATCGATGTAAATGTCTGTGTTGATAGAATAATTTTAGAAATAAAACCAACCTCGCATCGCATGAATTATCGCATTTTGAGGGACTACTTTCTTAGCAGCAACGGACTTTTACTTTGCTGTGTAACCGAATCACTACAGCAGAAAGTAAACAGAGCAGCGTGGGACAGAAACTGAAACTGCACTGCCACCAGTCTACCGTCATTCTGTCCCGGTTCTCTGCTGCAGCTCCAGCGGGGGCTGTCTCTACAGACGCTCTTTCTCTTTCTGCCCTTTGAGCATCCATCTCTCTCAATTCTTCATCAGTGTATTCCGGCTCGTACAGGTACGGTTCGTTGGATACAACAAATTCCTCATAATCGTCTTCAAAAGCAGACGCATTGCTAAGTCCTCCAAACGTGGCCATATCTTGTTTATTGCATAGGCTAATACAACTCCTTTGTGCACTGTACTCTGCGTCTGTAAGACAGCAGCAGGTAAACAAACTATTATAGAGCCTGTAACCTAGGTATTAGTCCGCCGCTGCCGCAGCCTACAAGGAATAAAGTCCCTCAAAATGCAATATGCGAGGTTGGTTTTATTTCTAAAATTATTCTATCAACACAGACATTTACATCGATAGTCTTGCGTTATAATTGATTGGCCTCAGGTGTACTGTGGAGTGGGTAAGACTGTTTTAGTAGCAGGCTAGGTATCCCCCCGATGCCGTGAGCTAGCTTAGCACGAGCGCACTCTGCGACTAGAAGGACTGAATTAAATGTGTTGAAAACTGTCTCCACTGATAAAGAACACCAAGGCTAACTTGGGAATAAGGCCCTATGTCTAAAATCCTGAACTACCCCTTTAAGATGTATCTCCAGACTGTGAAGTTCCCCTCGGAATGAAGCTTTACAGCATCTTTAACCTTTTGGTTTTCCGGTCCACATCTTCAATGTTTTTGAGCTACTCTTGCTGTTTTCATAGTGTAAAAAAAGAAGTCATACTTATTTTGCCTTGTCACTGGCTTTTCAGGATGTTCAGGATCAAGGTCAACCTCTGTCCCATCCCAGTCGATCTGGTGATCAGTTTTAAGTGAGGACAAAATGATTATGAATTGTCAGTGATTATCATAAAGACGATATATTAGTTTGTGATTGACCATCTAAGAAACTCTTACTGAAAAATACATGCCCAGGTCTTCTATTTCATCTTCTTCCAGGATGTACTGCAGACTCCTTAAAAAAACAATAGAATAAATAATATTAATATATCAAAGAGGCTTAACAATGTTTAAAGTTTCTTCCAAGAAGAATATCTAAAAAATCTTTGTGAAAAAATACAGAAATGTGATCTTACTCTCCAACACATGGGCTGAATTCTATCATATCCTCCAGTGAAGGTTTTACACCAAGCAGCTTCTTGAAGAGAGCCAGTGGGAATGGTAAGTGTATGATGCAGTAGTTGTATAGAGCCAATCCACACAGAAGCCCAAACTGGAAGTATCTCTGGTCATCTTGTGTCACCTGGTGTTGATGGCGGAGAAAATTAAAATCTATTGTATGAATTGACTAAAAATTTAGTTTTTCATTTGAAGTCTTACTTCCGAGGGGAACCACGCCAGTGTTCCAGAGTCATTGAACATGAACATCCCAGATTCAGCTGACACCATCTCGTGAAACACTTCGTAAAAAAAGTCCTTCTTGTAGACATCATCGTTTGTAGGGTTTTCATCAAAATAAACCTAGAAGACAAGAGGACAAACTGATTTTCCCCCGAAAACACCAAAGTAACTATAAAAAATGACAAGCTTTGAAGTATGTCTGTAGCCATGCCATGACAAATTGGAATAACAACTACATGTTTACCACAAGTGGCAGCTTGTAGACACTGTGTTGCGTAGCAGCGAGTTGTTCAAAGGTGTCTTCCAAAACCGATGATCGCCTCAGGTCCAGTTCAAAGTAATGGTCTTCAAACAGTGGAATTCCAAAGAAAATATCCCAGTAGTTCTCTAGTATACAGCTCAAGGCTTCAGTTGCCTTTGTGTACTCAGCATTCATGTGAAAAACGTTTATCTTTGACTGCAGATCCATCACAATTGGAAAGCTACAAAGGACAAGTGGCTCAGGACGCCAATTCTAAAAGGGAAAATGCATAAAGGTCCTTCACAATTAACAATACATGTAAATCACAAAATGACCACAAATGGAGAGACTGAAGTAGGAAAAAACTTGACAACTGCCATAGAGTGAATTCAAACCCATGATGTACAGGCACATGGCTTTAGCTCTCTAATGAATGAAGCATTATCTTTTTACCGTGTGTTGAGACCGTGTAAGCCAAAGCTGCAGATCCTCATGAAGAAAGTTGTTGTCAAGCAACAAACAGAAATCACTTTCTGGCATCCTTTGTGGTTCTGCAATCCTGCTGTTCACCTTTTTTAAAGTGTTTAATTTATCAGGTGAAAAGTTCAACAAGGTAAAGAGTGTAGTAAGAGTGAATAGGATTTCTGATTTTGGATTTTGATGTGTGACATTGATTGACACCAAATACATTTAACATTTGATACTTACATTGTACATGGACTGGAGGACCAGCAGCAGGTTTCTGACTCCAGAGTTGCGAGGAACAGGCTCAAAGGACAAGATCACTGTGAGGGCCTCCTTCCACACCTTTACATGTTTAACCATGGTGGAGGGTGACAGTGAGAACCACCAGTCCCCTGAAGAAGACAACATGGACATTTGTAGAAATTAATATCTAAATCAGCCTGTTTACCGCAGCTCTTGATCCAACAGCTCACTGTGGCAACTCCTTGTTCTATTACTTTCATTATTTAAAACATTTAAAACAATACAAATAGTTTGCCTCACTGTGACAGTTTCACAATAAAAGCCTCCCTGTGCTTTGACTGTTAAAGGTGAAGTGAGCGATATATTTAGGTTAATATACGTATTAAATCGCTCTTTATTCATACAGTGATCACTTATATAGTGTGCACGTTTCATACCTCCGATCTCTCCGTCACCCGCTCTGCATGTAATCGGCAAATTACATTGTTCGGGGATCCCACTACTGATAACCAATCAGAAGAAAGAACGCTACAAACCGGCACCCGGTGCACCCGCAGAGCAACAGATGGGTGAATGTTTATGCGCCTACGATGGCGGAGCAGGTAAAAATCCTTCCCAATGTATGTTTTGATGGTTTTTATCATGTTTTATCACACTTATGGATCTGAGATGATGCTAGATAACTCGCTGCTTGAAGACCGCAGTGCATTAATGTGGTGACGTAGGGAAGAGCGAGGGGACTGCTAACTGCAGTAACTGACAGGAAGTTAGCTAAAAGAACCATTCCGCTTACAGCACCTTTAAACAATTGTAATGTGAAGAAGAACTTATATTCCATCAGTATTAGCAGTAAGCTAATACAGCTATGACACAGTGTAAAGAGAATGAACAGTATAAAGTAAGGCTGCGATCAGTGAGTTCAAGTATCCCATACAACATTTCTAGTGAACCCCTAAACCTTCGGTAGGGTTAGGTTTGAACGTGCTAAAGATAGAGGTAATTAATTAATGTAGATACATGGAATGTTACATGTGTGGTGTTGACATTATACCTATGACCGTGAGGCTGTCATCAGACAAGCTTAGTACAGCAGCAGCGACCGCCTGAGCCAGCTTTGTGCTCGTTTGCTGCCGTTTGTGTCTCTGGATCACATGGAGAAGCTCATTGAGAAGCAAGAAGATCCTCAACCCCTCCACTCCCACTGGTTTCTTATCAAGAGTGGGAAGCAACTGTAGAACAGCAGTCTCAACCTGTTGATGAATACAGGGGTCACTCAACAAGCAACAATGATTGGGTTCAGGTAGCCTACGTAGAGTGTATGTCTAAGTCTAGATTTGAATTTTTGGTCATAATTTTACAAGCTTATAAAAAAAATCAACAGTAATTATATGGTTTACTTCTGGTTAATTTAAACTAAATAAGTAAAACAGATATATATAGTAGATAACTTGGACACATATTAAGTCTAGATGATACATTCATTAACGTACCTCTGCCAAAACGTTTTCCTTCTTTACCAGTTTCTTGAAAGCATGTCGTGCAAGTGACAATTTCAAGCCAGAGTACTTTGGTGAAGTCTGGAAATGTTTATCGTTTCTAAAGGCAAAAAGAGAAGATACTGTACTTAGCCAAAGTAGTGCTTTGAGATAAATGCAAATATCATCAGGCTAACGTGTTAACAAAATGCCAATGCTATCACACTGATGTAGATATATGTTTAGCGTGATTGCCTTCTTTGACTTTCCTGTGTTAGCATGCAAAACACATGCTAATTAGCACTAAATTAAAATGTAGTTAATGGCATTCATACTGTGGGCAATATGAAAGTCTGAACGAAATTTCGTGCTCGTCCATCCAATACCTGTTGAGTCATTTATTATAACCACAAATGTGTCTTGGAGGGCTTGATGAAATTGAGGGGATCATGAAAGTCATTAGGATTCATACTCTGAGAACCAAGAAAAGTTAATAGTTGTTGAAATATTTCAGTCTGGACCAAATTGACCAGGAACATTTTATATGGTATAAATTAGTTCCAAATAAAGGATAATGGCGACACCAGAAATAACTTAAACACAGTATTCCATTTCCTCTACATTCTATTGTGTTGGAGGCAAAACTAACATATCAGTATTTTGTACTGATACAACCACACATTTCTCCATTACTATATACCATGGCTGATGGGTATGTCATTACTTTAGCAGGTACCTTGTAACAAGCCAAATTCTTTGAGAAATTGAATTTCTGACCTGATAATGGTGCTTATAGGAAGTCAAGGGATCACCAAAGTCATAATAATTCAACATCTGTGAACCATAAGTGTTTGTGCCAATCACAGTCTATCCTATAGGTGGCCAACACATCCCTAGTGCCACGTTGCCAGTGTATAATTCCAGATAAAAAAAGGGACGATCATGCACCGAGGTATGATTTTTACCTTTGCTCAAGGAAGCTTTTGTTCACACAGGATGCAGAGGAAAACGTCTTGTGAATTTCCCTGAGAAGATTTTAAATTTTTAGTCCATTGCAGAGAGGAAACTGTTTTATTAAAGACTTTAGGTGCAAATGAATCATTTCAGTCGTGACAGTCAAAACATCAGGCTTCTCAGACTATATGGTGTTATACTTACTGTTTTATCCTTTTCCATGCCTTTGGGTTTTCACATTCAGATGTCCATTTATCAATGAAGTCATCAAGACATTGCTGTGTTGCATTGCTGCCAATTGCAGCATCTAAATCCTCAGGGACTTCCTGTAAGAGGAGCAACTTGATTAGATGTTTACATTATTATACCTCTTACCATCTCAGTGTGTACTGAATGTATTCAAGCTGGCACCTCATTTGATGTGCATGTTGCATACGAACAGTTTCCTCCAGCGAAGATGTTTCTCATTTTAAGATCATCAGCAAAGTCTGGATTGGTGAAAGTAAAAATAGTGTTATCTCCTTCATGAAATCATTCATTGCAGTGGCATGGTTTTATCTCCTTCATGAAATCATTCATTGCAGTGGCATGGTTTTATTCACTTATAACAAAAATGCATTTACCCTGGGGCAGTAGAACTGGTAGCGGCACAGACGGGTGGGTCTCCTCTCCGTGTCCCAGCTGCCCTTGCTCTCCACGCCCAAAGGAGTAGACCCTCTTGGAGGCTGTTATCACCAATGTGTGATGTCTGGGTGGATGATATGCTACATATTACATCAGCAAACATTTTTAATGTCATCAGAGATATTAATATACTTTGATTTGACTTTTGTTTTAAAAGACTGTCAAACAGACTATGTCATTGCTCTGGTCTGTATGTTTACTGAATGGTGCTGACTTGACAGAGCTTGCAACTATTGCATTATAAGAGGTCTGTCAAACTTTATAAATATATATATCTAACTACTATCTAAGTTAAAACAGTCACAACTGGAGAAAGAGTAATTGCACCGACAATGAGCTGAATTGAAGTTAAAAGTTAAAAACCGTTTACAGTACCGTCCACATGTAACCTTGGTGACCTTTGCCCCCCAGAGCTCTGCAACAAGCCGAGGTCGTAGTTCATCACTGAATGAGTTGTGACCGAGCTGTCCATACTGACCGGAGCCAAACGTTAACACTTCACCGGTCTGAGGAAGTAAAGTCACAGAGTGGTTTTATATTTACAAATACCTGGATGTCAGTATATATTTTGTTTATTCATTTGAGTATATTTGATCACAAAAAAAGAACGTGTTAATAAATATAATTGTATTTCATTGTACTTATACTGTCTAGTGTAAATCTTAATTTCTCAAATCAAGCTGCACTAATAACAATTTTTTATGGTGGGTCGGTCCGAGCCACTTTGTTTACAACCCCTTGTTTACAGAGCCTAGGCTGTGTTTTGACACAAACAAAGTGTCATCACACACACAGTACGGACAAGTAGCGGATCTTGAGGAGACATTCACTGAATTTGACGAAAAGTGGTTTTAACAACAAACATTCTCGCTGACTCCATCTTTAACCATTAAATTGTGAGCACCTTCCTAAGTCTGACCTTTGTCAAAATGGCGGTGTGGTCCTTTCCACAGGAAATGTGAATAGTTTTCTTCATGTTCAGGTGATGAACAGAGGTTGGTGTGTGTCTGTCTGTAGAAAGAAAAAAAGTCAATCCAGGTTTACATCTAGCAGATATTTAAATAAATGTAAGCTAGAATGACTGTATGTTTTTCTACCTGTGGTGTCTCCCAGGCCGAGCTGTCCACAGGCATTCCCTCCCCAGGCGAACACAGCTCCAGAGACAGAGAGGGCGAAGCTCTGCTCTCCCCCTGCAGAGATGTGTTCTGTCAGTCTGCCCCAGGGCAACTGTGGCTACTATCGTAGTTTACCACCACCGGTATGACTGTGTGTGAACGTATTGAACCTGGAACCCTGTAAAGCGCTTTGAGTACCAAAGAAAAGCGCTATATAAATCCAAGTTTAATAATAATAATAATAATAATGTGGACCACAGGGAGCCCTGACAGAGAGCCAAGGTGTTGGGGTGAATCGGCCCCGAGCTTCCTCTTCCTCTTCCCCAGACCCAGCTGGCCTCTGGAGTCCTGGCCCCATGTATACACCTGACCACCTGTAGAGAAAGCACCATGACTTTGTACCACACAGTAATCCGCCCCTTGGATGTTATCTGGGGCCTAATGCATAAAAGTGGAATAAAGATATCCAGGATGATTGATAAAGCCAGCCTTGACAAAGTCTAGCCTGGGCACTTTGGATCAGTCAGTTGCATAAACGCCAATCCAGGATGTAAAGGGGCCGCTTTGTCAAGCCAGGTGTAAGTCATTCTGTTAAGTGCCAGCCCACAGCTTTCAGAAGTAGACCCAGAGATCGAACACAGATTTACTGATGTAAAAATGGAAATTTTTCCCACAATGCCTTGTAGTTTAAACCGTAAATCAGGGGGCAGTTCATTTTATACAGCAGATGTATTCTCTGCCAACTGATCTTGATGTCCCTGCATTGTTTTATGATAAAATAGTTGACAGTGAGCAGTCTGCAGGTGCATCTAAAAATAGAATATCATGAAAAGTCCATTCAAAAAGTGAAACTTTCATAGATTCATTACTCAAAGTGAAATATGTCAGGCCTTCTTTTTGGATGATTGATTGATCATGGAATAAAAAATCCAGTCTCTCAAAATATTAGAATATTGCATACAACCAATCAGAAAAAGGATTTATAATACAGAAATGTCGACCTTCTGAAAAGTATGTTTATTCTAGATTAATTTCACTTCATGTGTAATGAATCTAGAATATATTTAAGTTTCACTTTTTGAATTAAATTACAGAAAAAAGGAAATTTTCATTGATATTTAATTTAGTTTCAGATGCACCTCGATATAGTTATAAGTACAAAGTGAATTTATTTGACCCACATTTGCAACGTCATCTGCCATCGATAATCAATTGTATAAATATAGCCCGCAATATGAACAGACTATCACATAAATGATTATACTTTTTATAATTTCATCTTAATCTAATTATAATTAAGTTAATTATAAATGGTTCAGGTTAAATAAAATAATAAAAAAAATAAGAACTATTTAACTAAATGACAATGCAGTCTTTTATGTGGTACCTTAAAACAGGCTAATGAAAATAAAGCAGTAGAAGATCATGGAATAACTGTTAAACACCTTGATTTCAGATCGAAGTGACAGCTGACTAAGCCAGCAGGCAACAGAATAAGTTTATCCTTTACGTTTAGCCTGGTCGGGACCAGGCTAAACGTAAAGGATAAATCTCCATGGTAACTTATGTCCCTCCGCTTTTATGCAACCGGATCGAGGCTAACTCAAGCCAGGATAACTGAAATATCCTAGGTTAATCCCTTATCTTGGTTTTATGCAACAGGCCCCTGGGCACCATGGATATAACTAAACGTTGCTTTAGGGTGGAGATAGAAAGCTCAGAAACAACTATCACTAAACTCATGAAACCAAAAGTGTGTGTGTGTGTGTGTGTGTGTGTGTGTGTGTGTGTGTGTGTGTGTGTGTGTGTGTGTGTGTGTGTGTGTGTGTGTGTGTGTGTGTGTGTGTGTGTGTGTGTGTGTGTGTGTGTGTGTGTGTGTGTGTGTGTGTGTGTGTGTGGCTTTCAGCTTAGTACATTAGTGGCGGTTACTGTACCTTTGGTCAGGACAACTGAATGCTGGCTCCCACAAGCAACCTGAGACACTGGTATGTTACACAAAGCCTCCACTGGCCTGAGAAAACAAGAAACAGAAAAGAGCACCAATACTTTTACTTAGTAGACTAATTATCAGAATTTGTTAGCATGAATTCAAGTGGCCTATAGGCCAACAGATTGTACAAGAGACATTGAAAATGAATATGTACATCTTATTATATTATACAAAACATGTAGGCTATATTTGCGCCTTTTTTAGAGAAAATCTAAAAAAAAAAGAACATTTGGTTGGCTACACTGGTTGACATCATGAACCCAGTTTCTTCTCCTTACCTGGGAATGTAGGTGTGGGCTGCGTCCACACTGAGGACTTTGCCTGTCTCTGTCAGCAGCGTGACCGTGTCATCCCTACAGCCCACCGCCTGGATCTTCTCTTTGAATTTCACAAACTCTGACAGAGTACATAAACACAGCAGGAAATAGTGGGAGAGGCGAGAAGTAGAATGTACTTAATTCTACGGAATATGGGCACACACACATCATAAGACTGGTAGGCCTACTCACTCTGTTTCCCTCTGACTCTTCTCCCGTCCGCGCTCTCGTTAGTGCGAATGATGAACGAGTTGCCATTCGTTTTGACGAAGGCGAGCACGCTGCTGCCTGCGGACAAGTCAGCGATGTGATAGCCGAGCTGTAAATAATGCGCTCCATCAACCATTGGACTGCTGTTGATAGTTGAGCCGTCTCTGATCCGAAAGCCCCGCTCACAGTCCTCTCCCCAGCAAAACATCTCCACAGAGTGCCCGCTGCTCAGGACCGACAGCTGATATTAAAACCCCGAGAAACGAAACTTTGAGTGGAGGAAAACGAAACCTAAACACGGGAGGACGAAACGGAACCACAACATGCCCGGTGTGGCAATGTGTCATTTCAATGGAATTTTAACCTAGGGATGACAAATGAACTTGAAGTTGATCAACTTGCTATTTCACCTGACTGGAAGCATTATATGAGGTTATATGAAGCTCAGGAAATATTGTTTCAGATGATTTTTCTTTTATTGAATCTATTTCATTTAGGCCTAGCCTAGGCTAGCCCTATGACACGAATAAGAAGAATTAGACAGTACATTTACAGGCAATAAGAGAACATATGCAGCTGCTTAGTTGCAGCAGTTTACATTACAAGAATATTGTTGAACAAGAACATGTGAACACCTCAGATTGAAAACTTGCTTTTAATGACATTTTATTCTGCACTGACCCATATATTGCAGCGACATCGGCCTTTTTATTATATTAATATTTGTCATTTATATAGGCCTATGTTGCAATAAATATTTAATTTTGCCTGGGGTATGGGAAATGTTAAGGCATATTTAGGCAATCATTTTTTTTAATGCGCAAATAAAGGAGATCTGAAAACTCTATTCGTGATAAAAAGAAAGATTTTCATCACGTTTGACGAAGTCAAATAGCCTACGAATTAGGAGTTTGGCAGAGAACTGAAAGAAGTCATCTCTGACTATGAAATAAGAGAACCAACGAAGTCATATCCACCTGTACAGGTCCTTCTCATATAATTAGCATATTGTGATAAAGTTGATTATTTTCCATAATGTAATGATAATAATTGAACTTTCATATATTTTAGATTCATTGCACACCAACTGAAATATTTCAGGTCTTTTGTTGTTTTAATACTGATGATTTTGGCATACAGCTCATGAAAACCCCAAATTCCTATCTCAAAATATTAGCATATCCTGAAAAGGTACTCTAAACGAGCTCTTAACCTAATCATCTGAATCAACTAATTAACTCTAAACACCTGCAAAAGATTCCTGAGGCTTTTAAAAACTCCCAGCCTGGTTCATTACTCAACACCGCAATCATGGGTAAGACTGCCGACCTGACTGCTGTCTAGAAGGCCATCATTGACACCCTCAAGCAAGAGGGTAAGACACAGAAAGAAATTTCTGAGCGAATAGGCTGTTCCCAGAGTGCTGTATCAAGGCACCTCAGTGGGAAGTCTGTGGGAAGGAAAAAGTGTGGCAGAAAACGCTGCACAACCAGAAGAGGTGACCGGACCCTGAGGAGGATTGTGGAGAAGGGCCGATTCCAGACCTTGGGGGACCTGCGGAAGCAGTGGACTGAGTCTGGAGTAGAAACATCCAAAGCCACCGTGCACAGGCGTGTGCAGGAAATGGGCTACAGGTGCCGCATTCCCCAGGTCAAGCCACTTTTGAACCAGAAACAGCGGCAGAAGCGCCTGACCTGGGCTACAGAGAAGCAGCACTGGACTGTTGCTCAGTGGTCCAAAGTACTTTTTTCGGATGAAAGCAAATTTTGCATGTCATTCGGAAATCAAGGTGCCAGAGTCTGGAGGAAGACTGGGGAGAAGGAAATGCCAAAATGCCTGAAGTCCAGTGTCAAGTACCCACAGTCAGTGATGGTCTGGGGTGCCATGTCAGCTGCTGGTGTTGGTCCACTGTGTTTTATCAAAGGCAGGGTCAATGCAGCTAGCTATCAGGAGATTTTGGAGCACTTCATGCTTCCATCTGCTGAAAAGCTTTATGGAGATGAAGATTTAATTTTTCAACAAGACCTGGCACCTGCTCACAGTGCCAAAACCACTGGTAAATGGTTTACTGACCATGGTATTACTGTGCTCAATTGGCCTGCCAACTCTCCTGACCTGAACCCCATAGAGAATCTGTGGGATATTGTGAAGAGGAAGTTGAGAGACACCAGACCCAACACTGTGGATGAGCTTAAGGCCGCTATCGAAGCATCCTGGGCCTCCATAACACCTCAGCAGTGCCACAGGCTGATTGCCTCCATGCCACGCCGCATTGAAGCAGTCATTTCTGCGAAAGGATTCCCGACCAAGTATTGAGTGCATAACTGAACATAATTATTTGAAGGTTGACTTTTTTGTATTAAAAACACTTTTCTTTTATTGGTCGGATGAAATATGCTAATTTTTTGAGATAGGGATTTTTGGTTTTTCTTTACTTTTTTTGCCAAAATCATCAATATTAAAACAATAAAAGGCTTGAACTACTTCAGTTGTGTGTAATGAATCTAAAATATATGAAAGTCTAATGTTTATCAGTACATTACAGAAAATATTGAACTTTATCACAATATGCTAATTATATGAGAAGGACCTGTAGATGTAATAAAGCACAGGCTGAAATGGATGGGCGGAATATATTTCCTTGTCCTTTTCCCCCACTGAATCATAGGCTATTTTGACTATTCCTTATTTTATGAATAACTGTGAAAGTTATAATCGAATCATTGTGAAGTGTTTAGGCACACGAAGTGAGACAACATTTGCGCAATCTGAGCTTTTTTTGTTCAATCAATTAGGATGTTGTTAAAAAAGGCCAGGATGCTATAAAAAATAAATAAAAAAAGCCTAGGACTAATGGACTACAGCTCACAGATCCATGTGTCGTGACAGTCTATTTTGAGAAAGCCGGAAGTATTATCTGCATTATGTCAGAGTAGGCCTAGGCTATTTAAAATGAGTAGCCTATTGTATTGAAGCATCCAAATAAGCGATTGTATAATGATTGCAATCACATAAGCGCTTTGAGTGAGAAAGCGCTACACAAATCCAATGTATTATTATTATCATGTCATTTCAGCAGGCAAATGTTTCCTGAACCACCTGTCGATTCATTTTGCTTTATTTATTAGTGAATATGGTCTCGTATATAGGCTAATACATTTAGGCTACTAGGCGGTTAGTGGTGGCAGGCCTAAGGTATTGGAAAATGATTGAATAACATTTAAAACCCATACATACGAGTTCAAATGTATTTTGTTTGGAGAAAATATTGGCTAAATAAAGTGCTGTATTTAAATGTCCCATGATAGGATTTGTATTCCAATTCAATAAGAGAAAATCATCTGAAACAATATTACCTGAGTTTCAACTTTTAACTTCGTGCAGTTTATCAACTTTAAGTTTATCCATCCTCCTACTGTACAAATGACACTCTTTTAAATGAGTTGCATTTTTATCATCTAAAATAGCGGCAGGGGTACATTATGATTTCACTGAACCCTGGTCCCGTCACGGTCGCGGTCAGTTGGACTCATCGCTAAACTCCTTGAGAGCAGACACCGTGACACCAAAGGGCTGCAGCACAATTTACTGCGCCACGATTTCACTGAAGCTCGGTATTATCGTGATGGTAAATTGACGAAGATCATACTCACTAGACCACAATTCACTTATCACCCAAGAACCAGATCAGCAGCCAAACCTACTGCATAATATTACATCGCCATTCCACTGTGAATTTAAAGGGCTCCATGGTGCACCTCGTGCTCCATGGAGCCCTTTATAAACACTCACTGGCCACTTTATTAGGTACACCTGTTCAATGGCTTATAAAAACAAAAAGCTAATCAGCCAATCACATGGCAGCAATTTAATACATTTAGGCATTTAGACGTGGTCAAGACAATGTACTGAAGTCAAACCGAGCATCAGAATGGGGAAGAAAGGGGGTTTAGGTGACTTTGAACATGGCATGGTTGATGGTGCACGGCAGGATGGATCCATACTTTCATGTTGTTTACGCCAAATTCTGAACCTGCCATCTGAATGTCGCAACTAAAATCGAGACTCATCAGACCAGGCATGATTTTTCAATCTTCTATTGTCCAATATTGGTGATCCTGTGAGAATTGTAGCCTCATTTTCCTGTTCTTAGCTGACAGGAGTGGCACCCGGTGGGGTCTTCTTTTGCTAGCTATAGCCCATCTGCTTCAAGGTTGGTCTTTTTTATCGTTCAGAGATGCACTGTAAGAAATTTCCCTGTAAAAAAACATTAATCAACTGGCAGCAGGGTTGCCATTTTCTTACTGTTAAATTAACATTATATGACTGTCAATAAAATTGACAGGATTATGCTGTTAATGAAGAAAACTGTATGAACCTGTTTTTTCAGTAAAAACAGTAATCAACTGGCAGCAGGGTTGCCATTTTCTTACTGTTAAATTAACATTATTTGACTGTCACTAAAATTGACAGGATTATACTGTTAATGAAAAAAGGGATGAACCTGGACTAAATGTTTGTTAAGTTGTTTGCACCGTGAGCGAAGGGGATGTTATATTTCATTGGGCAGATGTGTTTCATTCCATATGTAAATTTACTATGTCCCCTATTTGTTCAAATGCTAAACACAGAGAGCAGCTTCTGTTTGTTACTTCAAGACACTTTTTACAATATATTAAGTTCAATGGAATGATTAATTTCTATTGTAAATTGTCTCCTGAGTTGAACCAGGGATCTTGTTTAAGATTTCCACAAACCGTTTGTTATAACCAAAAATAACAGTTAGTTCACACATAAATGTTTTATTTAAAGAAAATGCATAGTGAGGTAATGGAATGAAACATCCCCTTTACTGAGGGTGCAAATAGCAACATAACAAACGTTTAGTCCACTGCAAGTCATTGTGGGAAAGGGGGCATCTCTACAATACACTTTGTTGTGCTTACTTGATTTATCTAAGGCAATCCGTTTCCTTAATTCTACTGAGTAAACACAACTCTTCAGTTAAGTAAGACTAACTTGGTTTAATTACGTTAACTGCAATTTCCATTTCCAAGTAGATATAACTCAACTTTAAGTAAACTTAACCAGAGGATATACAGTAAACAATACTTATTAGTTAAGATGTGGATGGATGAGGATTAATGAAGAAAACTGTATAAGCTTCACATGTGCAGGCAGCTCATGTCAAGTTGTCCCTTCCAAGTTTGATGGTAAATTAACAGGAAAGTTCAGTATTTTTGAAAAACATTACTGTTCCGTAAAATAAAAGCAAAGGACTGTAATTTAACAGACTGCCTTTTATTTTAACAGTTAAATGCTGTTTTTATAAATAACAGGTAAATGCTGTTGAAATCCTGCTGTAAATTTACAGCAATTGTTTACAGTGTGGTATTCTGCATACCATGGTTGTAACGAGTGGTTATTAGAGTTACTGGTGCCTTTCTATTATCTCGAACCAGTATGCCCATCCTCCACTGACCTCTGACTTCAACAAGGCATTTTTCGTCCACACAAATGCCGCTCACTGGATATTTATTCTTTTTCGGACCATTCTCGGTAAACCCTATAGAGATGGTTTAGAGTGAAAATCCCAGTAGATCAGCAGTTTCTGAAATACTCATACCAGCCCTCCTGCACCCTAAACATTGCCATGTTAGAAGTCACTTAAGACCCCTTTCTTCCCCATTCTGTTGCTCGGTTTCAACCTCAATAAGTTGTCCCGTCCAGGTCTATATGCCTAAATGCATTGAGTTGCTGACATGTGATTGGCTGATTAGTTATATGTTTTAACAAGAAAATGAACCGCTGTAAAGTGGCCGGTGAGTGTATATATATATATCTTGTTATATATATGTGTATATATATATACTGTAGGCTATATAATATATATTATCCTGTTATACTTTCAGGAATATCTATTAGTGGTGGTAGGTCTTGATTGACCAATCAGAACACATTTATCACTGCCGTGTAATATCTAGCTTTATTCTGCTGGTCAAAAAAAATGTCATGACAAAGATCATTATGCAATGAACTGGCTTTTGTTTGTCTGATTTCCCCCCCGCTTCTGTCTAACAATGTCGCTACCATCAATTCAACAGATTGTGCAAAAGGCTAAATAAATACATTATTGTAATGTATGAAACATCTCTATTTTCACTCAGTTGCAAAGTAGCCTAACTGTTGTTTCCCATAAACGTTAAACTTGCCCTTAATCAAGTAACTTTTACTTTAATTTTTTTCCATTTCATTGAACCATTATTTATTTATACTCGGGAGATCATTTAAAGGTTGAAACATTTCTCACACTAATTAAGGACCTTTTTAAGAAACCATAAACAGCTTTTCTTTGGATCCAAACTTAGAGAGAGCAAGAAAAACATTATTCACCAAGTTAACAATCCTGGCTACACTGACATTACACTTTAAGGAGTTTGTTTTAATAGTATGTCCCAAGTATGAGCAAACTGCATGCAAAAGTTTTCATGGACAGTCGTTGATTGTAGGTTAGTAAAAAGAAAAAGTATGGGATTGGGAACCCACAGTATGGTGAATATCAAAAAAATGGAATATGATGGAATAGTCATTTTTTTCTGCAATTTATTTCATAAAGTGAAACTTTCATATATTCTACAGTCATTATGCATTAAGTGAGATATTTCAAAAGCAAAAATCCAGCATCTCAAAATATTAGAATATTGCATAAGACAAAAACGGAAAATATTTATACCTATAATAAATTATTTATAATACCTATAATAGTTTGACCTTCTGAAAGTATGTTATCAAAGCAACCTGGGGTTCATAACACCTCAGCAGGGATTTCATTTTTTTAAATGATAATTATAATTTTAAACCATGTCATTATTGTGTCCTTCAAGGTGGTTAATGGGGACCTCTGCTGGTGACTTAATAGATGTTCTTTATTTTGGTAGGACATGGAATCGAGGTAATAGTTTAATACAATATGAATGAATGCCTATCACTTTATATCAGACTAACAAGCTTAGTTTAGCTTAGGCTGAAGCTACAGACAACCAGTTGATCAAGTGGTGAGATCAAGCAACACTCAAATGACCCTGCAATTTACGTTGACCATTTCTACTCTTCCTCTGACATTGGCCTTAACAATATACAGGTGCAATCTAAAACATTTTGATATCAATGAAAAGTATTTTCCCCCATCATTTAATTCTAATATTGAAACTATTCTAGATTTATTACAAATTAAGTTAAATTAATCTAGTATGAACTACTTTACGGTACTTTTCAGATGGTGGACATTTTTGGAATATAAATCCCTTTTTTAAATTGTTTTTATGAAATATTCATTCATTTTTAATAATGGATTTTTAATGTGTATTGTGTTTGCATTGAAGCATATAAAACAGCGGCAGCGACGCGTCACGATTTCACAGAGCTCTGGTGCCGGGATATCACAGTCAATAGGGCTCATAGTTAATTAGCTCTTAGCTCTTGGCATAGGCCTACCCGTAATTTAAATCCTTTGTCCTTTAACACCAGAGCTGCAGCCCAATCTGCTGCCAACATAACATTAAGCTGCAAAATTCCATGGTTTATTTAAAGGCCTCCGTGGTTCACCTCGTCTCACTCGTGGTGTTAACGTGTGTTCACTGCTCATCCTCATGTCTCTCACACTCTCCCTCTCTCACTCACTCGCCACACATACTTAAATTACTGTACTTTTCAAATTATTGGCTTTTGTTTACGTTTTAAACGAGGTTGCCCCATTGAATTATGGGTCATTTCTGAAGTGTAAAATCGATTTATGAGTTATTGCATTCACGTTTTTACACAGAATGGAACCCTAAATAAAACTGCTCCAGGGAATATTGTCTGCAGTACCATTTTCCACCACAACACAGTCAATGGGATGGTGGCGCTGTTTTAACAGGATGCTGGCTATGGAGAGATTATTAGAGAGAGGGTCCTGTGTGTGCGGCATTTATTTATTTATTTATTTATTTATTTATTTATTTATTTATTTATTAATTAATTAATTAATTAATTAATTATTCTTTCGGACAATTCCACCAATACACAATTTTCTCTTTCATATCTTCATACATCATACTTTGTGTTGTCCGAAGGGTGACGGAAGAAGCCAAAGGCTTATCAGGTCCCGCCCCCATTTTCATCAGATTCGGATTTAGATACACAGATACAGTTATTGTTTCAGAAAATTATAAAAATAAAAAATAAAACAAACTATAAAAAAATAAGAAAAAAACAAACAAACAGACGCGTGTTGAAAACACGTGGTCAATAGCATTTAGAGACCAATTTAGCAGTTCTCAGCTCAGTTCAGTTTGTCTGTGACAATGCAAAGTGTGAAGTGGCCTTGTATGTGGCCTGTTCAATTTCTTATCTGGCAGTCTAAACACATCTGCAAAAGTATTCAAAAACATACAAGTCTGTCTGCTGGCCTCTATTATTCGTTACAATATTGTTATGAGAGTGACATTCACATTGTGCTCAGCTTATTAGTCTGTCATTTTAAATGGCATAGATGGTGTATAGATGTAAATGGACTCTGGCGGGCGACATATCGGGGGATTTCATGATGATTGTCATCAAGTCATTTCAGTAAAGTTTCCTGAACCACTTGTCGATTCATTTTGCTTTATTTATTAGAGAAAAGTGTCATTTTTAAAAGGAGTAAATCGCTTTAGCAGTTGTGTCTGATGCTATAGTCATCTCATACGAGCCAGCCAACACATTTACATGAAGATTCCCAACCTTATCAGTAACACTTTGTCTTGATGACTTATTATAATCATTCTGCTAGAAAACAGATGTAGAGGTTAAAGGCCTACTTCACCGGTTTGAATATGAAGGTGTATTGAATTCTGAGATCCTATGTAGTATAAATGTGCGAAAAAAATTGAAATCGGTTCATCCTAGCCTGAGAAAAGGCAGAAAGAGTGTTTTTTTAACCCTATATTTCTCCTTCTCGTGGCATCACAGAAAGAGAAATATAGGGTTTAAAAAAAACTTTCTTTGTAAATATTACTGTGATGTCTTTTACTCTGACATCACAGTAATATTTACAAAGTACGTTTTTTTTAACCCTATATTTCTCTTTCTGTGATGTCACGAGAAGGAGAAAAAAACCCACTCTTTCTGCCTTTTCTCAGGCTAGGATGAACCGATTTTAATTTTTTTTGCACATTTATACTACATAGGATCTCAGAATTCAATACACCTTCATATTCAAACCGGTGAAGTAGGCCTTTAAGCTCAATGCCAAAGTCAAAATGTGTAATGTGCCGTTTTTGCATGTCACTTTCAAAGTTATGTAAACTAAGAAATAAAGACCAGAAATCTTTTTCACATCCATATTTTTTATTATTTTCATATCCTGGTTGCACACACAGAAAATGAACCTTGATGTCAATGAACAGTGAGTGTTTGATGTCATACAAAGTCCAAATGTTGCATTGGAGTTGGTAGAGATTGCTCAGTAGTAGCTCATCTCGACAACCATCATCAAACACACAGTGTAACATGATTTGCAGGAGCCAAAGCTTTCAGCCGACCTAATCCATCGCTTTGCCACTACACGGTATCGTTATTGCCTATTTTCAGAGGACATGCCGAACAAATCTACTGATTTCTTCAAACACAAAGTTATAATATTCAAAATATAAAAATGCCACATTCCAATGAATTTCAGAAGTTTGGATGAAGTGTATCACCTCCCCATCTCCAGAAAGGGGCTTAAAAATGTCCACACAAATCTCTCGGGTGAGAATAATCGAGATGGGCAACAGAACATGATACAGAGAACAGACAATATAAAGCATTAATATGAGATGATCATTACACTGACCTGAAGCTGTCCATTATAAATTACAACCTGGTTATAATTATAATATAGCCTAACACAAAAAGAAAAACAGGTGATATTTAAAAGCCACACAGACTTCCAGATTTCACTTGTTTTCCTAGCCGAACTCTTTCTAGAAAAACAAACGATGTGATGCATATGTCCACCTGAGTTTGGGTGAGATGAACTACCCAGCACACATTAGCCAACAGCTGCTCTCTCTGTCTCTCAGTAACAATGCATGATCACAGCACTGACCGCCTATGGCACTGGGCTGAGTTTACCAAAACTGGCTTCATTAATAAGCAGCAGAAACTTTTTCATCTAATCTGTGAATTGCGCTGGTAAATGGTTCCCCAAAGGAATCCAGCATTTATGTTTGCTCCCCCAGAGATTCATCGTAATTTGCTTCATACACATCTGCCTCTGTCCTTCTGATCTGCTTCCAATGGAGCAAAGCTCAAGTTAGCTCCAAGATCTTTCGGGGGATGACAATTCAAATTCAGAGCGAGGCAAAGAATGGTTTTCTTTCAAATATTTTATGAAATTCCTGCAGCATGCATTGTAGTTTCCTTCAGATACCTTTTGGAAAACTAGTTTCTATTTTTTTTGTGGGTTAGAATTGCATTCCTAATACTACAACAACTTTGATAATATTAAGAATTATTTTTTCATTGTTGTCATAATCTGCACATTATTCTGGATGCTTATAAACACACACACACACACACACACACATCAGAAACAAAACAAAGTATAAAAACATTATCATGGTGGATACCCCATCCTCATCTCACCCAACCCACCATTCTCTGCACAAGTAAAAACAGCCGAGACGGCCATAATACCATGTTAGCTTGTTGCTAATGCTCAGTGACACGCCACACATACATACTGTACAATGATGCAGTTCAAATGCATTCTCATTTTGTATGTACAAGGAGGTTCCTTTTTACAGAGGAGATAGAGACAGAAGTCAAAGACAGGCTCGGTGGGAGATGAGGCACAATGTTCAACAGTTTTGTGTTTTTTCTTCTTCTCATACTTGCTTGCACAAAAGCAAGCAGTATTAAAATGTTTGATATAGTATGTATCGCTTTCCTGTTATATTTCATCCATTTCCGCATTTAACTCAAGATGTGGATAAACCAGAACAGAAGAGATCTTTCCAGGTCCATCAGACTGTGCTGGAGAGCCATCGCTCTTAAACATGTTAAACCTGATAAGAAGAACATTAGTTTATTTGCTGGAATTCATCTTGAAACATTACTCTCACTTTAGTTTACAGAAGCCAGACTGTGAAAGATTCATTCCTCCCGCTTCAAGAAACCGCATGGCCTCAATTCGGAGGGAGTTTGAGTACAAGAACCAAAGACACATTTCAGACATAAACTACTCTAGCAACATGCCAATGCTAGACTCCATATGGGCTTCTGTCCACTCTGAAAATATGAAGCTGTTTGTGAGGCTCAAAGAAGAAAAGAGCAACACTTCAAACAGAACTGAAGCAGGGCTATCTACAGACACTCAACACCTCCGTGTACTTGCAGCCTTGGCATTGCCCAAGGAAAAGTTTCAATACTGAGTGGTGTGGTTTTAAAACTAAAAAAGGAGAAAAACCGTCCAGTGGTTGTGTATGAGTCAGTTGTGAGCTGATGCTTCCTCCTGTGTCTAGTCAGAATCAAGGAAGAAGGATACTTAGGATACTCAGCCAGGGCGCGGTCACATGTGTCTGCGCCAAGCCATTAAGATCATGTCAATAAGAGGACGTCAGAAGAGTAAGAGCACACAACTATTTACAGCATCTGTACATCAACTGCAAGCAATCAGGGCCCCAAAATAATAATAAGTAGATGCATTTCCTCAGCTGCTACTTTGTACAGAAAAAAGCCACAGGAAATTGGTTTAAACAACACTAATGTTCCGAGCTATGCTGTTCCAAAAAGACAACTGTAATTAAAGGCTACTATTGGTAAAAAAAAAAAGAAGAAAAAAGAAAAAGAAACATGTTTAACGTTCACCTTTGATTAGGAATTGGAGACACAGAATGCACTACAGTTCTTTTTCCTATTATAAGATGAAAACATTTTCTTACTATTTTTCTTTTGTTTTCTGAAAAACTGCTTTAAAGTGCAGTCGTTACTGGCTGTTCCCTTTTTCATTTGCTGCTGGTCACAAGCTAACACACACTGTGATGCCATTTGCCGATGAAATTAATCAATCAATTTAATCACTTAACAATGTAAAAGACTATTACGTAAGAGATCCTAGTAATGAAAACAAACAAAATAAAATACAGAAAATATATAGAAGACCCGTTCTGAAAGAAATACTGTATTTTTGCAAACCACTTAAAAAAAACTAAGAATTTAGCACTTTTGAAACATGTGGTCAGCACATTGAACATTGCCTCGTGTGATGGGCCCCGTCTTCAACCCCGATACCGTCACACATGTTGATACCAACAATCAGGAATTGAGCATAAGTGAAAAAAAAAAAAAAACGCATTTGTATCAAGGAACAATAGAAGAGAAGTTGTGTATTAAAATGAATACACAATTTATTCAAATGCATATGATTAAAGAGTTTTTAAAATTCACACATAAGGAGGGAGATGAGCAAAATGAATGACTGATGATCCTCCCCATTTCCTTAATGGGTTAAAATAGCCTGAAACCGCAGAGAAAAACAATTGCCATTCTTTATAGTCCAGCTCTCTGACAACGATTACTATACAAGTGACACTAAGCCTTTTCTATTGTTAATAGAATGTTTCTATTGAGTCTGGTGTCATTACTGCCCGGCAGTGACAGAAACCAGGAGCTGAATCTTGTAGAGGCTTTACCATAAAAGACCACTGTGCAGATTTGAACCTTAAGTTGCAAGAGAAAGCAGACGGCTGAAGATGCTCCACTCCCTGTAGGACGGGTTTAGACAAGAGGTTACACTGAGAATGTCTGCATATCCAATTTAAATCATCCTGAAACGTCTTTGGCTGCAGCATTTGGCAATTCAACAAAGAAATAAGCGCAGACATTGCCAAAGGGGTGATTTGCAAAACGTCTATAAGATGTGGAGATGAAAGAAGCGCAGAGGAAAGGAGGGAGAAGGGTGTAAAATGGAGGGACATGACTGAATATGCAGCATGAAACATTGGAGGACCTGTCCTCTGTCCAAACATATGGATAAATTCACACACACACACACACACACACACACACACACACACACACACACACACACACACACACACACACACACACACACACACACACACACACACACACACACACACACACACACACACACACACACACACACACACACACACACACACACACACACACACACACACACACACACACGTCCGATCTCCGTGGATAGGGCACAATCAACCAAATCAAGTATAAAAGGTGTGCTTTAGTGCAAATGTAAAATTGAAAATGGCAATGGTGTGACTGTGAAGCGAAGAACGGCAGAAAAAAAACAAAAAAACAAGCCTTTTCTAAGTCTATGCCCCTCACAACATGCAGGATCTCAACAAAACCAACAGGTTGTGTGTTTGTGCTTGTAATAAGTTTCCTCTCATTCAGAAATGTCTGCCAAGTCCATGCGAGTCCTTGTGTCATGCCTGCATGTGTCCAATTTTGCGTTGCGCTAAAAAGATCAACCAGCTTTCATGTGCTAGGAATACATGCGACAAGGAGTTGAAATGCTGTGTGTGTATGTGCGCATAAATTAAAGTCAGTTGAAACGTCAATTTAAAAAAAAAATCAGCAGCCTAACACATGCAGATATTCATTTATGCTAGCGTGTATCAGTGTGTTTGTGGGTGTGTGTTCTCAAATGAAGAAAGGTAGGGGTAGAGTGAGCAGGGAGGTAGAAGGGGGAGCTGATGTAGGACGGTTGGATCGTTAGGTTGAGACGCTTCACATCTTGCTCACTCCAATGGTTTTTTTGGGCCACGTGTCTCTCCAAACCCCTGAGTGCGTTTGGTTCTTCTCGTTTTCTGACAAAATGCTGTGTTCTCATGTTTTTTTATTTAGTTTTTGGGTAAAGTCCTCTACAGCTTCCAGTACTATGATGGCTCTTGGTGGGGCTGGTCTGGCCTGGTTCTTGCAGGTTTAGATGTGTGCGGGTTTTGACTTGAGCCAGTTTTGGTCTGGTTCTGAAAGTTGTGGCAGGAAGACAGGCGGTTCTGGTTGGTTGGGGCTGGCAGTGTGGTTTGATTGCTGTGAATTCAATGTTTGATGTTAAAGCTATAATGCGTAACTTTTTTCATATGAATGAATGTTGGTTACATTCAAGCCATCGCCAAATGAGTTGACATAAAGTTTATTACGCCCTTTATCAGCTTCACAAGACACTCCACGTATTTCTCACTACAAACCGGAGTCACCCCCTGACACTGGCGCAGGAGCTCAAACAACGTCCAAGAAATGTTTCAGTTGTTGATTCTCTGCTGAGAAAAAACCTGGACATAGAGCAGATGGTGTCAAATCCATGTGCGATCACCGAAGGCTTACCTCATTTAGACGCGCCGACAGTGTTATTGTAATTACTCAGAATTCCTTATGGGAGTTACACACTATAGCTTTAAACACAGAGCTTTATTTTAGATGACATTTAAATGATGACCATCTCATCACCACGACATTATGGTCATTACATCTTCCTGGGTGAACCATGCATTCACCACTACAAACTCTTCTTATGTGGTCCTGGGCGATTGCACTGATGCACTGGATGGAAAGAGGCAAAAAGGTGGGCTCTATTAGAGCACACATTTCTTCACCACGTCAGTTTGCAGCACCACCACCGTGATATTCCCAACACAGTCAAGAAATCTTTTCATCTGGTTTATTTATTAAAGCATCAGTTATTCTCCAGCATTGCACGTGAGTAGATCCTGGAATAGTTCTAGGTTAGGGTTGACTGTGCCATCTGGGTTGGTCTGGTTGGAAGAGTCAAGTCTCAGGACCCTCCAGGAGGAGCTGATAAATGCCATGTGTGATTGGGTTGACTCTGGGTTCTGGTTGTTGGTTTGGGTTCAAACATCTGAGCTGGGCGAGAAGAACGTTGTTGTTCTGGGTTAGATCTGCTTAGTTAAGAATCTGGCTCTGGATAAAAGGTCTCACTCAGTACAGGTACTAGCTTCAGGACAGGCCAGAATGGGATGTGGTTCTGATGCCTTGCTCAGTGGAGACCGCTGCTTGACTCTGGCCGGGCTTGACTGGCGATCCGTGGAGCACCATAGAGGGTCACTGATGCTATGTGGTTATTCTGCATCACCTGACGGAGAAGCAAACAGATTGAATTACTGCATTGTTCAACTCTATACCTTTGTGTGCGATCCAGACCATTCTTAGACATCCTGAGTTAAAACAAAATGCCCATTCTAGAAGTAACCACTGCACTGTATGGTCACTATACGTAGTTGTAGACATACTTAACACACTAAAAAGGCAAGGCAAGTCTATTTACATGGCATAATTCTGAAACACAAGGCAATTCAAAGTGCTTTACAGGAGCATAAAGAAACATCAAGAGTAGACTTGACAAAATATTGAAATTGCATTAAAGAGCGAAAACAGGCAAAGAAATAGTTAAAAATGAAAAGAAATTGCATTTAAAAGTCAATAAAGACAAGCTTTTAAAAATAAGGTAAGCTGCAGAGATGCCTGTTCTGACCTCAAAGATCATCCTCTGCAGTCCAAAGCAGAATGTGGAGCCGAAGGGGTTGGTGTTATTTGCTGACGAGGACCTGGCAAACACAGACATTTGACATTGTCAGAGGGGGACACTCATTTGGATAATGTTCAAAATGTCAAGCTTTGCTATAAAAGATAGATTTTTAAAGCAACAGCAGCATTAACATGTGCACACAAATGATGTTAGACGTCTGCGGGACACATTTGGTAATACATCAGGTCGGCAATACGTCATCTGGACGGAACTCTCGTGACCACGCCCCCTTTGGGGGGAAAACAATACGGCTTACTCCATAGACATAGACAGCGCGATCATTCAAAATAAGCCGTTATAGCTAAAATCTGCAATGTCCTGAGCTGTTGTGTGGTTTACATGGTAAAAAACAAACATCATGGTTTTATTCCTTCGCCGTGCCCCCAAAAATTCCCCTAAATAAGGTCTGTATGACAGCAGGATGCTCCCGGCTTCCCCCGTGCTCTGCATTTCAGTGGGAGTTTGCTATCGTAATGAGCCGTTAGAACAGTTGGTACAGTCTAGTCAAGGCATAGCGCTGTAATATTAACATAGTAAGCATTATTACAGACCACACAACTTAAAATAACAATTATTTCACGTGTAATCAGCAACATAGAGACTCAGTGAGGTGAAGATATATATCAGGGCATGATATCTCTGGCCAATGGGTCGGATCATTGCGCCAGCTTGATGCTGAGAGACTAGACACACATGGTTTTAGATTGACCAAATTAATCATTTCTAAGTGTCTTTAACGTTATCCTGCCAGCAGAGTTGTTGTAAAGGATCTTGACATTGTGTCGGTCGGTCAAATTTTTACTTATTTACCTCTGATCGTTTTCTTTTTGTGCTGTGTTGGACCGCAATTTTGCATTATAGTCAATGGCACGTTCGGTTTATTTCCCCCCCAAAGGGGGCGTGGCCTGATTGCCGACCTGATGTATAGCAACGTAACACACCGTGGACTATGTTCATGTCAGTGTACGTACCTGTGGAGCACGACGGGTTTCTCCACCGGGTGACCCAGCAGTTCCAGAATCTGATCCCACTGACAGAGAGACACAAAGTTAGCAGGAGATAAAAGGCTTGTTTATCCACTGCCAACACCAACTTGCATCACAAGGTCATGAGACCTGTATGAAAAAATGATGAGGAGAACTATAACAAGGCTGTGGTTGCATTTGCTTCCAGTGGATCGTACTGCTGTTTCCAGTGACAGAATACAGTCAGATGGACCGCTGTGTAGCAAATGAGAGGATTGCAAGAATTTACAAGAAAACACCGACCGCCAGTCTCCAAACTGTCTATGACTAACCTTGCTGTAGGTGGTTACGATGCAGTCCTCAGTCTGACAATCAGCTCCGTCTGAAGAGAAGGTAAAGAAGAAAAAATATGATATTAAAGGAGGATTAAAACTCAACATGTTAATTAACTACAATACCATTTACACTGACAATGCAGGCGCCATACTGGGAGAGATTCCAGACTGAAAACTGTCTCACCTTTCTTAATGAATAGTGGAATCTTAAAGTCACAGCGATGATATCTGCAATGAAAGAGGAAAAACATAAGGAAAAGGCTTAAGGAAATTAAAGGAAGGACAGAAATGGTACTGTGTAAGAGAGAAATATAAGGGAATAAAACCTTAAATGACTGGATAATATTAGCTCTGGATGTAGATATGTACACATAGATGATGGGAGTATTACCAACTTTGGTGGAAAAAGTAAAAGAAACACAATAAGTAGCAAGACAGCGAGATTTTTTTTACATATTGAAGTTGTAATGTCCGGGGAAGTTGGTATGGAGGACAAACTTCTTAACCAGGTGAGATGAAGAGTCAAACAGGATATCCTAAAAGAGAAGGAAACACACAGTCCAAGTCTGCTTTTGTGCCATATGTTTGACCAGACCAGCTGACTACAGTCCTATCTCCTGCAAACAGCGGGGCCAGCAAATGTAGATAGAGGCAGGACCACAAGCCCACACCCATCCATTATTAGCAGCTGAGCACATTGAGAAAAGAACAGGTCTGGGAAATTAAGATATAGAGGCCCAAAAAGGCCACTGACTATACACTTGTAATATCAAAAACCAGCTGATGGACAGACACGGAATAAATATGCGTTTTGTCAAAGATCTGCACGATACCTGAAAACGTTATACTAAGTGAGTCAGACAAATTTAGAAACGCCTGTCCGTTGTAATGCAATCCAAGAGTCCTATTATAATTAATGTACTTCCATAAACCAGACCACAGCATAATTACACTCACTTATTTACCCATTAACAGATTATAAACTTTACAGTCCCAAAACATTTAAATCCCAATTCTGTACACAATGTGGCTGATACGTAGTTCCCATTTCCCTGTAGAGTGTATTATCCATGAACTACAACTGTGACAGCATTGTCATTTCACCCAAACTACATTAGCATTACTTAATAAGTAGGGTGTCCGATACTAGAGCTGTAATTGTAAAGTATATGAAAAGTGCTCACAAGTGTATCTGTCTCCACCCCACCACAATCAGAATCACAAAAGGTACAAACTTATACACACACAACCAAGCTGAGGCCAACTTTACATACCACTCCAAGGGTGAAGTAGTTGAAGAAGTAGTCGTTACATTTAGAAGGGACGTGCTTGTGAGGTGATGGAGAGTGGATCTTCATCTAAAGTAAACAAGAGCACATAATGGTACAGAGGATAAATCACTAGAAAGTCTATTACAGGCATCCTTCCCTCTGCTGGGCAGGATAGAATGGAACTTTTTCAACAATGGCCCTTTAAAGCCACTACGAGTAACTTTGTTGGTTGGCGGCCCCTTTGGACAAAAGCGGTAGTATTTTTACGACACCAGCTGTCGTAAAGCTGTTTTCTAGCGCGTGCCGACCGTGCGAGTGTCAAATGATTAGGACGCAATATAGGCCTGGTACATGTCCGTGTGTTGAAAGTGTGAGGGCACCGGACTCTTTTTGGCTCCGTGAGAGTGGTTATGACACTGCATCAACTAATGCCAGTCAGTGCACACACCTGATTGCAATGAGTTGATGCAGATTCACTAACTACTCTCACGGAGCTGAAAGATTCCGTCTCCTCACAGAAAGCGAATGAACGAGAGACGGCAGTTAGTATGGATCATGATGAGGTAATGTGTTTATGTTGTTGTAAATAATGACTATTTCAGATGAATAATGGTCATCAGATGATGGTGAAGCAAAGCAAACTTTGTTTTAGTAGGCTACCGCTCATTCATTTAGGAGTAAACACTGCAGTCTAGTTCGCTCCCGTGAAATTGTGTACACGTTGCTTGGCAAAGCCCTCCTCCCGCCCGTCTATCACTCTCCCTTTTAGCTTTTCTTCATTGCATTTTATTTTTTTTCTTTGATGGTTCAGCCCCGTTATCAGTCATTATGACGAAAAAAACTGTCTCAAACAAGGCTCCCGCTCCCCTTCCCTCACCTGGAGGGATAGGCTTCTCAAATCGCATGACCATAGAGCCTGCATGCGCAAACCGAAAATCGGACTGGGTGTGCGACCAGACCAAATGCAGTAATAAAAACTATATAAAAACTTAATTCTTTGCACTGATGGTCTCGTTTGCTGTTAAAGGTAATTTATGATTATCAGAGGAAGCATGAGGCTGTTTTAAAGATATTTAAAAGTTACTCGTAGTGGCTCTAAGACAAACCCATGGGATAGCACCCTTCCATTTAGACCCATGTACACTCAACAAAAATATAAACGCAACACTTTTGTTTTTGCTCCCATTTTTCATGAGATGGACTTAAAGATCTAAAATTCATTCCAGATACACAATTGTACCATTTCTCTCAAACATTGTTCACAAATCTGTCTAAATGTGTGATAGTGAGCACTTCTGCTTTGCTGAGATAATCCATCCCACCTCACAGGTGTGCCACATCAAGATGCTGATCTGACATCATGATTAGTGCACAGGTGTGCCTTAGACTGTCCACAATAAAAGGCCACCCTGAAATGTGCAGTTTTGTCTCACAGCAAAATGCCACAGATGCCACAAGCATTGAGGGAGCGTGCAATTGGCATGCTGACAGCAGGAATGTCAACCAGATCTGTTGCTCGTGCATTGAATGTTCATTTCTCCACCATAAGCCGTCTCCAGCAACTTCGCACAGCCATTGAAGAGGAGTGGACCAACATTCCACAGGCCACAATTGACAATCTGATAAACTCTATGCGAAGAAGATGTGTTGCACTGCATGAGGCAAATGGTGGTCACACCAGATACTGACTGGTTCTGAGTCCCCAGAACCCCAATAAAGCAAAAAAATGCACATTTCATAGTGGCCTTTTATTGTGGACAGTCTAAAGCACACCTGTGCACTAATCATGATGTCAGATCAGCATCTTGATGTGGCACACCTGTGAGGTGGGATGGATTATCTCAGCAAAGCAGAAGTGCTCACTATCACACATTTAGACAGATTTGTGAACAATGTTTGAGAGAAATGGTACAATTGTGTATCTGGAATGAATTTTAGATCTTTAAGTCCATCTCATGAAAAATGGGAGCAAAAACAAAAGTGTTGCGTTTATATTTTTGTTGAGTGTATATACATACACATTCATGCACTTGCTCACTTGGCCCCCCAATTACAACAGAGCCACATTTTACTCATATTTGACTTGTATTTTATTTTTTTACTTTTTTGCAAGTGAAAGTCTCAGTTTTTAATTGTGTTTTTATATATAGAATTATTTACTGTAAATATTACTTATCTTAATTTACCTAATTGTATCCTTTTGTTCTTATTGCACCGTGGGTCGGAGACAAACTGAATTTCTATTCCTCTGTATGTCTGGCATATTTTTTTAAATTGACAATAAAGCTGACTTTGACTTATATTGTCCCCTTCTAACAGTGGCCCTGAAGGTCAGAAACACAGCGACATTTCACCAAAGACAACAATATCCGATAGATAGTCAATAAACAATTATTATTAAAGAAAGACAACAAGTCAAACTGACTCTTTATTCATATTATTATTATTGACCGTCTATCAGACTGATATCATGCAGACCTGACCAATGCTTTTATTTTGAAACAAGTTCTGACAGTGTATAAACGTACAGCGTGTCTGCTAGCTTGATGGCAGTAAATCTGTTATGTCCTTGTGTTTTGTGAAACGTCTTTGTGTTTCTGACAGGACCACCATACTTCATACATGTTTTATGTTTTTTTATATCCCTATAATTAAGGTGTTAATCAAAAAGAAAATACACCACAAAGCTTTCTAGAGATGAACAAGTGTTGTAATGTCTGTCACAATCGACGAAAGAGCTGCTCTTTGTTAAAGGCAACCACTTTAGAGATTAGTTACATAATCAGTCACTGTAGGGAATATTTATTAGTCAAGCTTTAGGTCATTTGTAAAACTGTCAGTGTTATTATTAGATTGCCTGTCTAGGATTGATTGATTTCTAAAAGGTTAGATTAGAGCATTAGGTAATACACTGAGTTCAAAATTATAAGGCAAATTAGATTTTCCAAGACCATCCAGGGCTGCACGGCACTCATCAGTAAACAAGACTGTTTGAAGATGAGTCTTCATGTATTCCTGAGCCCACTGCAACTGTTTCAGCTTGTGATCATTGTTTAGGGGTGGCCGAATAATAGGTTTATGCAAAACTGCTTTGTGATGGCATTTTAGCAGCTGCTCTCCTATTCCGATGACTTTGTCTGGCAGAAACCTTCCTCATATTACCTTTATCCGAACGAACCCGTCTGTGCTCTGAATCAGCCACAAATCTCTTCACAGTACGATGAACACACTTAAGTGAAATATCTAATGTTCTCATACCTTATCCAAGGTATTGCACTATTTGACGCTTTTAGGCAGCAGAGAGATCCTTTTTCTTTCCCATATTGCTTGAAACCTGTGGCCTGCTTAATAATGTGGAACGTCCTTGTTAAGTAGATTTCCTTTGATTGGGCTTACTTAGCAAACTGATTATCACAGGTGTCTGAGATTGATTTCAATGATCCAAAGCGCCCTGAGACACAATACCATCAATGAGTTTAAATTAAATACAAAAAATGTAATGTTTATGACACTTAATTCCAATTTGCATAATAATTTGGAACAAAGTGTAGACTCAATTAGTTTGGGTTCGTGCCGGGGGGATATTGAGCGGTCACAGTGATAGAGGGTAGGATGTACACAGTAGATATGGATAGGCTGAGCAGGGTTTGGAGAAGATAATAAATGGTGCAAGGATTTCTCATACCTTGTCCTCAGACTTGTAGAAGACTTTATGTGGCGAGCCCAGAGCACCCAGTACGTCCTGACAGGAATCCCCAAAGTAGATGCTCCTTTCCAGGGACCTGACTTTACCATCGGCCATAACACCTGGACCACAACCTGCACTCACACATTGCAATAGAACAAAGAGAAGAAACGTCGCTCAATCTCCAAATAAATGTCATACAGCATGGCAGTGACAATGACTGTCTCAGTGAGTGTAGACTGGCGGACAAAGGCAGGTTTTTTTTTTATGTCCACTATACAGCTAGATATATATATACACAGTCCAGCCAGGTACCTGCAGCTAAATCAGTGCAGGGCCATGTTAGAGAAACAGGATTAAGTCTGCAGTGGAAAAAGACAGATTTCAATATGGGAAGAATTAACAAAAATGCCCAAAGTGTTCAAAACATGCGCACACTGTCAATTAAAAAAAGGTATGGGTTTGATGGATTTCCCATTTGGTAGAAACATCAAGGTGTGTGTGTGGGAGGGGGGAGGGGGTGGAGAAAAAACCTCCAGCGCATGTACTGTATATATGATGTACATATGAGGATGTGTGAGCAAAACACTGGACTTATGCAGATTGTCTTGTTAAATCTTGGTTTACAGTCCTCCAGACACACAGGCACACAGGCTACCTGCAGTGAGAAGGTGGAGCTTGAGCCCCAGAGGCCCAGCCCCGTCTCTCAGGACATCCACACACTCTGCATAGATGTTACCAAAGAAACAAGCCAACGGCATCACCGGAGCTCTGAAGACAAAGACAACAGAGCATGTTTTACTAGGGTTTTGTGTTGGTGTATTTTTACGGTTTATTTTTTATTTGTTGTAAGTGACATATTACCAATAACCATTAAAGCTGTGATCTAATGACGATCAGTTTTCCTGGACTATAACAGCAATAGCCATTACTCAATAAACTGCTTTCAAAAATGCATGTTCTTCCTCATGTATGTCCCATTTGTTTGCAGATTCAGATTGTAATAAGAACAAACTTTGAGCATGGTGCGCCCTTTGTTCCAGGTTTGTCCGCTTTAATTGCTTTTGTACCTGTCAAGTGTGTAAGTGTGTGTGTGTGTGTGTGTGTGTGTGTGTGTGTGTGTGTGTGTGTGTGTGTTACCTTGTTTCTTGCAGGTTGTTGCCAGTGTAGATGTGCATCCTCTTGACCATGGCACCGTGTGGAATCTGCAGGGAGGCCAAACCCATGGCATAGTTAGGCTGCCAAGGTAAAACAGCCGGTAGTAGTGCAGGAATTGTATGTACTCTGTTTGTGTGTGCACATTAACATACTGTATTGTAAAGACACTGCACCACAAATAATTATTTACAGAAATACATTTCAGGAAGCGGAAGATGTGATCATATGTGGGGAAGCAACGTGGGGTAAGCTTTCTCCTAACACATGGCTGACCTACAGTACATTCCCTGAGGAGAAGGTCCAGACCAATCCAAATTCATTGTGATCCAGCAGACGCTCCTTGATTTCTGTGCTGAAATCTTTTGCATTTCCAAGACGCATAAACCATCACCACAGACAACAGAGGTGCAACATGGCTGAAGATGAGTCATTTGATATTAAATTCAAGTAAAAGTGTCTAGGTTTTAAGGAATTTGCAAGTGACAAACAGGGAACAAACTGCAACTGAGCTTAAATAGTCCAAGAAATGCAAATATTATATCTCAATAACTAAAAACAGAAACTACTAAGTGTGTAACCTGCCCACATGCGCAAATGACAAGCAAGCACAAGCTGCTGTTTGTCGTTTCAGTGAATCAAACAACACCATTCAGGCGACTCGACAAGTAGCTCAGGCTGGAATGGAAGGTTGAAGCACTAATCAATCAATGCACTTTGTGTCATGTCACAGGCATGTTGGAGCAGCCAAACCAAAAGATTAAGCTGCCAGAACCTTATCAATGGGATATGAAGTCAGCTGAGGTGAATTGGAGTAAACTTAGCATCTGAAGGGGAGCAGTAGAAATCCTCAGTATATAATGCCTGTGTGCTTTCACAGTAGCAAAGCACAGGCTGGAGCAGACAGCATGAGCAGCTGGCTCGTGAGTGACACGCTTTACCCAAGTGATCCACACAGCTGTACAGCACAGAAAGCATAACAACTACAAGAGCTTCACATTCTTCACACATACCTCAACCCTGAAGCACATCCACAAATGTAACAACCTCACACTTTCTGCATTTAGAAAGTATGTATAAACATTGCAGTCAGATGTTTTACTAATTACATGTTTGTGCCTACGTTTAAATAAGCAATAAGACAATGACATTCTCAACATGCGTTTGGTTTCATCATCCAGTCCTTCCTTATTTATTATCATTACACAGCAGCAACACTACGCATACGGGGGGCTCAGAGACATGCTGGAGGCAAACATAGAGCGAAACCTGACACTGTCCATGTGAAGGGTAATCACTTCAGTCCTCTAGGATGGATGGGAGGGACCACTACCGACAAGCAAATCAATGGAAACCTTCTCACCTCGTATTTCGGGGCTTCATTCCACGAGTCCAGTTGGAAGGAGAAGGAGAGGCCTCGAAAGTTGAGATGGAACAACTGCTCTGCAGCATTGTAAACTAGACGGAGATGGGCCCAGAGAGCAAAAGAGTTTAGAAAAGAGACGAGCAAGATCAAAAACGAGGGTTTAGTTGTGAGGGTGTGCTTTGTTCAGTACCTCCAGGGTGCGTAGCTCCAAACGACTGGTCTATTTGCTCTATCGTGGGGGCAATGGCCTGAGAGTTGAAATGGACTCCACTGAAAGACCACACACACACACACACACACACACACACACACACACACACACACACACACACACACACACACACACACACACACACACACACACACACACACACACACACACACACACACACACACACACACACACACACACACACACACACACACACACACACACACACACACACACACACACACCCACACACACACAGTATTACATCCATTATCATTAAGACAGGCTGTCATGCATTAGTTGAGGAGCTATTGCCCAGTAGTGAAATTGATTTCACTGAAAGACGATAACATCAAAACATGTCTTTCACTAAGTGGCTGAATATCGGTGAAGAGCAATGGCTTATAGGTGAGCACAGTTTCAGTGGCAACACAAAACGGACAGTGCGTTGCTACTAAGACCATTATATAGATGCTGTAGATAAAGGCCATCTAATAATAACAGCTGACAGTTCAAGATGGTTTTCATACTTAAAGCCTTTAACTTTATGTTAGCATAGGACTTCTACTCACCAGTATTTCAACTTGACTTTGCTCAGGTCATACACTTCAATCACCTGTTACTCAGAAAGATGAAGAACAAGAAGAAGTTAGGTTTCATGACTTACAGAACAAATGGTTAACATAATACCATTAACAAGGCTCATACGTTGGCCAAACATCTATAAATGGGCAGAAACACCACAGCCCTCTCCTTCATTTTTTTTTTAAAGATTATTTTTTGCCTTTTCAAGGCTATATTGACAGTGCATAGAAACAGATGAAATGGGGCAGAGAGGGGAATTACATGCAGAGAACAGACCACGGGTCGGAATCGAACCGAGTCTGCTGCGAGGACGCTCTAACCACTACACCATGAGCGCCCCCTCCTTCATTTATTTTCATTTTTTTTTTGGCATTTTTATGCTTTTATTGATAGTGTAGCGACAGAGTTGAAATGGGGCAGAGAGGGGAGTGACATGCAGAGAACGACCGCGGGCTGGAATCGAAACCGGGGGGGACGCCCTACCAACTGAGCTAAGGGCGCCCCCTCCCTCCTTCATTTCTGTCGTGCAACACAAAATTCCCTTCTGATATCAACTTCTATACTTTTACCTCATTAAGAGGCAGTCTCTTTGGAACTGGGCTTTTAAAGGTTTTAAATGGCCACACACCGACACTACTCTTTGACAATTAAGATCAACAATGTTCACCTTGAGTTTCTGATTTGTGGCATCAAACAGCAGTTTAATCCCATCCTGAGTCAAGTTCAGTATGAGGTCGTGGCTGAGTGGCGTCTGGAGGGGAAATAAACAAAGCAGTTCATAAACAGAGAGGTGGAGGGAGGGGGACATTCCCTCAAGAACAGAAATGCAGAGAGCAAAAAATAAGAATCAGCCATTTTGATACTTCACTTAGGAGAAAATGCTACGACTGCACTTATCTTTAAAGAAGACAATACACTATATCTGACTGTTAATGTCAAATATATTAACTTGAACATCTGTGTCCACTTTCTCTTGAATGAATATTGAATCATAAGGTTGAAAAAAACTCTCACTATTATAAAGAAGATTCATACCTGTATATCTTTTATATGTATACACATGCCACACAAAGAATAATGATAATAATAATTCATTGATAAGATATTATCAATAATAAAAAAAAAATGACAGAGCTCTCTGGTGGACAACTGTATAGTGACAAATGTAAAATATACTGTATGAATGGCATTTCTTTTTACTTATTAGCCATATTACTAATACCAATATTTAATGTATAACATTATAAAGACATCTTACCTGTTCACTGTATAGCACCTGCACATTTTTGATGATGCGGCAGTGTTTCTGCAGAATAGAGATGGCCTGGGCCAATGGCATCCCTGAAAACAGACACGCACACAGATGAAGAGAAGCATTATATTAATCAGTTTTTTGCCTTAGCAATGAAAAGTTGTCAATAACACAAGCATGTAGGGAAAATCATGCGTCTTCAAACATTATTGAATAGCTTGTAGTCTCAGTCTCTCTCTATTCGTGCTAGTTACATTTTTATGACTTTTAAGGTTGTTGTAAGACCCACCTAAGGCGAATTCCCATTGCTCATTTCCTAGTGATCTCTCAGGCACCACCTCCAGATCCAGCATTGGCAAGTAGTGGGGGGCAGCTCACCTCACCTCAAGACACAATGGGACCCTCTGAGGGACCCTTCCTCTTCGCCCGTCTATCCCTGATCACAGTAGTCTCACGGTTGTTTCAGACGGCTACCTTAATTCATCACTCTTTCTACCTATTTCTCCAAAGCGACCAAACGCATGAGTGTGGGCATCAAGCAACTACTCAAAACGATGGGTTACAGTAAAGAGTGGCCACTTTATAACATGTCATATGTTATTGTCATTAAATCGCTTCCAAACAAGAAATCTAAAAGTGATCTATAAAATGAATATTTATAATGACATTAACTACGCCACCTAAGGCTAAATACCTAAGGCTTACGGAGAAACATACGTTTGTAAATAAAAGTGTAACAAGTTACCCTGCAACGGCTGACAGCTTGCACATCAACAAATTACGCAACCTGCCAGCCGAGACCAGCTGCCAGTTAACCTAGTACTTGTTTGCGTGCTGTAAAATCGATACGGTTTAAAAACACACACAAAACTGATTTCACACAAATGACTGTCAGGAATAAACGAGCAGACGAGTCAAAGGTGTTCAACAGACACAAACGTTCCAACAGGCTTCAGTTTTAACAAGTGAACATCAACTTGTGTCCTGCGTGTCCAGCGGACATACAACGCACCCGATTCAGTGGCTTAAAAAATGTACAGAGGCACGAAAACAAATCCTCCAAACCAGACTATTCTCACTGTTAGCTCTGTCTGTATCCGTCACTGTCGTGCGGTTACGAAAGCGTCAAAGCTTGACAACAACACTGTTTCTTAGCGCTATAGGCTATCGTTAGCTCATGAGCTAGCTGCCCTTTGCGTAACGGTAACAAAGTATAAATATAAATAACGTAAATGCAGAAAACAATATCTAAATTCAAGACAAAAGGAATTAATATGGTGGTTCAGCCTGGCGCGACATAAACAAAGAAAGCACGTCAAGCCTCTTTCTTGTTTTTCTCCGAGGGTTCAGGCTCTGGACTGGAGCTAGCTCATCTTCTGCCGCTTGAGCGCGAATTCAAAGTACTCGCCGCGAGACGCTGCCGTTGTCACTCGTAAGCTCTTCAGTCGGTAAATGCCCGCTGTTTCCCTTTCTCGGGTTTAATGTGTCTGAATGTCAGGAGCAGATAAGAGCAACACAGTGTCCACACAAACAGCAACTTCGGGCATCAACAACAGCCAGCAGGATCAGCTGATGATTCAACTTCCTGTGTTCCAGGTACGTTATCGGTTAACGTGATGGCGTCATCGGTCAGCTGACATGTGTAACCCATGGTGTAAACGTGTGTAATGTGTACAGTCTATTGTATTAACAGATCGCCTCTTTATTTTATCTTAGTGGCTTACTTTATTTAGCCTAAATTTGTTTTCAACGTTATTTTTACTTGACTCATACATGTTGCTATATGAATAAATGTTCCATGATTTATTTTCTTATAAAGTGTCATCGTTTGTTTTGTTGAGAGGTAAATTAAGATGGGAAGTGTGTGATAGTCAGTGACATCAGTTGTGTCATTGTGGATGTGTAGAGAAAGAAAAAGAAAAAAAAGAAGCTGAGCAAGGCAATTGGGTTGGCATGTGCTAAAGAGAGAAGAAAATAACTTGAAGCTGGTATTTTTACATCCCATGGAAAACTGGAAACACGTGACATCGCAATCAAGCTCACCAGCGCAAAGAGGAACAAATATAGAGTAACCGTCGACACAACTCAAACACAAGCACACTAAGCAGGGCACTGACACACTGTCATGGCTGAATCACTGGGAGCCACCATTAATGGTTTTTATAAACTTCGCTTCTGAGACAACTAAAAAAATAAGTGCTGTGAAAAAGATTTTTGAGGCCCCGCATAGGCTACACACAAAACAGGAGAGCCAAGCTACTGAGAATATTGTAACTGAACCAGGGTTAGGTTTAGGAAGTAATAAGAAATTCTAACACCAGTGAGGCAAGTCATTTTTGAACATAAAGAACTGAAAACAAATTCAATAATTAATAAAAAAAATTATTGCGAAAAATAAACATCCAACCGAATTGAATAGCTGATATTTCCGACAAGCTCAACGCTAAAACAGAATGAAAGACAGAGCATGCCCACAGGAAGGAGAGACTAGGGGAGTTTGTATAAGCCACTTAATATTACAGAGTTAGTCTTTGCATTTCTGAATAAAACCCAAATAACTTAAACAAATGAGAAGATAAAACAGGCCAGGTAAAAAAAAGAAGGAAAATAGAGAGAAGAAAAGAAAGAACATGTTTGTGGTTTGTTTTTATTGTAATGCCTGCATCAAGAAAATTGAGTATCAACTAAGGTGTTTTCATGGGTAATGGTTTAATGATACAGCGGCTGGTCGTAGAGGAGAAATCTGACTTTTGCAATCAAACCCTCCATATACAGGTGAAACTCCAAAAATTTGAATATCGTGCAAAAGTTCATTTATTTCAGTAGTTCAACTTAAAAGGTGAAACTAATATATTATATAGACTCATTAGATGCAAAGTGAGATATGTCAAGGCTTTATTTGTTATCATTTTGATTATTATGGCTTACAGCTTATGAAAATGCCAAATTCAATATCTCAGAACATTTTAATATTACATAAAATCAATAAAAAAGGGATTTTAAATACAGAAATGTCGGCCCTCTATAAAGTATAAGCATCCATATGTACTCAGTACTTAGTTTTGGCCCCCTTTGCTTGAATTCTTGCCTTAATTCCAAATCATTTTCCATGATATTCTGATAATATGAGTATCACCTGTAAGATATATTTTCACATTTGACCAGGAGCTGCACACGTTTTTACAGGTATGGCCGAATTCATGAGACCACCCATGGTTAAGATTGGTCTGGGAAACAGCTTGACTGATTCAGGAATCACAGATTTCCTAAAACCCCAAAAGCCTTGGCATCCTAGGCTATTATTCAGCCGCTAAATCATTCTAAACCTACATCTCACCCCTCATTATGCCCTGCCAGTGTCCACGCATCTTAAATTGAATGTGTGGCTTGATACTAACCTGATCTCTGCTGCTTAAGTCCTTAAACATTTGATACACTGGATGCAAGTGAAGAATGACTCAGCTTTGTGGAAACATAACAGCCACTGTTACATGTGAACCCATGACCACTTTCACCAACATGACCAGGAGCATCACTTTAGGCTGCATCCATATTAGTGCTCCTGCATGTTCTAATGCCTTCCTCTGTCTCTTTAACCACCCCGCCTTCTCATTCCACATCTTTAATTGCTCACTTAACTACCTCTCGTCTGCTTGTCTTTACAACACACCAATATCAGACTTGGCCAAGCCACAAAAATGCACCACTCAACACTAACGTAGGTGCCCTCAGACAGAAAGCATTTTTTCCACATACTTGAACTAGTTAAGCAATGCACGTCACACGTCCAGCTGACTTTGCAGGCTCAGTATGCTCTGAGAACAACAGGGGGAAAAACATTATGCTTCCCGTTGAAGTCTCTCAAATCCCTGTGGGAAAAACAAACAAAACTAAGGCTGCCAATTGGAAAGTTAATCTTCAGCGGTTAGGTTTTCTCATTGAATGCCTCCCATGTACAGTAGGTTTCAAATGAAAATCCTGGATAGTTTCTTGTTGTACCCCGAGCATGACAATTTGGCCTTGTGAGCTTTTGTTAGTTAGTGAGGCTGTGGACAATGTGACTAATGTGTTACCATTGCAGTTCAAAGCGTTTTCTTCATCATCATAGTCATCATCCTGTTTGAGTTTTCAATTCACTTTTTTATTTTAATCTTGACTTTGATTTTGAGCAACAACATTCAATCACATGATTATCAATGGATAGAAATACAAATAACATCTAATAAAATAAAGACACCAGTTTTCTTAGCTCATGTAAAGCTCATCTGAATACGTAGTCAGACAGAGAAAAAATAAAAGCAAGAATAAACTAAAAAAAGATTGGTTATAATAATGTTAATAAAAACAGTTGAGTGCATTAAATGCAGAACACACTGGAAAATGAAATGAGCTTCTAGTTGCACAACACACATATATATATATATATATATATATATATATATATATATATATATATATATATATATATATATATATATATATATATATAAAATAAATTGATATCGCCTCAGAACAGGACTTAAGTTAATCCACCTTTCCAAGTATTTAACACAGAAAGTAGATTTCCTCAAAGACTAAAAATAAACATGAAAAAAATAAAATCCTCAAAACTCCCCAACATCTGGAGAAATGTTGTAATATTCAACTCATCTTTACATAAAATAGCCTACCGCTGCTGCTACTACTAGTTCATAACTATAGCTGAAAGATAAACAGAAAAAGGATACATATACAGAGGTGAGAAGTAATATAAAAAGTAAACATCATGACTTTCACACAAACAAAACATACCATTTCATCACATTAGTGCTGTAACAGGACAGATCATTGTTTTGAAGGCTCTTACAGCCCTTTAATGATGTGGAATATCTGGGTGATTGATGGCTCAATGTGTAATGTGTGTTCTAACTCAACTGGATTGGTATACCGTAGACATTCAAGTCTATGATCTGAACTGATTTACAGTCAAAATGTTGAATGCAACTCCAATGCTTCTGAAGTGTGACAGACATAATATAGGACACAAGCCCCTGTGTACAGTGTTTTGTACAGAGGTTGTGAGCTGAAATCCATTTGAATAGCAGAATGATACCCATCATTACTGTCTACTGAACGTATCCCCATGATACATATATTTTTTGAATATAAATAAAGGAATACTTTATCCTTCAATATATCTGAAAAGTTCACAATCCTCCAAGTTCGGAGATACATGCTTTAGCAATGGACAGTGATGCAATGTGTTGTGAGTGTTGGCTTCACAATATCCACCAGTTATTCCTCATCAAAGCGCTGTAAAGAGAGGGCTCTCACAATAAACAGGCTGCATATAGGGACCGATAAGGTATAGGCCTGTGTTTGGTGACATGCACATAATAGAAAAAACCATGTGGGGAACAAGACGGATCGTATCACATAGTGCAAAACCCCATCAGAAGAAAATAATACGTTAAAATTGACCTCCCACCCCCCCACCCCCACCCCACGCCCAGAGCAAAGCAGAACAGAGACCTCCCAACCCCCCCCCCCCCCCACCCCACGCCCAGAGCAAAGCAGAACAGAGGTTGTCCTGGCTCGCAGTTGGTGATTCTATAGTCATGTCCATCTAAATGAATATCACTTCTAACCCCACATGAGTCTCTCTTGATGCTCTATTTATTTTCTTTTTTTTTAATGCGATTCCCCCTTTTTTATTCCCTCCCTCTCCCTCCCTCCCTTTCCAGCAATGTGAACTTTGGTCTAAGAAAACAGCAGTTTTCAGGAAGTGAGCAAGGCATAGCGGGGGTAAACAACAAATGTGAAGTGTTGCAGACTTTGACCCCTGAGCCAAACAAATCTCTCCATCTTTGTCTTCCCACTCCTTCCCCTCCTCACAACCCCATCCCCTCTTTTTTCAACATCTTGGATTCATAGAAAACATACTTTGGTACTTAAATTGACCACCATCAATTCTTTTAAAACCTGGACAATTTATTTATTTTTTGATTACTTGTTCTCTTCTTTATACGTATATCTAAAACACTCATTTGACGCAAGGAACATCTTCAGCTCTGGATATGTCACATTTGCAAATATAACCCTTGATCCAACTGCTTCCACTGTATCTAAATGTTAATTCATTTGTTTTTGCCCAGGTCTGTTGTGTCCTTCCTCTTTTATTTTTATCCTTCTTTTGTAGGGTTTGCTTCACTTTCAATGCAATCAATCTAGGAAGTGTATTTTCTTCTACATTTAAAAATAAAATAAAAAAAAGCGTGTGAAAAACGCTCATAACAAACCTGTTGGGAAATACTGGTGGAAAAATTGGTGTACAGTAAGCAGTTAGGGACATTTTCAGTTGATTGCATTGAAAGTGAATGGACAGCCGGACCTTCCACCCCTGTCCTCTTCCTCAGCGCATCTTGTGTTCCACGTCAGCGTTGGCCATGTTTGAGCCAGGGCTGGGATCCTGCTGTCGTCTGGACTGGGGAGAGAGAGGGATGGAGGGATGAAAAGAGGAGAGGAGAGCATAGAAAGAATGGGATCAAAGAGAGAGAGAAAATAAATTAAGTCCAATACTTGAACATACTGGTAACACTTTTTTACTGCAAATTAGTGCTTACAGTAAAAAATTAAACATGGCATTCGACGGACCCAACAGAGACCAACATTGGATTTGTGAAATGGTGTGGAGCAGGAGTTAAAACATAGCACAAAATAATTCTGTTTAAAACGATATACCACAATACGTTTTTAAGAATATTGCGATAAGGATAGGTGATTTTGAGTGGGTGGTCGTTAAACTGATTGTAATGGGAAGGGTGATTATAGGGTGATGGGTTGTAGGTATAACTAAGAGATCATGTGTGTTGTATTCAGGGTGTCATTGAAAAAAGAGAGCTTGATCTCAACGGCCCTGCTTGGGAAAAAAGGTTTAAAAACAAGTATAGTATATGAGGGTTTATTGTTCATTTTTTATCATACATGGAAATAATTGGTCTACATGTGGAAATGGGTTTTTAAACAGCTAAACTTAAATAATAAGTAATAGCAGTTAAATAAGGTTTGGGAATTGATAAGCTTTGGCTTCCTCCGACTATTTTTTCAGAAACATCAGATTAATTAATTTATGACTATTGTTAATGGCACTTTATAAGTATTCTTATTTATTTATTTATTTTGGTTTTGTTGTATGCTGTTTCAAACTTGCTTTGATTTTTATTCTGTTCGAAATTAAGAAATTAAATGAATGAAATGAAAGCTGCGGTTCCATACTCTGTCACTAGAGGGAGCCAGAGGGCTCTATCTCAAGATGGCTCTGTACTGCTGTTTATACACTTTACTGATGTTGATATTTTAGTAAAGGTAGCTCCCAGACAGACAGGCAGACAGAAAGGCAGGCAGGCAGGCACACACACACACACACACACACACACACACACACACACACACACACACACACACACACACACACACACACACATACACATACACACAAAAGTGGCATAAGTCATTAGGTCATCATTAGACGCCATCAGCATGACAAGACTTTTAAATATATGTCATGACTGGCCGTGGTGTGAGTGTGTGTGTGTGTGTGTGTGTGTGTGTTTCTAAGCCCCGTGGCATTGACTGCTCCTGCTGTAAGAAATTCTTGTGGTGATATGTTTACACTGAAGTGATAGCCGAGGGAATTTGGTGGGGTGGCATGGGGGGGTGGCATGGGGGGGTGGGGTGGCATGGGGAGGTTGGAGGGGGGGCTCAAAGTGCGAGGAGAGGTGAAGCAGCACAGACAGAAATGCAGACGGAGATAGCAAAGGGGTTGCCTAATTCAACTGGAATGTAGTTTGTGTCATCTCAATGACTCACCATAATAGCAACATACACACATGTGACTGCACACACACACACACACAAGCACACATATACAGCATACATCATACTACCGTTTTGACTCCTCACAGCCAGACAGACTCCAGTATCTGTCTGGGAAGCTTTCTGCTGCTTTATCAAAAGCTGCTGCTATCAAATATATACAGTATGTGTGGCTCAATTAGAGGGAGCTGACTCTGGATCAAAGTGGAGACACAAAGAACTCAGCTTAATTATTCACTACAGCGCCATCGGCACTTGTGTCTGTGTCGGCCCACTCTTCAGTTCATTTAGGATGCTTCTGCAGCGTGTTCACAGCCAACCAACAACTCATTTGAAGTTAAAGATGGAGTCAGCGATTCTGCAGAACGCTTGTTGACAAAATCGCTTTTTTTTAATCAAAATCAGTGAATATTTCCTCACAATCCACTACCTGTCTTTGCACTGAACAACAAGCAAACAGTAAATGCAGGTGTGAATAAACCTCACCTACAGTTGCCATGTGTAGTTATTGGTGCAAAATAAATGTATAACAAAAATGATGTCATTGAACGTACCCTTCGATCTTGCAGATTAACGTTCAGAGTTTCAGGAGGTGTGGCTGTGTTTTGGTTTTATTTAAAAGTCTTATACTGTATACGTTGGTTCTGACTGACAGCTTTGTATCTCCAGTTTTTCTTTTGCTTCCTGTCAAACCTGTCCATGTCGTAGCTTACAGGCGGTTTTGCCTTCTGAATACATTTTTGCTAATCTGTCTCTCCATAACCTTGCTTGCATCAGAGAACTTTTCTTTTTTTTTTTCAAAGACAGCTGACATCTTGACTTGATTTGGGGGGGGGGGGGGGAGATCACACAGGTGGAATTAATAACATTACTGTAACACATCCCTCCAGCAATAACTGCAATGACTTGCAACAAAAAGGTAATGATGTCATCAGTAACGCTAGTGTTAGACAAGACAAAATGTCTGCTGTGTGGTAGGCCTATTCCTTCACTTTGTTTCCCCCTCTGATCAAGTGCAATCAAAATCTGAAAGAAACTAAAGATTTCCTACTTAATAAACATATTCCTTGAAGCATACACTTCATTATCGGTTTACAGTTTAAATAATACTAACAGACTATTTTGAGGTGATTTACAAATACATCCAGACGATGGCCATAATAGAGTGAAATACCATCTGCAACAAATTCTTTAAAAAATAACATCCACTCTCTTATCCCAGCACTGTTGCATTGGTGGTGTAGTATTCATATTGGTAGAAGGGAGTGGTCTTTGATAATCGTAAGGGCAGAAGAGCTTTTTCTATTGATCCACACAGATGGAAGCCTGCTTGGCCACTGAAGGCTGCTTAACCACAACTCAATAGTGGAGAAGTGTGTGTGTGTGTGTGTGTGTGTGTGTGTGTGTGTGTGTGTGTGTGTGTGGTGACGAACTTAGAGCAGATTTGCTGTATTTGTGAGTTTGTGCACACATATGCGCCTGCCCTGTTACATGTGTGTGTGTGTGTGTGTGTGTGTGTGTGTGTGTGTGTGTGTGTGTGTGTGTGTGTGTGTGTGTGTGTGTGTGCGCGCGCGTGTGTTTCTTTCTTTCTTGTGTGTTTGTGTATGTAAGGCAAAGCAGGGGGTCTGATGGCAATCAATGCTAATGATATATTAATGCTTTCAGTGCCAGCTCATCATTCACTGCCAAATGTCTTTCTCCTGTGCACTTGGAGAACTGTGTGTGTGTGTGTGTGTGTGTGTGTGTGTGTGTGTGTGTGTGTGTGTGTGTGTGTGTGTGTGTGACTTAAAAGCCACATTTCTACTTGATCTATTGCTTCGCCATCCATCATCTTGACAGCTACCTTCTGACCTTGAGTGACCGGAATATCAGCGCTTTTCGGGTGAAACACATCTGCTGAAATGACAACGCTTTTCAGGATGTGAATGGGAGACAGCTTCTTGATATTCAGTGAGCACCCAGTAAAAACATACACATACAAAGTCATCACCGAAATGAATGCAAATGTATTGCTTTACCCTATAGCTACTGACGACCTATTCTTTATGTAATTGAGTCAGTAGTATGTCACTCAGTGATTCTTCAGAACCGGGACAAAAGGCCGTCTTCCATATGTAACTGCTGTTGTGTTTAAAACTAAAAATATTTAAAATTGTAGATGTTATTAGGGATTAAGAATAGAATGTCTGGAGCACAATTATCCCCTTAAATGTAATTTTATCATTATTATGTCAAATATATGACACTTGTTATCTTCTCACAACGTCCAAAACAGTGTGTCCTCAGAGAAGATTTGAATCTTTCATATGCAATAAAACCTATTAAAAATGAACTTTAATGATTAAAAAGAGCTTTTTTCATCAAAAGCAACACTAAATAATCTCTCATATCAGTAAAAACAGTTTTTTCTACAACACATTCATGTATTATAAGGATTCTAAGTGGTGGGACAACTTTACTATAAGTCAACACTGTCAGACATTTCATTATGTAAAAAGTAATAAAATCAGGCAAAATAAGGGGCAGCTGTCACTATGAAGGACTTGTCAAATTCTACCTCTGCAGAGTACATTAGAGTCAGACAGGCTCTGATAAGTGTTGTAGTTTTAGAATATTTTACATTCCAAATCTTGAAAGTCCTGCGTCACAACCATGATATGTCAACACCGACTTACAATTTCTGAAGAAGTTATTTGAAATGTTTTGATCATTTTATTTTCCTGAAGTATTTCATACTAGCGCCTAACATCAACAGAAAAACCAAATGGCTACTAGATAAATTTAATTTGTTATGTTTAAGAAACATTAAATATGTCAACACCGTCAGACAGGAAATCTGACGGAGTTGACCGTCAGATTACCTAACTCCTTTACATTCCACACCATTCTTCATTCATGTAGACTAAATGTGGTATCCGCCATTCTGGAAAATGCTTGTTGTTAAAATCCCCTTTGTCAAAATCAATGAATATCTCCTCACAATCTGCTACCTGTCCGTACTGAGTGTGGAAATAAAATCTGGTATAAATACACAGCCACAGCTTTGTAAACTGGCACGTTGCTACTTGCTAGCTATGGTGGGGTCCCTTTGTTTACATATGGTGGGGTCCCTTTGTTTACATATCCATTCTCAGAGGCTGTGTTTTAACACCAGATTTTATTCCAGCAAACACACACACACACACACACACACACACACACACACACACACACACACACACACACACACACACACACACACACACACACACACACACACACACACACACAGTACAGACAGGCAGCGGATTGTGAGGATATATTCACTGATTTTCCCGAAAAATAAAGTGATTTTCGACAACAAGCGTTCTCCAGAATCCCTGTCTCCACCTTTAATTGAACTTTTTACTATGAAACAAATGTAGGAACTTTTGTTTATTTGTTTATCCGACAAATGGGAGAAGAAGTTAACTGTGAATTTGATTTACAGACAGGGCAGAGAGATAACTAGATAGAGAGAGAGAGAGTTGGAGGGAAAGAGAGACAGAATAGAAGGAGAGGTGGAGTTCAGACCACAGAAATGTAGAGGCTGAATCTGTGCAGCTATTCAGAAAAGCTCGCCAGTCACGCCCAAAGAAACCGACTGCTGTTCCTGGCAAGCTCCAGTCTAAAATGTGCTTCATATGGACATTGAGTTACAACAAGGATGCTTGTCAAATCATCTGTAAATCAACAGGAGTATTTTAGTGATAATTATAAAGGACATGGAAAGAAAACAGGAATATTTAATCCATCTAAATTCTCCCACATCCAACATATTATTTACCCATTTACTATTTACTATGAATACATGCCAAATATAAAACCTAAAGGGGACGAGGTTCAATTGTTAGCAATTGTGTGATTTGTTGTTTAATTATTGAGATCTCTTCTGACATATTTTAGAAGGTATTTGTGAAACCCAAACTTCTCTGAATTGTTTTGTTATATTGTAATGTCTTCAGAAATGAATTACAAATGCCAACAAAAAAAAACAAGTATACTCCTAAACAGAATACTGAATTAAAGAACGTTAAATCATTTTGCTCAGCGTTCAAAGCGATGAAGTCAGTGAAAAAAGGCGAGGTAGGATCCTGGCATGGGACCAGAACTGAACCTAAAGTGAGACATGGCTTCCATTTCTCTGACGCCAAATGTGAATCTAATCATGTGAAATGGCAAATCAAATGCATTTTCGCAGAGGGAATGTTTTTAGTTTTGCTCAGCAGGGCACAGTGATGGTACTTCTATTGATTCAGCAGGAGACACGAGCTTCTCTTTTTCTCGCAGAGCCTCGGGGAAGAAACATGAGATCAGTCGGATGAAAGGCGACCTTCAATAAATGCCTCTCTTTCTTTATTCCCTCTCTGTCTCTCTGTTCTCCCTATCTGTGTTCTCATCCCCCCTTCGCCACTCTTGATGTGCTGAGTTCCTGTCTATCCTTTCACTTGAATTCCTACACGACCATGAGCTGCAAAGCTGTGGTAGGTCATGATGTGTGTGTGTGTTTGTGTGTGTGTGTGTGTGTGTGTGCGTTTGTGTGTGTGTGTGTGCGTGTGTGTGTGTGTGTGTGTGTGTGTGTGTGTGTGTGTGTGTGTGTGTGTGTGTGTGTGTCATTCTGCAAACTAGCTTTGAAACGTTCACATCTTGCTGATTCTGTTTCTCACGCCACACAAACATTTTAACCAGCAGTTAAAGAGAATTAAAGTCATAAAATTCATTACAAGTGCATGCTTATGCATGAACACACACACGCACCCACAAAAGAACACTCACACGCATACACCCCATGAAAAGAAAAATGCACCGACCTGCCTGTGGTCACAGACGCGTACATAAAAAATAATAGACAAATACAAGGATGCACATAGATAAATAAAAAAAGATTGACACAAAAGCACAAACAAGCACACACACGCACACGCACACACACACACACACACACACACACACACACACACACACACACACACACACACACACACACACAGGGGTGGTTTAGTGCATGAAAGTGTGATAGATGGTGAGAAATGAAAGACACAGACCCTGTTCTTTTCTGCTGGCTGTCTGTCTGTCTGTGTGTCATCAGTCCCAGATTTTAGAAACCACAGGGTCCTAAAAAAATAGACAATTTCGGGGTTCATTGGTTGGGCATCAACTTAGGAAAGATGGCGTTGATCTCCCCAAAGCCTTCCTGGGAAAGTTATTTTAAATACATCTTGGACAACCTCAAAATTTGAACGGTAAATAAATAAGCTACATTTGTCAATCTAATAGATACAGCACAAATTGTACACAATGGTAATTCAATAAACCAAACGCAATAAGGAACAGATGTTTTTAGACAATTTCAATTGACATTTGAATTTTACAGTTCATCAAATTGCAGCCATCTGTAGCACAAAGTAAATAAAGTACTTTCCCTCTGAGGCTTTTGGGACAAGAACTGAATCAGTCATTCAATAGTTCAATCAAATCAAATCATTTATCAGATTAGATTTATTGTCAAACTGGTCATGCACTAAACACCTAAGATTCAAACTTTAGTAACACCTTTTCAATAAAACAGATAATTAAAGCACACAACCACACGTCACACAACCCTTAGCCACACCAAGCGCTAAGCAGGGAAAGACCTTCTGCAAATTTGGCCCTGCGCCTTTGATCAAATGTCTTATCTACGTATATAGATTTACAAATGAGTAGTTACGGCAAATGAGAATACATTCAAGGCACATTTGTTTAAAGATGAACAATAAATCTTTGAAACAAAGTATCCACAATTTTTAATTTAATTTTGTCATTTGAGAGAACCACATCATTTTTCCAAAAGGCATACAATGCAAGCCATATTATAAGAAAATAATAATAATAAAAATAAAAATAAATCCAGTTGGTCACTTCTCGCCTTGCAAAGCCAGCCCCACACACTTGAAAATTCTGAGCAACAGATCAGTAACAGCGCTCTCCTCCACTTATCAACACTAGCCAATTCTGAATGAACTACCTGTTAAAATTCCTATAGTTATTTGCTTCCCGTTATCGAATTTATAATTAAATTAAAAAACATGGCATCTGTTTTGGAAATAAATGAATAAGTTCTTCCAAAATTAAAGGGGCAGTGTGCAGTTCTCCCTTTCGGACAATTTACAAGAGCTACAGTGGCCTTCAAGGAAAATAAGCTAGTTACTAAAGATGGCAACATTCACCAATGCCTCAAGCCTTTCCATAACTTCTATAATGATGAGTTTAAGTTCTATTACATTTTTTTATTTGTTATTCTATAGTACTTTTTCATCTTCCAACAGGTGCATTTATCCAGGACGCCCACTATATCTAAAAAAGCGTGAGGTCGTTAGGTTTGTCATTTCTGTGTTTCTGTAGAAACATGGCGGGGCAACATGTTCATTCTGAAACAATAAAATAAATAATAACTTTCATTTTAAGCCCAGTGCTGCGGCTCTTAGGGAACCAGAAGGTGTGAGGTTTGCCCCAGGTTTGTTTTGGTTTTAGCTTTGTTTTGTTTCTTGTGTACTTATAGCTTATTTTCTTAATCATTTTGTCTTAGTCATTTATTTCACTTTTTTTTTCTTTATTCCTTGTCTGTTTATGTGAGGGAGGGGGAGGGGAGGGGAGGAGGAGGAGGGGGGAGGGGGTTGGGTGTTGTGTATGTATTGTGTTTACTTATTCTGTTGTTTTTGTCCATATGTATAAAACCATAAAACCACTAAAATAAAAGTAAAAAAAAAAAAAACTTTTTTAATTTGAAGAAATGATACACTAAATATTGTGTTCCATTTCTACCAAGTCTGTTCTGAAAAACACCAATTCCCCTAACACACAGCACCTTTCATTTGAGGCCTAGAAAATGCTTTACCTTTAATTCACTGTGTTTACTTTACAAACTAACTTAATAAGAGCTACAGTATACACTTAGTCTTTGCCGTCCTCCAGTGATGATGTGTAGTGTACTCAGGGTGTGCCCACTGAACCATCTCTGTTGGGTGTGCTTACAGGTGCAAGAGTTACACAGCACATGTTCGCGGGAAGAGGCGCAACACTTTACGTGAAACAATGCCTTCCGGTGAGGTGTTAAGTTACTCATAAAGTGGTGGTTAATGAGAGTCAGGAGGGTGGAACTCCACAACACTGTTTGTCTGTAAACCTCAGAAGGGCAAGGGGCAGATGGGCAAACTACAGGCAGGATTCACAGTTCACAGAATGTGGGGAAATAAATGACTCCCTCTTCATCCTACCCCCGACTGGGATCAGGGTTTATGAAACTGAGGGCTGGCTTGGCAAGGCTAAGATATAGGTCTGAAGAGGAAGCAGGTTCTTCCTGTTACAGTTGGAGCAGGGCTTTCCAGAAACA
>NC_137234.1:32731220-32738720 GCF_949987685.1 Ammodytes marinus | reverse complement strand
ATACAAAATGTTAAACACAGCTGCAAACCCCCCCCCCCCCCCCCGCGGCCCCTCCTGCACACACACACACACACACACACACACACACACACACACACACACACACACACACACACACACACACACACACCACACACTGTTGGATGCAGAGCAGCAGTAGCATAGGGAACCAATTAGTGGTCTAGCTTTGATGATGTCACTGACAAGTCACGCACTGGTGGCACGGCTTCCGTTCAGAGGGAAACATAACACCACACACTGCGCGCACAGACACACACACACACACACAGACACAGACACACACACAGACACAGACACACACACACACACACAAACTCTGTCGAATAATTTCTTATCTGACACTTCTGTTGCCCTCTAATTTAGTCTTCAGTCTTAAGCCACCAAGATTCTCCTCTGTCACATGCATATCACCATCACTTCTGTGTGTGTGTGTGTGTGTGAGAGAGAGAGAGAGAGAGAGAGAGAGAGAGAGAGCGAGGGGGAGAGAGAGAGAGAGGGAGAGGGAGAGAGAGAGAGGGAGAGAGAGAGAGAGAACTTTTTATTCTTATTTGGGATATAGGCTGTGACCAGATCTATGAACAGAAAACAAGTAAAATGTTATTACACTTTTAAATAAAAAAACATTCCTGGAAGGAAAAATCTTAACTTTAAAAAAACCCTCAGCATCATGAGGATGTGAATGTACAAACATCTCTCTCTCTCTCTTTACCCTGAAACCTGAGGGGTATACTACGAAACAAACTCAAAAGAACCCGGCTCTCTTTTTTTGATCTGGTTCAACATAACACAAACCCTCGCTCAGAACTAACCGGTATCACGAAGGAAGTTATCAACCTCTTATGTTGAACGAGGGTTTCGGCTTCAGGCTCTGTGCGCGTCCCCATGAAAGGGGGCGTTTGACCCGTCATTTGACTCTGCATCCGCACAAAATGGACTGATCTTGTGCCGCTAACTTTACACAAACGGACTGATTGCGAGCAGCTGAGTAAAACAAAAGTGTGTCGCCAACTTCATTCAAGAGGAAGTTTGTCAGTCTGAATTATTACAGCAGAAATCAGAGAGCCGAAAAAAACTCTTACTGAAAATAAGGAGAGTGGAATGCTGCCAGCATGGAAATTATTTATTTATCTTGCCGATCGTTCTCGCAGTGCGTAACGTGACATTATAAAACAATGAAACGTTGAACTCGGATTTAAACACTATACCATTTAGCCTAATATATATAGGCTACTTTGCTATATTTATAGCACTACGCCTATAGTCCCACACTTAAGAATGTAATTTAAGTCTGACACTGTCCCCAAATGAATAGCCTATGGAAAGTCACTTTAGTTTTGGGCCACAGCATAATGAATACAATTTTGATTTAGACTATTAGCCTTTTATTTGAATCTTACAAATACCAATAGGCCTACATTAAAAAAACCTGTAGTCTGGATTTTTCGGACAAATATGAACCTACTGTGAGAAGCTTAACCTTCGAGTCTGCAGCGATGTCCGAACTGTGACAGCTGTCACCTGTCACGTCCCAACTGTAATCGCTACTGATGAAAAGAAAGAAGCCCACAGTGAAATAATGTTGCAAACTGTGATTTTATAGAACGCTTCATTAAGAGCCAGTGTGTGTGTAGATCGCCAGGTAAAACCATTTGAGGTGAGAGCATAGAGTAGCGCTGCATACAGTAGGTCTAGGCCAGGGGTGTCAAACTCTGGCCCGCGGGCCAAATCTGGCCCGTTTCAATATTTAATCTGGCCCGCGAACCAATTCGGTAATTCCATTAAATTCGGCCCGCGGGAATTTTTTTTAAATTATTATTTATTTTTTTATTTTTCTCATGCGGAGCCTGTGCCATATCCCCACGTCGCACACGCTCCCAACCGTTAGGACACTCGCGTAGCTTACCACTAGGAATGTCTGCTGGAAGTTCCACAGCTCAGGATTTTAAGCCATGAATTGATGAACTTGCATTGAAGAAAAGATGTCAGTTTTCTAATGGCTGTAAATAGGCCAATCTATGTGGCTAAATAGCATGCTAATATGATGATTGATTGCGTCAACTATCTAAGGATGAATGCTAACATTATCTGGTTTCTAACTTTTGCCTCAAGTTACAATATAGCTCACTAACTAACGTTAGATAGCCGCTGATAGCCCACCCCTTTCATTTCCAATGGTGGCTTTGCATTTCATTACCAATGTAAAGTGTCATAAATAGTTAACACTGGTGCTGGGTCATGATTCCTATAAAAAAATAAAATAAAAAAACGTGATATGTTTTGAAAGTGCAGAAAGTTTTGAAAAATCCAAGAGAAAACATATTGTGGCTCAATCCAGAATGCCTGAGAGCCTTACTGCATTTTAGTCCTTATAATTGTTTCACCAGGAACCTGAATGTTGTCTTTTCCTTTAGAAAAATAAAGACATTTCCACAATAAATTGATGCAGAAAAGGCACAGAAAACAGAAACATCTACCAGAATACAGGAAATGAAGTGTTTGACGCACAAAAATTTCTGGGGGAGCACCCCCATACCCCACACCTATAATTTGTCCCCCAAAATATGTAAACAAAACCTAGCCTATGCCCCGTATATACGCAGGTTATATACCTAGATATGTTGTTTGATTTTTGGAATAATAAGAAGGCATGTCAGTAAGCGACATGTCTGGCCCTTCGTGTGATTATCATGTCGTAATTCGGCCCTTTGTGAAAATGAGTTTGACACCCCTGGTCTAGGCTATTTAACATTTTCTGCATCAATAATTGTATGCATGTGGCAAAAAGCCCCAGCGATGTGACAGTTCACTCTGCTGTAAGCCTTATGTCACGGCTTCGTTTCGTTCATTAACTTACTGATCAATAAGTTTACTGATTTAATGAGTTTCCTCAGTGAGAATATATCGCTCAGACAATATAGTCAGGTCCGCGGGATTTCCAAATGTGTAGTTTCCTTAAAGGGCAGCGCTCTAAGAGCCGAATGTTAGCTCAAACTCTGAAACAAAAACTGGTCTGAGCAGGTTAGCCGTGCAGCCTCTGCTGTTACCACGGTGATCTAGCCAGGTAGAAAGAGAGCCACCTTTCGTGATACTGAAAACTCTGGCTTTAGACTCAACAGACCTCGCTCAGCCCTTAATCTCGCTTCGTAGTATACCCCTCTGAGAAGCTCAAACAGAAAAGGGACAAATAAACAGCTGGACTATTTTGCTGACGTTCAGTTGAGGGAGGCAACAATTGTGCGTCATAGTTGATATCTTTAAACACAGATTAAACATGTTCCTTCTGCAAACAGTCTGTCTGTAAGATAAGATAAGATAAGATAAGAAAAACTTTATTGTCTGTCACAATTGACAGAAATTCATCTTTGACAGGGCAGGTTCAATGTACACAAAATAAATAAATACATACAAAACAGAGAGTCCCAAACAATGACAATAAATAAATACCAACAAATGCAAGCAGTGCAAAGGGGTGACTGAGTGGAGTGAGATATGTTGCCTATTTGTGACTGTTCAGTGTGGTGATGGCAGTGGGGATAAAAGATTTTTTGTAGGTGTTTTTCCGTGCCAACGGGACCCTGTAGCGTCGACCTGATGGCAGTAAATCAAAGGATTGGTGGAGGGGGTGGGTGGGGTCCTGTGTGATTGTATTAGCTTTCCTGAGTACTGACCGGGTGTACAGTTGTGGTAGGGGAGTTTGGGGAGAGCCAATTATTTTGCCAGCCTGATTTACTATACGTGCCAGTTTTGTTTTGTGCTTGACGGTGAGGGTGTTGTACCAGGCTGAGATATTGAAAGTGAGTATGGATTCAATGAGTGAGCAGTAAACCACAGTTAAAATGTCCTTGCTGACATTAAAAACTCTGAGCTTCCTCAGCAGGTGGAGGCGCTGCTGGGCCTTCCTGTATACAGAGTCAGCATGCTGTGAGAACGACAGTGATGTGTCCAGCTCTGTACCAAGGTATTTAAAAACCTCAACCTGTTCAACTGGCTGACCGTAGATGCTGAGTGGTTGAAACATTTCCTGTGAGCTCCGTGTTCCCCTGCTCCGACAGCAAAGCTCCTTTGTTTTGTCAATGTTTAGTTCCAGCGATATTTCCTGGAAACTTGTGGCCAAGGTGTTCACTGTCTGATGGTAGTCGGACAGTGCTCTTATGTCCGTCAAATGGGCTACCAAGGCCATGTCGTCTGCATACTTTAAAAGAGTCATTCCTTCTCCACTGCACGAGATGTTGTTGGTGTAGACAGAGAAGAGAATGGGGGATAAAACACAGCCTTGGGGGAGGCCAGTATTTAAAACCATTTTGCTGGATTTAAAACCATTCACCTGCACTTGTTGTGGCCTGTTCTGTAGAAAACCTTTAATCCATAAAATCAGTGTGGGGTGGACCTGAAGTTCCACTAGAAAGTGCAGCAGTGTGAATATGTGTACAGTATTAAAAGCAGAGGAGAAGTCCATAAATAAAATCCTTGTGTGGGGGTGTGATGAGTCCAGCTGTCGGGTCACAGTATCCAAAAGGGTCAGAGTTGCATCTTCCACTCCTCGTTTAGCCTTATAGGCAAACTGGAGTGGGTCCAGTCTTCCTGCTACCATGCTGGAGAGAATGTCACCTACAACTCTTTCCATACATTTGCACAGTACCGATGTCAGGGCAACTGGCCTAAAATCCTTTGGGTCCTTGGCATGTGTCTTTTTGGGAATAGGAATGATGGTGGTTTCCTTCCACTGGTGGGGAACAAAGCTTATATCCAGAAGGCTCTGAAAGAGCTTGGTGAAGACTCCACTTAGCTGAGTGGAGCAGGCCTTAAGCACTCTGCCTCTGAGCCTGTCAGGGCCAGGGGCTTTGTGTGGGTTCACTCGGCTCAGAACAGAGGCCACCAGCTCCTCATCTATGATGACAGCCTGGTGGGATGGACTGGGGCTGGGGAGGGTCCAGCTTGTTGGTGTACTGCTGCTGTACAACTTTGAATTCACCAGATAAGGGTAAAAACATTATTACAATGATTCTTATGGGATTTCTTTAGCCTAGTGAGACAACCCTGATCTTGCAAGCTTTACATTTGTTTCTCTCCCGCAGATCAGTCTGGCCTTTCTCCAATCTCTGTGGGAAGGACCAATCAGGAGCCACTTTTTGACCCAACGTTCGTTCCTTGTAGTGGGAGGCAGCTTCTGATTGGTTCGTGTAGTCACCAATCTAGCCTTGTGAGACCAGCCATATCTCACAAACTTTTTTGTCGAACCATGTGGATGTCAACGACCAAAAGAACCAATCAAGGCTGCCTTCCATTAACAGACAGGGCTAAGCTCCTCCCCCAGGGAGATTGGAGAAAGTCTAGACTGATATGCGGGAGAGAAAGAAAGAAGAAGCTTGCAAGATTAGGCAGGTCTCACTAGGCCAAGATTTCTTCAGACTGGCTAGATGGATTTTGGATTCACCTATATATTTAAACTTCAAAGTATACAAGATGTGTTATGTCAGAGACTGTCCAGCACTCCACTCCACTGCACTGCACACTGCACACTGCACACTGCACACTGCACACTGCAGCTAAAGTTGTTCATTTGTTCAAGGGGCGGAGCTGCAGCACTGCATGGATATATACCGTATATTTACACAGTTACCGGAACATATTTTTTGAATTTTTATTATTGACTCCAGGTCATTTGGAACAACTTTTACCCACTAGAACAATAATGGTATGGAAGGAGTGTCCTTTTGCAACATTAGAGGGCCAATGCGCCGTATTAAGGGTTGGCCACCAAATTGTTTAAGAATGAACGAAACCCATCACACGTGTGTCTCTGGGTTTTGTGTTTGAGCTCCTCCCTGCCAGTCCACCCTCCTCCATCATGGAGCTGACAGATACTCAGCTGCTTCTCATTCAGTTCCCCCCTTCTACAACCACTAATCTGTGTCGGTCTCTCTTTTCACTCACAGCTCTCTGTTTTACGTTTTGTTTGTATGTGTGTTTTTTGTGTGTGTAAATATGTGTGTAAGGCCTAGCACTGAGCCTGGCGCCACCATCTCATCGGCATGCAGGGGTAACGTGCAAAGACACTGACTGTTGTGCACCAGCATGCACACACGCATGTGCACACATAAAGGCCTTCAACAAAAGTTGCTGAGTAATTCCTGTGGTTTCAACCTCATCTAAATTCACATCCTCATATATGGGTTTTCCACCAGCAAACGGTCTGTACTGGAGCCAGTTTCCAAACCAAATGTCAACCTGTTCCAAGTGTTTTCATGACCGAAAAATGAATTTGGGGACAGAAAAAAAGGCTCTGCTGAGGCCTCTTCACTATGACTTCTGAGATTCAGAAGAAAATGTAGTCTCACACAGCCAGATCAAACTACAGCTATAGCAGTATGGTCTGGACACACGCTATATCGTTTCGGGATTTGGGGGAAAACTGGGCTGGCCTGTTTTGATTTCTTTAAACCAATCACAATCGTCTTGGGTGGCGCTAAGCCCACGAAGCCACAACGTGGCCTTTAGAAAAAGTGCAATTGTGTCCCAACCATCCATGGACATGTTATAAAAGGTGCAGACAGACACCGTGTGTGTGTGCGCACGTGTGTTTGCAGCATCATTATAAGCTGGATACCAATAAACTGTATCAAACACTTGCATGGTAAGAAACGGTAGTCTAGAACGGGGAATAATATTGGGAGGAGTTTGGTGTCATTATCTGTCACGAGCACGATATCCGCCTATATTTATCGGTTAGCCATACTAGAGAAAATGTGATGAAAATGAAAAAAGATATCTCTGTGCATGCATTACACACAGTGGAGACGGTTAGGCAAGCTGAAGGGATGGAGTGCAGGGCAGGAAGGAAGGAAAGAGCAGTATCTGTAACAACTAAAGGACACAAGTGGCAGGTTGGTTTTTTCACAAAAAGGAAACCACAACCAAAACCCCTTGGATGACAAGAAATGGATGAAGGAATGAAGATAAGTCGTGCTCAGTCATCCAAATCGGCCAGTTATCATATATATATATATATATATATATACACACACACACACACACACATACACACACACACACACACACACACACGCACACACACACACACACGCATATTCAAACACTTTAACCAAGGGGGACAGGTACAGTGAAGAACCACGGGGAATTGAGGTAAACTCACAGAGAGTTATTTTTATCTTAGTGATGATGAAGCAATGTGCCAATTAGGGCTGCAAAATATATATAGAAAATGTATCGTTATCGCAAATGTTGATATAGATGTATATGTAATCGCAAAAACAGCTTGAACTGCAATAAATGATAGCCTATCCCATGTCCCATGCATTCACGCTCTGCATGTCAATATATTTGGCCAATCAGATGAAACCCTACTGCTCTAGATCTACAGTATGCTTTACATCTTAATTATATAAGGGAGATTCAAGTTCGCAGAAAAAAAGGTTGAAGTTGAATTAAAACAATGTTTCCCTGGGTGCTGCACAGATG
>NC_137234.1:32718720-32726220 GCF_949987685.1 Ammodytes marinus | reverse complement strand
AACACCCGTCATCATTTCTGCTGTATTTGAAGTATTGGATTACAACCATCTGATACTCATTTGCTGCCTACTACTGCAGCGGGAGGAAAAACAGGAGGAGGAGGGCAGAAAGAGAGATGGAGGGAAATCGAGAGACAAAGGAGGAAAGGGAAAAAGAGGGAGGAATAAAAGAAATGAGGAAGTCGGTGTGAAGAATGTAAAGAAAGTCATAGAGAGAGAGAGAAAGAGAGATAGAGAGAGAAAGAGAGAGAGAGACAGAGAGACAGAGAGAGAGAAAGAGAGAGAGAGACAGAGAGAGAGAAAGAGAGAGAGAAATAGAAGCAAGACGAATGAAAGCAAAGAAGAACAGAGCAAAGTAAATGAATAGAAAAAGGAAGAGAACAGAGAGAGAGAGATGTAAGAGAGGAGCAAAACAGAGAGACCAACGCAGCATGAAAATCAATATTGGTTGAGAAAAGCGATTCATCTCTAATGAGCTCAGCTGAAGATAATGGACTTTGAATTATTATCCCATTCATCAGATCAATCCTGGACATCTTAGATTGGCTCTTTGACTCGAGCTACACAATGTGTGTGTGTGTGTGTGTGTGTGTGTGTGTGTGTACTTGTGATGTTTTGGAAATTTTTCTAGAAATAGACTTATTCGTAGTGTTCTTCATTGTTCATTCGTGTTAATGAAAATAGCCTTACATAACTGTAACGTAAAACTGTCTGAAGAGGTAATTAATGAGGAGTTTTACTTTTTAAGGCCAACTTAAGAGGCCTTTTATTTTATTCTTTACCAGAGGTCCTTCTGAAAATAACAATTTGTTCATAACTGACATATCGGGTGGAATAAATCCTACCTTTAAGAAATCACGGGTGAGTGTAACTTTTTGATGTAGGAGTTACTTTTACTTGAATTTTTAAGACAGTCAGTCTGGAATAAGACCAAGAATGTTTTGTCTTGAGAAAGCAGCATTTAAAGGGATGAAGATGTTTAGAGATCCCCCCCGGACATATTTAAAGACAAATCCAGAGACTGATATGTTTGTTCCAGAAAAGTTCAATGACATCTAAATGTGCAAAAATTGTTCAATTTCAAAAGGACACAAGAAGATGTCCCCTCACTGAAAACAATAAATCCAGTCTCAGTGTGCACCAGAGGCTTCAGGTTTCCATATCACACTTTGTGTAAGTTGCATACTAGACACCGATTGGCTTCTCTACTGGTGGTAATGTCATAGCGCACACATCTTAGACTTCATTTACACCGAGACATTTTCCCACTGTGACAGGTGAGTGTGAACTCTGCACAGAAACACATTTTGGAGAGGGAGAGAGAGAGGGGGACACTTTAAGAAGGACACACGTTTAGTATTAACCCAATAAATCGCCCCCACTTTACAGCGTGTTTGTTTCCTGTACGTCTGTCACGTCTATAAAAAGCGGTCCTTGACGGTCTCATTGTGACCCAGCGTTGTTCACACTGACCGTGAAAATAGCAGGAGGTCTTCAGCCGGCGTCGGAATAAATCAGCGCCATGATGTCACAGCTGCCATCAAACCATTAAATCAGTGGCCATCAATTCTCACTGCAGAAGAGGCTTATATAAATACAGTGCACAGACAGACAGACAGACAGACAGACAGACAGACAGACAGACGCACGCATCATGCCCCCACTAAAAGAAGGTAAAACTAGATGGCCCAGCCTCCCGTGCTGATGATGATGACAACATGTTTGTGAAAAATATCTTGCAGATGACTAAGACAGCAGCAGATAAGTTGCCCTGAGTTCTGTGTGTGTTTGTGCCAGCAGCCCCAAGGCGTTTTAGTCTGCCTTCACCTTTGGTTGAGGGCATCATCTGATAGTAAGTTTCAAACAGACTACAGTAATTAGCCTACATAATGACATTGTGAGCGTGTCAGCACTCGTAGTCAAGTTGTAAACTGCTCATCACAAACGTATTTTGGAAAATAAAACAAAGAAGGCCTCATAGGTTCAGTACACAGTCAGTCTAATTCACCCAATAGAAAATACATTTTCCACCACTTACTATAGGCTACTAAAATGCATCTTACATGTGCTGATTATACTCCAGAATACTCCAGATTGAAGTCGATTTTGCTGATAATGAGTCAAATATTGAAAGTAGGCCTTTTATATATTCTACACTGTGGTCTAGTTACTAGGCAGAAGAGTTCAGTGAGGTTTCGCCTCGGCCCGGTTTGCATTATTTTCCAGAGGCATCCATCTCAAAGTCAGACACGTGATCGGACGCATTTGAAGACGCGGCTGGAGAGAAAATAAATGGAGGGAGACTGATTGAGCGCCCCGACACTCTAACACACTGTGACACTACAGTAGTGTTGCCACAAACTGTCTCCTGCTGCGTCAAGCTACCCACTGACTGCTGCTCCATAAAGGACAATGGGACAGAATTAGGAGTGTAGTGCAACACGACACAATAAAGACCTAAATCAGCACAAAAACAGATCAAACCTTAAGAGAAACAGGGCTACACACACCAATTGTCCTTTTCATTAATCGATTCATATGAACACATGACCGTGTGAAAAAAATGACCGTCACTATAACCTAAAACCTGATTTCCAAAACCCCAAAGATATTCAGCCTGCAGCTAAAGAATCATTTTAAACATATCGTTATATCAATGAAAAGTTGCTGTATCATTTTTTGTTCGTATATTAATTGATACATTTGTTTCAGCTATAAAGAGAAATGTAACATTAGGAGTATGGTGGAATTCATAGTAGTACTCTACTGCATTATTGGACATATCCTGCTCACTCACTGTATGTCTTCTTCTGCGTGTTTACTGTATGTACCAAAATGACACATGGCAGCACATAGTTACTTTAGGGGACCACTTTTAGGGCCCCAAATTACAGCCATAAGAGTGTTTGTTGTGACCTGTTGTGATAGAACGCGCTGAGACAATGACGACTGCAGAATATATAGGGAAGAAGCCACGAGCCTCTAGGTGAAGTTAAGCCTTGGTTTGGATGTGCAGGGACACGGCAAAACATTAATACAAATACAAACACACACACACACACACACACACACACACACACACACACACACACACACACACACACACACACACACACACGTGCCAACCAAGTGTTCAATTGTCTCTAAGCACGCAGACAGCCTTGGGATTAATGCTTGCTACTATACTGCAGATTGTCTTCCAAGTGTTCTCCGATAGCCAATGGTGACTTTGCAGGCCAGCCAGTGCATTGTTCAGGCTCCCAAAACACAGCTTCTTTACATGGTCCTAAACACACACACTCACACAGTCTGTCTTTCTTGCTCTCAAAATATTATTCGGCAAAGAGCACTTCATTTGCAAGGTAGATTAAGACAAAAACAAGAGGATATAGTATTTGGTTCGGGACTCACCACTTCTGACCGTCCATCCCTGCAGGCGTTCTGGAAGCGAGCTTGTCTCTCCTCATGAGGCCGGTCCCTGAAGCCAGTATATTTAATCTATATAGAGAAGAAAATACTTAACTATATATACTCTATACATACTCACATGTATGATAAAACCCCTCAGAGTATACTTTACTTAGCATAGAAAGCACAAACACAAAGGGCTGTTTGACATTAAACGGCGATTCTCATTGCCAGCAGAATAATGTATTGTGATGATGACGATACAGCCACAGGAATTAAGAATGAAGGAAAAAGGTCTTTAGTTTTGATTATTACTAATTGGATTGTTATGTAAGTTATATGATATGGGGGTTTGTAATAGTTTTATTACACTCATGCCAATAAATATTGTTTAACTGACTGGAAAAAGGCATCATTCTTTGTCTCTACTCTTCTTCAAAAAGTCTGGAAAAAAAACCTGAAAAAGAGTAATAGGCTACACATTATTTGAAGGTTCATAAATTGGGCCCAAATAAAAGATAAATGTATAAAAGAAGAATAACAGTAAAAAAAAGTATGAAAAATCTCAATTTCAGAAACCGGAGACACAAATGAAGCAACCTATGGCAGAGCACGTTTACAGACTATGATCCTTTTGTGTTTTGGGGGGAGTGTATCTAGGCTATTCGTGTAGATTTTCTCCGACTGAACGTATAGGCTATTAAATTCAGTTGTTGAAAGCATTCGACCCGCCAGCCAGCATGTTTTTCTTCTCTGCTCTCTTGAGTTCCGCCGTGGTCTAACAGAGAGGATCCAGTGTAGCAGCACTCACCTCACACTCCCTGCTCAACTTGCGGAAAAACTCCTCATTCTCAAACTTGCTCCTCTGGTCCGGGACTACCCGCGGCATCTTCACCCACACTGTCCGGCCTCTTTATCTTCACCTTCTCTCTTTGAAATATCTCTTTCCAAAATGTAAATGTTTCTATGGTCCCGCGGAGGAAAAGTTGTCTGTCTTGCAGTCCGTCCGTCTCTCACTCTGCCTGCCTCTCTTTCACTCACTTCTCTTCCGTGTCTGTATGTGTGAGTGTGTATTTCTTCTGCCTCCCTGTGTGGAGCAATGTGCTCTGTGATAATACTGCTGCTGCTCTTATTATGATGATGTAAATGATGGTCTGCCTCTGGCTGCGCGCTCCGGGTCGCCTCTGGCTCTGAATGGCTTTTATTAAGTGACCCTGCGCGATGGTTCAAGCTCAATTCGACCGTCTCTCTCTCTCTCTCTCTCTCTCTCTCTCTCTCTCTCTCTCTCTCTCTCTCTCTCTCTCTCTCTCACGCGAGTGCCAACAATCGAGCGCGCTGCCTGCCTGTGCCCCTGCCCTTGATCTACCTACACCTTTCAGGTGCTCCTCCCCAGCATTAGACCTGTTTGTGCATTCAACAGATTAGGAGAGAAGTAGAACCAGTAATTTGACAGCTTCAATTAAAGTCATGAATCTTTTTAGTTGTAGAGCTGTTTTGTGCCAGAGGAGGAAATACGCTACCTGCCTGGCTGGCATAGCCTTTTTAGGTAGGCTAGATTTGTATCCGTTTATCAATGAAAAGATGCAGCTAATATAGCATTACTCCGCAAAATAAATATTAGTTATAAACGGTAGCCTTGCGTTACAGTCGGCTAAATCTGACTTTCTCAAACCTTAACAAATAGAAAAAGGAAAGCAGACAAATTAACATCAGCATATGGTAACAAAGCAAATAGACCTAGTCGTCTGTCACAGTTCATATTTCCATTGGTTGCAAGAAAGCCCTTTCATTTGTTTTCTTCTTTGTCACACTTTTGTCGTTCAGCGCAGCTGTCAAATTATGAAAATGACGACGATTCCAGCAGGTCCTTGAAGGCACCACCAGTCTACTTCCTGGCTCCGTCAAGTCGCTCTTGTGCTTGTGACTGTACACCCAAAATACCGCCATACCCACCCACCGACCCACCCACTCTCCCCCCATTCACAATAATAATACTACTACACACCACACGCTACTCGGGGTTGCCACTGCGCATGCGTCTGGCCTGGAGCGCAGAAACTTTATGTGATCCATATGTGAGAAGTGAAAAGGGGAGGGGAGCATGTGGAGAGATGGGGGGACGCTGTCAGACAGGGTTTTTGTTTAATCAAATCCCACAGTAATCCTAAAATCCTTCATAGATGTTGGTGGTGGATATTCAATATAGATGTGCATGTGTTTTGTTACTAGGCTAAATGTTAGAAGTGATGAGCAAGTGCAGCTCATGTTTAATGTTTATTTGAAAAAATGTATCAGACCAAGTTACATGTCATTAATCAGCGGCACTTTCCCTCTTTTTACAGGCCTACTGACATTTTTAAGACATTTGATGGGTTGTTCAAATATAGTTTATTGCCTTTCTGAATGAGTAGGTAGGCCTACTTGAACTACAACACTTACCCATCAACGATAACTTCACATTTGTTTTAAGCCGGTTCTTATACCTCGCGGTGTGAGTTAGTCAAATCAAAAGTTAGTTTGTTCAACGCTATATTCCTTCTACTGAGAGGGAATATTGTATTGAACAGAGCAAAGAGTATTCCCCCAGTGTTTCTTTGCTAAGGATGTGGTTGAGGAATGGCAATACTGTAACTTGTCTGTCACTTGATTTGTCTCCAGGCTACAGAAGCCTCATATTAGCATCAGAACAGGTCATTAGTTGCTTATGACTTACATAGAAAAATCATTTAAAGTCGGGATTTCTTCACAGCCAGTACAGAAAGGAGGGATGCTTGCAGCAATTTATAGCTAACTAATAGAGCAGGAAAAACCTGATGCTATTCCTATTCTCAGCTATTTTGATATACTATTTGTATTATGTTATTTTACACTCCCACTTCACAGTTATCTGACTGCTACACATCTCAATCTCACTGTACACTACCTGCTCAGGACCAAACAACCGACAGGCAGAGTTAGCAACTAGCTGAACATAGTTGAGGCATTTGGCATCCAAGTGCCAGTTATTTCACTCATTAGTTAGCGGTGACCAAAAACCGAACTAAAAGAACATGAATATTGGACCTATACGTTTATCAAGGTGGACAGAAATGTGACAGCAAATGAATGATAATATGCCCTCATAACTGCTGAAAAGTGAATAATCCCCGGTACTGAACATAAACAGTCTCATAATCGGGTAAATAAACGAATAAGACTTCAACAGGAGTTGTAAAATGCATGTAAACACCTTTATCCGATCTACTTTGCACACAAATCGGCACATTAACGGACAAGCAAAGTCGGATAAGAACACCTAGATAACTCGTTCATAGTCGGAATTCTCTCTGCATGTATACAGGGATCGGACATCGCATATCAGAGTTTGCATTCTGCGCTTGCTCGAGAATCCCTGCCGGGGATTTCACATGGAAGTGGAAGGAGACAACGTAAAAAAAATAGTAGGGTTTTTGCCGGAAGGGAGCCGGACGTGGCTCTATAACCACTTTTTGAAAGGGTTACAGCGCCACCTAGCATAGTGGAGACAGCCACGCATCGGACATTTATCCGATTCCTGAAAGGCAGAAGAAAAAGAAAAACACACACTTCATGCAAAGCGCAGCGTGAACCTGTTGGCACTGTAGGCTACGGGAGACGCTTCTCTCCATCTCTTCAGCTGGGTCTCGGAGCGTTTGTTTGGTCCGCCCCCGAGTGCGATTACTGTATTCACACATGTCTGAAAGATGCGCACCGAAGGCGGAAGTGCATCTGAGTTCGTTTCAACCGAACTAAACATGGCATGTGTGAATACACCCTAAGACTAAGATACATTTAAAAAAAGTTTTGACTTCACAGGTTACTTTTGTGAAACTAACTTTTATTTTTTTCTGATTGTCTTCTTTTTCTGATGATCATAAACAAGACCATCAGTGAAAATGCTGCTATTTTTTAATAAAAAAATGTATTATTATTAATGCCTTTGGTCGATGTCCGAATCCCTGCCAACTCAGGCAGACCGGAACATCCTGTGTATTCCGAACAGTACCAAATCAAAGTTTACTTTTGTGTCACCGTCGCCATTTTACCATCATTAATCTTACATAGTCACAAATG
>NC_137234.1:32606220-32716220 GCF_949987685.1 Ammodytes marinus | reverse complement strand
CAGCAGAAGTCTGATGTAAATCATGGCCGCTGCAGGTTGTCCTCTGCAAAACTTAACTAGGGGACAATTCTCTGTGTCTGTAACACTTTCAAATATAGATACAAACTTATCAACAAATCTTAAATCAACTCAGCTTGTCTCTCTCTCTCTCTCTCTCTCTCTCTCTCTCTCTCTCTATATATATATATATATATATATATATATATATATATATATATATATATCACCCAGATGACTGTCTCCTCTGTGTAACATTGATGCGCTCAGTCTCCTTCTCTTCTAAACGGCTGATGTCATGTCTTAAAATAATTTGACTGAAACGTTGTAACTCCCCGTGGCCCTGCCTCATACTTCTGGATTTGTGGATCTCTTTTACTTATTTTTTTAGTGTATTTGAATTGACTGTAGGCTAAGTCAAGTGTAAAGAGCAAAATGTGCCGCAGCCTCTTCAGTGATGTGAAGATGTGCGGCCGGCGTCTGTGTCTGGTTAAATGACATTAATGATGGACTACTGCACAGAAGGCTTGTCAGATTTCCTGTGCTAATGTTTTCCAGGCCCAGAGCTTTGGACCGACACTGGCACACGGGAGTCTGAGTGTGGCTGAGTGGGCCCTCGTCCACAGGCCATTAGCAACAGTGAACATCCATTTTGTCAGAGAACTTCAAACGAGTATTATTATTTTTTTTTTTGAGGATCTCTCTTATTTATAACCAAAGTAATGATGTGGTTCTAGCGGTAAATGCCGATGCTCCGCTCTCGGAGTCAGTCCCTAAAATGATTCTATTCATTTCCATGACATTTTTGGTACAGGCAACAGGCATCCATGTTCCCCATGAGGAGTAAGAAGAACTCTTGTGATCCTGAAATTAAAATCACCAAATTGATTGGTGTTTACTATAGACAGTATATAAGGCCTAATATAGACAGTATATAAGGCCTACTATAGACAGTATATAAGGCCTACTATAGACAGTATATAAGGCCTACTATAGACAGTATATAAGGCCGCTCCGACTTAATACATTGTAAAATTCTGCCTGATTTTCTGTTCAGTTTAAAATGAATTTTAACGTACCAAAATATTACTGTCAAACGTCACCTATACTCACAGATTCAAGACTGATCATAGATTGGAATGTGTTTCCCTCTCATGTACATACACTGGCTACAGCTAAACCAGTCAAAACCTTTTGCAGACTAAAAAAAAGAGAGAAAACCCGGTCCTATATCCCACATGTCCAATAGATTTGTCGAATGTTTTTTCCTCCCTATTGTTATTCAAGGACACACGCAGATAATATCTTGGCTTTGTTTGACGGTTCAGAAGATGCTGCTGCTGTCGAAGTGGCCTAATAAATATTTAAAGCGCATCAACAACACAGGGACACAGAAAAGCTAATGACGTTACAGTGGCACACAGCTGACTCGAGACAATCAGTGTGTGTGTGTGTGTGTGTGTGTGTGTGTGTGTGTGTGTGTGTGTGTGTGTGAGTGTGTGTGTGTGTGTTTGTGTGTACAGAGGGGGATGTGTGCACGGCTCTCTGTGTGTCATCTCCTACACTTCAATTATCTTCAAACATGCTGCAGCGCCAGCTTTTTTAATGTTTGCAAGTTTCTCAACTGCCTGTAACTCTGACGGAGAAATCAAGACTGGAAACTTGTCTACACAACCATTTCTGCTCTCGCTGCAAAACCAAAGCACAGAAGGAGCAAATACATCATGCATGAGAGATGCCTATTTCAAAAAGAATGCGTATTATACAACATTGAAGCTTATACTCCCTACCATACATTTTTTTTGCTTTTTTATTGCTCTTTTTTTTGCAGCCTTTAAAAAAGATAAAAACCCATCTCAACAACCCCATATTACAGCCTTACAATCAGAAACATCAGCCTTTACTTCCCTTCTGGCAAGACGCCGTATTCTACTGATGTGGAAGTCTCCTAATCCCCCATCAATTCAAATCTGGCTCCAAGATGTTATGTTTTTTTTTTATTCGAAAAAATTTAATTAACAGTGAAAGGCTGTCTTTTTTTTTTATATATATATATATTTTGGGCATTTTTATGCTTTATTGATAGTGCAGAGAGACAGAGGTGAAATGGGGCAGAGAGGGGAGTGACATGCAGAGAAAGACCACGGGCGGGTATCGAACCCGGGTCTGCTGCTGGGCCCGGCCCGGGAGGGGGACGCCTTACCGATTGAGCTAAAGGCACCCCCAGTGAAAGGCTGTCTTAACACATTTACAAAAAAATTGTCTTCTTTTACAACTTATTTAAATTCTTTAAACCCTGGCCCAAAACTGTTTATTTGTGTTCCCTACGCTATTTAGTCGCTGCTTGGTTTTTTTGTGTGGAATTTTTCATGTCTATTTGTATGCATTTTTGTGTGAAAGCTTGTTGTTGTTTTTTGGGGGGGGTGGGGTTTTGTGTGAAAAATGAAAAAAACTCAATAAAAAAATTAAAAATAAATTAAAAAAAATTTGCTTCCCAGGAAAAGGTAAACAGAGCAATTAGAGGAGAGTGCTTGTTGACAAAATAGTTTTTTGTCAAAATCTTCAAATATCTCCTCACGTAGCCTAACACCTGTCCATAAAATCCTGTGTTAATACACAGCCTACAGGCTCTGTAACCTGGTAAACAAAGGGAATGTTAACAAAGGGGGACAACGATAACTAGCAACATAACACTGGATTTTTTTTCAGCGCACACACAGTACGGACAGCCAGGCAGCGGATCTTGAGGAGATTGACGGATTTTGACAGAAAGTGATTTTGACAACAAGTACTCTCCAGAATCACTGACTCCACCTCTTTAATACTGAGGCTCTCCTGTGTGTTAGGAGTGTCTGTTGTGAGGATTGTGGAGGGTCAGTGAGAGTTCAGCAGAGTTCAGTGGTCCCACATACGGCGGCTACAAGGGGTCAATGACTCTGCTTCGGATTAAATGACCATAAGCAGCAGACAGGATTACAAGGTGGCTCCATATAGAGAGCTGCATGTGGGCTCATGCACCGTGACCCCACTGTGCCCGTCTGGTTACATCAGCGACTGAGAATCAAGCTCCTTCCTTACACAGATATCCATGCATCTCTTACTGTGATACCAGACAGACAGACAGACAGACAGGCAGACAGACAGGCAGGCAGACAGGCAGACACACACACACGCGCGCGCACACACACACACACACACACACACACACGCACGCACACACCGGAGTACAGTATAGAGCAGGGGGGGAGACGCCTGAATGTTTGTGTTTATTCTTGGTCAGACGGCCTAGAGACACATTTGGAATGGCGCATGGTCCAGTATATTAGTATATTGGTTATAGTGTTACGGTCAGCCAGACTGTCTGTCTGTCTGTGTGTCTGTTTGTCTGTCTGCCCAACGAGGAGACGAGAGGGTGGCGTGTGTGTTTGTGTTTGTGTTTGTGTGTGTGTGTGGGAGGGAGGGATCTCCTGCTCCTCATAAGTGCAAAAAATAAACACGCTCACCGCAGAAATATGTGGCCACAAGTAGCTATGATATAAAAATTAACAGCCAATTACCATAATTTTTTTTAGGTCCCGGTGTTACTATTTCATCCATCTGGCGTCACAGAGCCATGAAGTTGTATTCGGTTCTTCTATTTTGAGGTGAATGACAAACCAAACAAATAACTATATAAATCTCACACTTGTTCATAACTCAGTATCATATGCCCTGATCCAGATGACATATTTCAAGAATTGTGCCCTCCAGTGGATTTATTGAAAAAGACACTTGAAATATAATTTAGGAACACTCAATTTCACATCCAAATCCAGGTGGTTAGAATGATCTTTATGGATTTTTTGGAAATTGCGGTGGTGTAAAAAGTGGTGTTTGACAACAATCTTTCATTAATTTTTTAAAGATCATTTAGTATAGTTGGTTTTTCAAACCATCTCATACTTTAATATTAGTTATGGAGTTGATAATGTGTTGATAATGCATGAGGCACCAACTGAGGCTAATGCTGCCCATACACACTCTTGCTGTCTGTAGTTGCACTAGTCTTTTTAGTCTTTATCGTGAGGTCATAAAACTCCTACCTCCTCGTGGCTGCCATTGCTGAGTGATTGTGGACCAGCAGAGGGCGACAGGCCAGCTCAGTTCTCCTCTAGGAGGAGCCTATGGTTTCCTCACTGCCACCTGTTGCCGCAGCAACCGTAGACCGTCATCTGTTAGAAAGATCCAGTCAGCACTTTTCCTCCCCTCTTTTAGACTCTCTCGCCATGCATACTGTCGACTCAGTGTGAGCAGTCAAAATAATGCTGTGTGATACTCCAGTCTGGACACTGCATGCTTATGTCAGACAAACCATACTGAACGTCTGTAAACAAAGCTAAACTGCATGAGAAATAGGGTTGCAAAGGGGCAGTACATTTCCGGAAACTTTCCAGAAACTTTTGCTCGGGAATTTTCAAAATTGGGAATTATACACTCTAAAAACAGATACTGCATATTACTTAATTTAATTGATGTAACATTTTTACACTCAAAAATATTGAGTAGATTTCAAAGCTTAGAAATCAAGTAAAACAAACCATGAATAATGAGTAGATTTACTTCATATTTTCTATTCATAGTTTATTCTCAAAAATATCAATGAAACATACTGTAATTATTCTAAAATATTTACACAATATAATCTGTCAGTCAAGTAATACATTTTGTTGATTAAATAAACTTACTTTATTTATTACATTTCACACAAATATTTCTGTTTAATTTTTACTCATGAATTTTGATTAAGTTAACCCAAATGCTCACCAAAATGATGTTTACTCATCTTTTTCAAGCAAAAAATACTTTTATATTACTGTTACATTTACTAAGCCCTTGAAATATTTTTTAGAGTGTAGGAATTAACTAAATGGCGGTCATTTAAATGATTTTCTTTCACATCCAAACATAAATCTAAACATATAAACATTATGTTTTGTCATAGACAGACATCCATGCAAACTAATACAATTAAAAAACATTACATTTGAACAGATTTATTTGTAAGTAGAACTTTATCAAGTTTTGATTATTTTATGAACAATCAATAATTTCACTGAACAACAAAAAGATGAATGTTGAGTAAAATATTACTCATCTGTCTCACCCCATCCATTCAATAAATTAAGTAAATTGCCCCCCATGTGATGGAGGAATGCACAGTGCATGTAGGGGGCGTGGCCTCAGTACCCCTGCAGTAAGCAGTGTGTGCAACCTGCCAAGCTTACTTGCATGAAATCTGGTTGTTTTAGTCAAGATTATACTAAAATATATTTTCCCTAACTATATTTAAAATCACTGTTTAAGCCTCTGTAAACCTAGTCTAGCAAAAAGCAATATATGATATCAAGTTGGGTGTCTCAATAAGCTTTAAAAAAATCTGATAAGAAATTAAATGTTCATAAATATTTTAATACTTAGTTGAAAAAACTGCATTTTACCGTCTAGAACGTTTGCCAGGACTGAAATAACAGAATAGAATAGAATGACTTAATGCATTTGGGTTGCTTTAAATTTAGTAAATTCCTGTTTATTACCGTTAATTCCCAATATTCCCGTTAATTCCCATAAATTCCCATGGAAAGTTTCCAACTTTAAAAAATAAATAATAATTTTGCAACCCTAATGAGAAATATGGGCTGACTGGTATCCTAGCAACAGATAGACCGGCGCTATATCAATACCTTTTTTGGTGTGTGTGTGTGTGTGTGTGTGTGTGCCCGTGCATCTATCTATCTATCTATCTATCTATCTATCTATCTATCTATCTATCTATCTATCTATCTATCTATCTATCTATCTATCTATCTATCTATCTATCTATCTATCTATCTATCTATCTATCTATCTATCTATCTATCTATCTATCTATCTATGCAATTCACCTGAGAATACGGGAATTAGGAGGGATGGATGCAACAGCACAATCTCATGAGATCACCTAGCAGTAACAGTGGGAGGATGCTCCACAGTTTGTGCCTCTGTATCATCGTATCTTATCAACTCATGTAGTCTGGTACCTGTCCAGCATTCAGCAGCACGGTGGCTGGGCACGGTGGTGCAGTGCCCTGATCTCACCACAAGGTGGGTCACCTCTTCCACTTCAGAGAGAGAGAGAGAGAGAGAGAGAGAGAGAGAGAGAGAGAGAGAGAGAGAGAGAGAGAGAGAGAGAGAGAGAGAGAGAGAGAGAGAGAGAGAGAGAGAGAGAGAGAGAGAGAGAGAGAGAGAGAGAGAGAGCACGGCTGACAGATGTTGGCTTGGTTTAATGCCAGGGGCAGCCATTTTTATGTGGTTGTGCTCCACATCCCAATCCTATAGCTTACATTCTTCATACATGAATTTCTACAGTTTTGCAGGAGGATCCCGACTTGCAACATCACATATATTTATAAGGATAAAACAATCATTCCTGATCTGTCTTTTTCCAGCCACTGTCATTTTCACACGCTGAATGCCTGAAGATACTCAATTCAATCAAACTTCCTAAAGGTAAACAGAGCCTCTCTCACGGTCAGACTGCAGCTGAACTTCCTCCTCTAACATCCTGTCAGTTTCTGTGTGGGCGCCTGCCACCTCTGAACAGGAAGTGAGGGCCGAACAAACAGCACAGCACTCCATCAGAAGAAGTGTCACACACATGGACTAAATATTGGTTTGAAAAATGTCACATATGTCATGATACATAAGACATCTTAGTGGTCGTTTGTGTTTTCTTTCAACAATATATCAATTAAAGACATTTGAACATGTTAGTTGTTTTTCTGGTCTTTTTCTTCATGTACATTATATTACAGGAAGTCTGGCAAGTGCTTTGTAATTGGACATATCAGTGCTTTCAGTATAAAGTCAGGAAATGGATAACTTAGCTTAGCATAAAGGATTGAGACAAGGGTTAACAACTGGCCTGGCTCTGTGCAAACATTACGAAAATCAGCCGCCTCCTAACCCCTTGAATATCAAAAATGAACGTATTAGAATCGTAAGAGATGTAAAAGATTGCCATGGTGTTTTCTGGTGATGTGGATGGAATGTTTCAATTTTATGAAATAAAGACTTTTTATGGCACTTGCAGAAATAGGTTGCCAAGGTCCATCTAAGACCAATAATGATGCCTGAGTTCTCCTGAGATCATCCAGCATGAGCCGGCAAACCAAAGTTCATAATCAAACAATAAGCATCATAATGTTATTTTATTAATAAGTTATTTCATTTAATTAAATAGCTACGAAATAAATACATTATTCAATTATTTAAAATATTCAAATAAGCCATTATAAATGTTTTATGAGGAAGGAAATTAATTTGGCATGTCAGTTAGATCAAATATGCAAAGTGGACGTAAACGAAACTTGGTTTACAAAAAAACGTTGCACTTGACTGAATTATGCAGCAACAGGATGTGTTTGTGAGTCAAACCCAGACATCAAACATCGTGGTGTATAGGGACCAAAGAAAAGACTTTGTCAAGAAGCCTCATCTTTAAAACAGATGAGAGCCATCTCATCAAGGAGCTAATGAATAAACAAGACTGGATGAATTGTCATGATCTGGACTGCATGCAAAACTGCAAAAACCAACTGCTTGCACTTGGCAGCTGTTTAATCTGTTCTGATAATAATAGCTTTTTTTAAATATTTTTCAATATGCAATACAGTCTGATTATAATATTCCATGCTTACACGTTGCAATTTTTGTGGCAATTGTTAGTTGTTTTCTCATCTGTGCAGGCAGGTGTAGCAGCTAGGAACGGCCAGTTGTGTGACATCCAGAGGCTTGGCGCTCGCTGAGGGCCAGGTGTGTATCAAGTGGACACGGGAAACACACACACACAGAGCACCCACAAAGAAGAAGAGGAGGGGGATGGTGCCAGTAGAGGGTAACCTGAAAGCAGCCATATGGTGAAAGGAAGCTGATGACATTCAGGTCCACAGATGTGTTGTAATAAATCAAATCCACTTTCAGCTGTGCATAGTGCGATGGCAGGAGGAGGAGAGTGTGTTCCAAAACTTGCATGATACACTTTGTGGCATCACTAACATAGCTCACTTATTACCAAGATTATGTGTTTTCTATTCGCTGCAATGGCTGAGCATTGCTATTCATAGCACCCATTGATCGTGTACTGCTTTCCCAGCACTATCATCAGGTAAACACCTTCATTTGTGCCAGACTTAAGTTTATGAGCCATATGATGACATTCTCATTAGACTCAGCTGTTCTTAAAAGTGCTGTGTATAATAAAGGCGTATTTTATGCTGTCTGGCGAACACCCATTATATAGTAAAAAGCATGAGGCTATTGAGTTTGTCCATTTGTGCTATACTTGAAAGATGGCGGTGCAACATGGAGGCACCTCTCCTATAAAGATATACAACGATTGATCTAATGGAAGAAAAAAAATCAAGTGATAATACAATGATAGAAAAACACTCTAGAATATTACCTTCCATTTCTACCAAGTCTGTTCTAAAAAAACACCAATTCCCACTGCACCTTTAATGGTAAGACAGACAAACACAGATATATATTGTAGCACACCTGAATAAATTAGACAATTAACATATACATGGATACCACTAGAAGGAAGCAAGAATTAGATGTTTTTTTTGCTTCCATTTTTGTAAACCAGCACTTTATTGAAGCTACGTGTACAACGGCTTGGAATGGACTTTTGAATCAACACTTAAAAGTTGTATTGTGCTGTATATGTTCAGCCACTGCTTTAAAGAGGAACGGTAATGCTTTGGTGGATTAGCATTGGCGGTGGGCCAGTTGATTGAATTGGCTAAAGGCCTCAAGGTGAATCATGATCACTAATACTGCTTGATGTCAGTGTCTGTGCAGGCCTCTTAAAAATGACCCCCATCCAAATGACCGCATCTTCCTTTATTGTTCCTCTTACTACCTCCCACCTCTCTCCTCCTCCCCTCCCTGCCTCTTCATTCGCTTCCAAGTCTTTTCAAATATTCAGTCTAACCTACATCAGCATTTTATCTGCACTAAAAAAAGCAATGCTAGCACAAAAGAAGAAAACATTTAAATTATAAAATATATTCTGATGAGGGGGCGCCCTTAGCTCAGTTGGTAGGGCGTACCCCCCGGGCCGGGCCCAGCAGCAGACCCGGGTTCGATTCCCGCCCACGGTCGTTCTCTCCCCGCTCTGCCCCATTTCACCTCTGTCTCTCTGCACTATCAATAAAGCATAAAAATGCCCAAAAATATCTTTAAAAACAAATATATAGAGAATGGGGGAATCTGAGACATCGGGTAATGTGAGCCACCCCCTGTATATAGGCAACAGAAAACATTTTTGGTCATGTGAGATATATGTTTTCAAGCCCCTCTCATTTCCCCATGGCCCTGAAGAGAGGAACTCATGGTGCTGTGGTAAGCATGTTTTTTTTCACAAAAATAGGTTTTTTGCATGTAAAAGTAAATTTTCTTGCTGTCAACTTAATCAACTGTTGTGCCAAAGCAAATGTATTCACGTAGAAAAACTTTTATCATACGTGTTGATGAACTACCAACATGTAAAAACCATGTGATGATATTAGCTAAAGATTAGCCTGAAATGCTAAGAGAGCTAGTTTTTTCTCAAATTGTGGTGGTGGGGGAAAGTGAGCCAAATGCTGTGAGACACTGGCCCTTTCCCAAACGACTCCCTAGGCACTCCCACTCCGTGAGCGAGTGTGACTTGCTGTGGAGTCACCCTCGCGGCTGTGAAGTGCCACTCGATCATTAAGGGGAGGGTATAACAACGGCGCGGCTTTGGCAAGCCCTCGCCTCTGTCAGACGGAAACAGGAAGACAAACTAACACTAGTTAAACTGTTAAGTCTTTATTTCTCACCCTAAAATAAAATTCCACCACATTTATATTTGACCTGAAACACTCTTTACATTCATATTCAGCTACGCATGTGAGAGTAAAATGTAGCATTGAATAAAAACAAACACTCCCATGATTTTTTGGCTGCATAATTAATTTTTTGTTAAACATTTTGTAACTGCATATTCTTAATTTTATCAGCTCAGTCTGTAGTGGAGAAAACGGGTGGGTGTTTGATCCGCTGTTTAATTATCCTTTTAGTTTACATGCGCAGCAGCATACACAACCAGGTAAAAGAACAATAGTCTGCTAAAGCATGTATTCCACTTGTCATGATACGTTAATCTGCCATTTCGACCCACGAATCGCGGCAGTTAATTAGCGTGCATAAATTATAATGCACTGCAAGGGTGGTCATAAATAAGAAAAGTCATGCGCTCCAGCTGACTGACGTCACCGCCGCTATTACTACCCCTCATCGGCTTTAACAGTAACACAAATCTTACTAACAATTTAAGGAAATAATAATCACTGTCCCTTATTAACTTGTGGGCATTTTCTTCATCTGCTTCGTTTTATCATTTATCCACGCCTTGAAAATACACTAACGGTAGACAAGTGGCATAATCAAATCAACAAGTGTAAAACAACATGTTAATTCCGATATTGTAGGCTACCCTCCGGTTCCGTCATATAGGGCTATGCATAAAAATAATCAATCAAATGTCTGTTTGAGGTAAGAGAACGTTTCATTTATAATTCGGGGAACAAACTCCATGGAACTCTCATTTGTAGGTTTGGCTCCTCCATTCCGGACTTAATTGATTGGCGGACACCTGTGTCAAACGTAGGGCTAAGCCACCATCGATGCAGACTCGGTGATCGAGGGCTTTATAACGCACTCACACTCGAGGCTCTGTGGTTTGGGATGACACTCAATATGGCGGGCCCTCCTCGCGAACGCGCAAACGGAGGGATAGTGGATAGGGATAGGATGTAGGGGGTGGTTCTAGAAAGGGCCACAGTCTCACATTCCCTCACCATGAGGCACAAGTTAAGTTTAGTCTTAAACATATTTTAATGTAATATTACATGACATATGTTTTATTGTAATGTCATACACATTGTAGAAAAGCCATCATGCCAAGGAAATACACCAGGAAGACGACCTGGGGCAACCACACGGAAAGAGCACCTTCTCATCTTTCCCTGTAACCTTCAGGGCTGGAATGTAGAGTAGGCCTAGTTGTAGAGTATGACAGGCTGATGTTATAATCCAGTTGGGTCTTCTCCTGTGTTCTGAGTCCCAGGCTGTTCTCGCTGGTTCTGATTTTCCTATGCTTTGACCCCCAGACACAAGCTGGCTCTAAGGGTCCTGTGTTCTGACCCCCAGACTGTGTTCTAATCTAACTGGTTTTATCATTCATTTGAATCTTATTAAAACCTTTTGAATTATAATATGTTGTATTTGATTTTGTTCAGTTACTTTAAAGTGTTTAGAAAATTTGCTTTGCTTAATTGACCAAACCCCATCATTCTTTTACTAGTCCAACATTAGTTCTGGAATGTGTGGCTAGCTTTCAGGATTGTAACTGTTACAATATGTGTAGAAGTGAGTGGAAAAAGTAAGTGGATCAGTTTACCCCCTAGATTGTTCTGGTCTGTCTCAGTTTACCCCACAGCTGGGGTAAAGTGAGCCACATGACAACTTTTTTTAAAACAATCATATTTTCACTGCCCTTTGTCTTGAAAAAATTCTGCTAATGCCCATTTCTAGGAAACATCCTGAATTATTGGGAAATGTGTAAATTTGAGTGATAAATCATTTTAGCTCGCTTAGAGGGGAGCAAATGTAAAAAGTGGCTCAGATTACCCCGTTCTCCCCTATATATATATATATATATATATATATATATATATATATATATATATATACTGTATATATACGTATATATATATATATATATATATATATATATATATATATATATATATATATATATATATATATATATATATATATATATATATATATATATATATATATATATATAGGGGAGAATATACGTATATATACAGTATATATATATATATATATATATATATATATATTTATTTATATATATATATATATATATATATATATATTTATATATATATATTTATATATATATATTCTGATGGATTGCCCATCCAGGGAAACTTAGACAACATACAGAGCATGATGATGACTAATCAACTTTAAGTCATCATCACTAACCAGGAGACTAATTCAATTCCAGAGCTGAATCCGGATTTAAAGCTATAGTGCCTAACTTCTGTCGCCCCAATGAGGAATTCTGAGTAATTGCAACACTTTCCGCGCATCTACATGAGGTAAGCCTTCGGCAATCGTGCATGGATTTTATACCTTCTGCTGTACGTCCAGGTTTTTTATTGGCAGTAGCTAATTTTCTGAGCTCCTGCGTCTGTGTCGGGGAGCTTGTACACGCTGCCATACTGTGAGTTATTTAACTCCAAAATGTTTAACACTGAGAAAATAGTTCATTTAACACCAATTCTGAGGCGGACCAAATACACTGGAAATGGTGTTTTTTGTGTTACTTAAACACTTCAGAAATCACTGTGTACAATCAATAAACGTTGCTGCTAAAAGCGTCAACTAACTTTCTTTGTTGTCAGCAGGACCTAAGACATCTTTAAACTATGTGGGGAAAGATCTGATAACTTGTGACCAAATGATATAAACCATCACACAAATCTTAGTGAATGAAATCTGACAGGGATCATACAAAAAACACATCTTCCTTTATAGTTTACAACAGCGTGCAGGCAACAACGCTACTCTGAATGCTTGGCTATACGAACGTCTGCTCTAGTGAAGATCATGCATTGAATCAAGCCCATGAACACAATAATGCAAATGGTTGTTCTCTTCCCTCCATCCTGTGCAAATTATTTTTATTTTTCTGTATCGGAACTCATCATTATCGCCGTAGGTTGGTCTTTTTCCTTTTCAGTGAAAGATACACGCAAGGCAGCATGACACAAGAGAATATACCACGGCTCATCCAACACTGACACACTGCATATAATACTAGTCATTTCTAATGCTGTAAAAGTGACACAATGATACAACTACTACTGGACAAGTAGCACCATGACATCCTTTTCCATGTTTCAGTGCGACGGTGATGACGTAAACAGCAGAAATGCAAAGTAATCCACCAGGCAAGTAGTAGCCTAAGGAGGAGAGCGAGCAAAATCAAAAAATAAAGCTAGTCGAGTAGATAAGATTGAAAGCTTTCCTCCCTCTCACCCTCTCTCTCTGTGGTGCTGTCTGATGGCTCTCTCTCACTCCTCTACAACCCTGTGAACTAGTCTTTATGCTCACAGCTATACTGCCACAGCGGCGAGCATGAAAGTCTCCTCTCCTCTTGCACTGCTCTTCATGTGTGAATCAATACGACTGTGGGGCGACTGTGGCTCAGGTGGTTAAGCTGGTTGGCCAATGATCCTAGGGTTGGCGGTTTGATCCCAGCCCGGCCACTTGTGTCATGGTAGTTGTGTCCCTGGGCAAGACACTTCACCCACCTTGCCTCGTGTGAATGTGTATGACTGCTGTATGTTTGAGGTGGTGGTCGGAGGGGCCGATGGCGCTGAATGGCAGCCTCGCTTCTGTCAGTCTGCCCCAGGGCAGCTGTGGCTACTATGGTAGTTTACCACCACCGGTATGACTGTGTGTGAACGAATTGTCTGGAACCCTGTAAAGCGCTTTGAGTATCATGAAAGGCGCTATATAAATCCAAGCAATTATTATTATTATTATTATTAATACCATCTGACACAACCTCTTCTCTCTGCCCTCTATCACTCTGGCTCACATTTACTATTCTATCTGCTATGACAGGGATTCCTTCTGATCCCAGTGTGTGTGTGTGTGTGTGTGTGTGTGAGAGATGTTTCATGTCAATAACGTGTGCTATACCTTTTAGTAGAGGCCACAGTGTGTGTTATTTAGTGAAGTGTGTTGACACTAGGGCAGTGTAAGATTACTGTGCGTGTGCACACTGTTCATACTGTATGTCTGTGGTTAGCACCAATACAACCAGAGGAAGAAAAATAATCCCATTCCCTGACGGTATATGTGTGGAGAAGGCGATATGGGCAATTTTTTTTAAAATGGAAGGAAAACACAAACTCTTCTTGGCTAAACCTAGCCCTAGATGCTAGCATGTTTGTCCTTCTGTGCTATGTCAACTCACTTGACTTCCCCACATCCTCCCAGTGGGGTTTAACTGAAGGGAGGACAGGAAGCAACATGTTTGTGTCTCTGTTATCATGTGCGAATCATGTAGGCTAAGTGTGTGTGTGTGTGTGTGTGTGTGTGTGAGAGAGAGAGAGAGAGGGAGAGAGAGAGAGAGAGAGAGAGAGAGGGGAGAGAGAGAGAGAGAGAGAGAGAGAGAGAGAGAGAAGGATATATTTAAACCATGATAACTCTTTCCAGCTTTCCCCATCCCCCTCAGTTGCTTCTTTATATGACCTGGGTCTTCATAGTGCTCAGAGTAACCCTTGTCGTTGTTAAAGGAGTTGAACAACAAAAAGCAGAAGTCCACAGGAAGCACAATACACAGAGCTGTAATACAGAGGTCCACCACATGAGAACTAAGATATTCAAATAAATACTTTCTTAACAGCATTTAGCTAAACTAATTATACTTAACTAAACTATAACAACTGAGCAATTTGAACGGCCATATGATCTTCTAGAGCTACCCTGGTGCAACTTTGACAATAGTCTTCATGCCTGTGTAGGCCATACGCATGAAGACGTGGTGAATATAACTTTCCATGTGCTGCTTCCATTTTACTGCCAAATTAGCAGCTAAAAGAGATGAAATGGCTTAACCAGAGATTTGTCAACAAGTCCACATCCGCCTCAGCAACTCTGTGAGGCTGCACATAGGCACAGGGGGGGTGTATCAATGTATCAAAACCCCAGCTCAGTCAAGAGTGAAATCTTTGTTGCTTACTTACTTCCTAAGAGGTGGACTGAAAAGGCATAGGCTACTATTGAAAGACACAGTGATAGGCCTAGGTTATCAAATGGATGTTTTTTCTTTTGCATAATAATTCAACCAATCAAAGTGGTATAGAGATGATCAATCAGGTAAAGTAAACACATCATTAAAGGAGAAGTAAGTGATATTGTTTTGTTTATATACGTGTTAAATGACTCTAGATTCATACAGCAATCACTTAAACAATATGCACCGTTCATAACACAGGTCTCCCAGTCATTCACTTTGCAGTAATTGCCAGAAATAAATTTGAGTATCACGCTCGTTTTTATCCAATCAGGAAACAGAGCGCTATAAAGAGGTATTTCTCTGTGCCTGTGAACGATTACTCGGTGCTCACAATTGCGGCACAATCTGAAGAAGACGGGACATTGACGTCTGGTGGTGGTGACGTATAGGGACGAGGGAGGGGACTGCTAACTGCAGTAACTGACAGTAAGTTAGCTAAAAGGATCATATTGCTTACTTCTCCTTTAATGTATCATTAATATCAAGTCAGTCTTGTATAACTGTATTTTATTCACAAAAACCGTATTCCACTTTCGATGGACGGTAGGTTTAGGAGTTTTCTTTCAAATTTCAAAATGGCAAAAAAGCTGAGTGGTGGCATCAGCTCTTCTACATCCATGGTATTTGGTCATGAAGCATAATATAGAACAAATTAAAACTTTGTCCTAACGATGGCGAAAAGCCATGTGAATCAATTAAGTTCTTACAGTTCGTAAAATATTAATATAATTTGGTTATGACATGTGGGGAACAGAAGTGGCTTTCGCACATTTCAAGGCAATCCATCATCATCACCATGGCAACACTTCTTTATATATATGTGCATTACTATCTTGGAATGGCTTGGATGATTGGTTTGAAATCTGTGTCAAGTGTTGCTGCGACCTACAATCGGCTATAAATAAAGTGCTGAGTAAAATGTAACAACTGATGGGAATATGATAGAGTTTTAAGATGCACTTTTTTATACCCACATGGCATTAAAGACAAAACGTGATTTTTAATATAGGAGGCAGATCAAAAGCTAAAACTAATCTGGTGGTGCTGTAAAAGAAAAGTTGATCATTGCAATTTTAAAAGTGAGAGTGCACATTGAATATGATGCAAGAGCTGAGATGACACAGCAGGCTTTATCATCCCTGGACAAGTGGTTGGAGATTGAATTATGGTCGCTGCAAAGTCACTTTTGGTCGGACTGATATTTTGTACAAACTCATTTGAAACGATTGTCACATGAGATAATTATTTTTCTCCCTGTCAGTGCAGCAGCATCAGGTTGTCTGCTGCTAGCTATAGGACAGCGAGCGCCTTATTAATGCAATTTAAAGGTGCACTATGCAACTTCTGGTGTTTCAGAAAAGGGAAAATTAATCTAAAATAATCTAAGTTATATTCTCAAAACTGAATAAACTAACTTTCCTCGCGAACATTGGATCCCTATAATACTGTTTTAAGGTAGGAAGCTACGTTAAAAATGACTTTCGCTATTGTTTCGTAAGAAGCAGGGCCCACAGTTTTGTTTACACACACATATTGTAGTGTTACTTTTGGTTCCAGGTGCCTCAAAAATTTTAGTTTTGATTTAATTATTCAAGACTAAGAATTACATGTAGAGAACATGTTTTGTTAATTAACTGCAGGATCAAGGAGCAAATCCCATGAAAGCATGCACATTTAAAGAGATAGTCAGCACTGTTACATTAGGTGTCACGGTTAGCAGTTATACTTGGAGTTGGTTTGCTTCCAACGGTGTCATTGCACTTACTCAGTATTTCCAAAGGTTGAAAGGGTTTCATTTTATTTCAGCTGGCAAAAGGTTTTTGGTGCCAGCGAGCAGTTTACTGACCGTAACACATGTTTGAATTTTATCAAACATTTGTGACAGCAGCATCTACCCCGCAGTCACAAGCTTTAACTCGAACTTAGATCTCAAAACTTTTTTCAAAATACACTTTTAAGGTGGAGACAGCGATTCTGGAGAAGGCTTATTGACTAAATGTATTTTTGTCAAAAAGCGGTATTTCCTCACGGTCCACTATCCATCCGTACTGCATGTGCACTGAATAAGAATCTGGAGTTTAACCCAAAGCCATAGGCTCTGTGAACTGGTATGTAAACAAAGGGGGCCCACTGTAGCTCGTTACATTCCCGTTTACAGAGCCTAGGCTGTCTATTAACACTGGTTTTCTTTCAGTGCATACAGGTTGTGAATTGTGAGGAGATATCAAAATTACTTTTTGTCAAAAAAAGTGATTTTGACAAGTGATAACAAGCATTCTCCAGAATGTCTGAGACCACCTTAAAGCCCGCAGATTCAGACCACATACTCAATCTGACAGTGTTGGTGACGCTGCTTGTGAGACGTTTCCTCGAAGCCGGAAGGTAAAACACAAGACACACTGAAACTCAATGACTCGCAGACGTGGAGAGGTTTGCTTTTTTTTGTAGTCATGAAAACAGTGGCTTTTTAATGTAAACACTACATTCGAATTGTTTTTTTCCAGCACGGACATCCCACATGAAATAACAACCATTCACTAAAGAGGAGTAGAAGGAGAGAGAGAGGCTGCACAGAAAATAAAGCATTCACTGGGTAAAGAATAAAAAAGAAATCATGAAGGAACAGAATGCCAAAGAAACAGGTATATCATCATGTCATTTTACACAGTTGTTTTCTCTTTTAAAAACTAGAAATGACGAAGGGCAAGAAAGAGAGGACTTTATAGATAGATGGATAGATCAATGACGGGTAACAGAGATTAGGTATGAATAAATAACACATTTCCAAATCTATTTTATTGTGTTTTTCGTGTGTGTGAGTGCTAGCAAGTGTGTGTGTGTGTGTGTGACGTGAGAACTGTGCTTTTCATTGTAGACCTGGAAAGTGTGTGTCGAACTGAAAAGAGACAGGAATAGAAGAAGAAAGGAGCATGACTTTATACAGCGTCGATGTGTGAACATGCGGCGTCCCTAACTAGCGGCCGCAGCGAGAAACGTGCTCCCCAAAAAAAGTAGTTTTCTTTTTTCTTTTTTTTTTCTTCCCCCGGAAATAATAAAAAATAGATATTGTTATAACATTGTATTTAATTGTTTCTGAGTCAGGCTAAAGTGAGGACACGGTTTTCTAATGCAAGGAAACAGGCAAAACGGTAAAAGGAGAAGGGGGTGGGGGCACAGTTCAGAGCATTACAACAACACGGGGGTCTGTCCGAGATCGTCGTGCTTCCAAATCAGCTCGATGTCAAACAGGAACCCTTTGAAAAAACAAATTTTTATTAAAAAAAAAAAAAAAAAAAATGTAGATATAGAGAACAACAAAACAAAACATTTTGTAGCTACAAAGCACAAGAGAGATTATCTTTTGAGAATGTCATAGGGTCTTCAGTATCGTTGTCAATGTCGTGGTAATACCCACGCCCAAAGGCTTTATTAAATATTGTGGTTTTTCGTTTGTCCTTTTCCATACGTTTTAGTTCTACATGTCACTTCAATAATCCGCAAATCTACCCTTCTTCTTCCAGGCCTCACACGTGACAGGTCAACCCTATTGAAACTTCTCTCTGGAGACATTTCTCTTGATTTGATCTCGCCCACTCCCATTCAGGAACCAATATCCTACTGTCTTCTTAGCCATATTTATTTTTTTGTATTCCCCCCCATCTTTTTTATTCATCTTTTGCTATTTTTATTAAAAGGATTTTTTTTATTATTATGTCAACAGTATCTATTGTGAAGCTCTTTTTTTTTTTTTTTTTTTTTTTTTTTTAAGTTTTATGAATTAATTGGTCTCTTTATACAAAGGCTTGAATATCTCATGCTATCTGTGTCAGGGATTCAGGAAGAAGAGGAGAAAGAGGGAGGGAGAGAGGAAGGAGAGAGAAGAGATAGAATGAAAGAAAGGAGGGAGAGGCACCTTCAGGGCCTGAAATCAGGACGCAAGGGCACCATGCAAAAAGAAAGAGTGATGAATGAGGCAAGTGACGTAAAGGCGTAGTGGTGGTGAATAAAAAACAAGAGAGACAGAGATAGGGTTGTGTAGGAAAGGAGATCAATCAATCAATAAATACATTAATAAATTAATTAACCATTATCAACCAAGGAGTGAGTTTCCTTACATGGAGAATGTTAGTAGGTCTAGAGAAGACGGGAGGGTTATAACATGTTGTACTTTCTTCTAAAAGCATAGCTATCTACATTACAGTACCTCTGTTACATGGCACTGATAGTACTTTGTTGCACATTTCCTATTGGCTCTCAGCCAATGAGAGATAGTTGGCTGATGGCTAAGGCCAAGTCAGGGGAACATTAAGCCTCTCTTCCGGTCAATTAAACCAGGGAATATTAATATGCTTAAAGTAACTCAAGGACAAAAAAAACAACCAAAAAAAAGACGAAATCGACAACGGACATCTGAGAAGGTATTGGATAAGGTAAACAGACTAATGTTAAACCAGAGTAGTCAGTTTCAGCAGGCCTCTAGAGGTTTCTTCAAGGTTTTCATCGACCTGGCTGGTGGTTTTTAGTGCCATCTGCATTTTAACAAATTTCCGCCCAAAAAAATCACATCATCCCTACTATAGCAAAAAAAAAAAAAAAAAAAAATATTACACAAATAAAGGTGTCAAGGTGAGGCTTATTGTGAATAAAAATCAGTGTACAGACTGAAACTCATGTAATAAATATACACACGATCAACAAAAATGAAGTCATATTCATGGCAATAAAAAAAAAAAAAATCAGCAAAGGAAAAAGTACATATTTTGTTTTTGTTATCAACAAAAGACACAGCTGAGAAAGACAGAGAGAGGCAAAGGGCTTTCATTGACTTTGTTCAGGAAGTTTTGCAGCCTGCAGGGTCACATGTTTTCTTACTCAAACTATTTGTTTGCTCAGTGGCAGGCCAGGGAACGTCGGGAAGAGAAGAAAAAATAACTAAAAACATTATATATATATATATATTTATATATATGTATGCCTATTTTTTTTTAATTAGCCTCATTATTAATATGTACCTAGTTGCATTTTTATTTCTTTAAATAATCAGCAGAATCAATATTGTCATCATCACCTTCATCATTTCCACAGCAGTGTCAAAGGAACGGGAGCGAGGAGGGAGGGGCGAGAGAGAAGAGGGGACAAAAGGGTGCGGGACATATGGGGCGTGTGTGCGTGTGTGTGTGTGTGGAGGGGGGGCGGGCTCAGTACAAGCCACACCCTCGGAGGTTGTTGGCGATGATGATGTCGGTCACGGCGTCGAACACCACCTGGATGTTCCCTGTATCTGTGGCGCAGGTCAGGTGACAGTAGATCTCCTTATTCGGGGAGCGATTTTTGCTCTCGAACTGTGCCTGGATGTAAGCTGCTGCGTCATCATAGGTGTTGGGTCCTTGAAAGCAAGAAAAAAAAAAAAAAAAAGATAGCATAGATGAGACTTCTGGAAACTAGAAGTGTTCAAATGCCACTCCCCAGTTTTAAAACAGATTCCCAATACGGCGCGGGTATGCCTGCTCAAGCTTCACAGGCCTGTGGGATTTTTAGCATGTATGTGTGTGAAGACTATGTACTGAAACATGCCTTACAAAACCTCGTTAACGATGCAGTGTGTAAAGGGAATTGGCTTTTTTTGAGAATAGAGTTGGTAGAAATGAAATAAAACATTCAAAAGTATGTTTTAATTAGTGTAACATCGTTTTTTTTATGACCCTAGAATGAGTGTGCTATATCTACATAGGAGCAGCAAGCAGGATAAGTCCGGTATGTTTCTACAGTAGCACCGAATGGACAAACTTAACGACTTTTAATATTTAGTGGGTGTCCGCCAGAAAAGCACCTGTTGGAAGACTAAGAAGAAGCATTGTAGAATAAATGACTAAAAATCTTCACCCTCCAGTCCACATTGTTGAAAGACTTGAGGCAGTGGTGGCTGTGAGCAGAAGGCAGGTAAAGCGTGAGGGACATACATGAAGAGAATGGGCAGCATGTGTGGAAGAAGGACACATAGACAGCTCTCCCTTGCCTTCTCCTCTCTTCCCTCTTACTGGGAGACCAAGCGTGACCGTCTCCTGCTCTCAACACTCCCAATGCCTTCCTATTCACTGCCTGTATTCACTACATGTTCTGTTCATCACTGCCTCCCTCCCTCACACTCATTCTCTGCTGTCCTTATAAAACACACTGTGTAGCGCTCTTCCCCCCCCCCCCCCCCCCCCCTCCCCCTCAAACCCGGGGTCGCGCGGTTCTTTTCAAACAGGCGACCATCAAACATTGTCTTGTTTTGTTTGGGCTCTCCGTCTCCTACCGGCACATGATAATTCAAACTGGCTCATCGCCGTAAACAGACGCTTTGATTAAAAGTGCCACATTTCTCACAGTGGTTTACAACCTGGTCGACAGTAAATGTCAGGAGTTCCAGGCAGTACGATGCAGAGTGAAATAAGCTGTAATAACCTCTGGAGATATCACATCCCAGATCCGACAGCTTGTAGGCATTCATACAGAACCTTCAGATCCATCTCTCTGAAACTAGTGCTCTTCTCATCACCACTGCATTATAAAGTGGCCCCTCTGTTTCAGCATCTGTATACCAGCTTCCAAAGGGTGGCTTTACATCCTATACACAAAGAGCTAGTTATATCTTTTAACAACCTCTACAAACATGGCATTTAAACAAATAAACACAGCACAGTGTGATTGTAATGTATAGCGCACACAAATACTGAAGATAACGGTCTGTCACTATGCTTTATCAATCAATCAAAACGTATTCATATAGGTCTACCTTCCATACACTGGGCCTGCTTCTACAGTCAGCAGTCTCAGATTGGATCAGATGACTTCCTGCCACGCGGCTATACGTCACAGCACAAACAAAAAATGGCTGCCCTGCATTTCTATTTAGGGCAGAATTTTGTGTTATACTGCATCTACACACACACACACACACACACACACACACACACACACACACACACACACACACACACACACACACACACACACACACACACACACACACACACACACACACACACACACACACACACACACACACACACACACACACACACACACACACACCTGTTTTTTAGAAGTGCTGGCAGAATGATTTTGTTTTGTTTGTTTGGACAGTCGGACCAGCTGGTTCCCTGCTGCCAGTCTTTATGCTAAGCTAAGCTAACCGGCTTCAGCTAATTGGTGTAAAAGTGATTACGGGCATGTGAGTGATGTCAATCTCCATAGCTGAAGTTCAACAACAATGCGATTAAATTCACTTCTCAAAATATCCAGGTCTTCTTTTAAAAATGCACTTGAGATAAATGTATCTAGACTGCCTTAATAGTATAATAGTGTAGCTATTAAGCACTAATCTGCGGATGAGCACAGCACACCTTTAAACATCTTTCCCCAGTTATGTGGGCAACGCTGACAATAGCACAGCTGTGAATAGCTCTGTCAATTTATGGCACATCAGCCTCTTTCCTGTCCTGTATAATTGGATTCAGTTTCAGTGGGTTTGCAGTGTTTTCGTGTTCTCTATGCAATCAATTTTGGCCACCTGTCAAGTGCTGTTGCTGCTATTTGAGAGCCTAATGTTTACGCTCAGGCCTCAGGGGAATAAGAAGACATTTTTCCTCCCAGCCCCTACCTGTGTACTCAGGGAAGCAGATGCTCAGCGCAGACTTCTTGATCTTCTCTGCAAACAGATCCTTTTTGTTGAGGAAGAGGATGATGGAGGTGTCGATGAAGAACTTGTTGTTGCAGATGGAGTCGAAGAGCATCAGAGACTCGTGCATGCGATTCTGCAGAGAACGAAGGAAGGGGGAGGGAGGCAAGGAAGGGTGGATGGGATAGATAGGAAAAAAAGAAAGGGAGACAAGAAGAATAAAAAGAAATTAAAGATGAGATGAAGTGGATCATTTAGACATATGGTGAAAGGAAGGCAAGAGGATTGAACCGAGAGAAAGATGAAAAAGATGATAGGGAGAAGAAAAAGATCAAAGACAGACACAAAAAGGTAAATGGATGACGAGACAAAGAGAAGAGCAAAACAGGGGAAAGTTTAAGTTACCACTATTTGAATCAAGACATAGACATTCCTCACTGTTGGAGGAACATGGAGCTACACACTGCAGTCCGTTGATTGGTCGCCAGAATAATTTGCGTGTGAGAGATAAACCACCGTTAAGTCACCTCGGCAAGAGTGAAGAGTCTTGTGTTTAGAGATGAATGTACTCGCGCAGCTCTTTGTTTATTGTGTGGCGTTTTTCCTCTGCATTGATTTAATCAGCGGTCTACACTGTGTCCACTACTATGAGGTCACTATAGGTACATAGCAGGGCCGGCCACCGCTGTTCAATGGCTCTGATCCAGACTATACTAGTCGCCGTCAGACATTAACCCCACCTACCTGATAAGGGTGCTGACGGCAGTGGAAACGCGGGCCGGATCCAGGGTTACCGTGCCCTGTCGAACCGTACCGTGATGGACCGAACTGTACTAATCAGTGGAAAGGAAGCATTACAGAGAATGATAGCACAATCCTCTTTCTCTCTCAAATTTAAACTGTCCCTGCGTTCCGAATCGCATACTTTCTACTATAAAAAAGATTTAGGATGTCCCGATTCTTGTGGACAGATTTAGGATTGTTAGAAGTACCCGGATGTCCTACTTCATCCGGCCAAGATTGCTAGTGTTGAAAACTGCATCCTATTTGGGCGATTCGGAACCCACAATCCGGTGTGCACATGAAGTGAAGTCACATCGACGAAGCCTCCATATGAAAACAAACGGGGATGCGACGGATATAAAAGCAAGAGGCAAGATCAAGGCGCAATGTTATGATGAAATAAAAGAGTAAAAGTATGTCCCAATAGTATGCCTTCTGCATCCTAACTAGATTATTTTTATCGTCGGATGTAGTATGTAAAATAGAAAAAAGAAAGAGTATGCGATTCGGAACGCAGGGTGTGTTTTTTTAAAGAGAAAGAAGGGGAGATGAAGAAGTCACCCTTTTTCCTGCACAATCATTGCATGTGCATCCTGAATGAATTAAATTGCAACATTCTTCATACATACTGTCCAATGACATACAGTCCCCTCGATAAGTATCGGAACAGTGAGGCCAATTCCTTTATTTTTGCTGTAGACTGGAAACATTTGGGTTTGACACCAAAATATGAATATGAGACAATAGAACAACACTTCAGCTTTCATTTCCAGGTATTCACATCTGGATCTGATACACAACTGAGAAGATAGCATTATTTGTAAAGGAACACCACATTTTTAGGTTAGCAAAAGTATTGGAACAGATAGACTTAAAATAAATTAAAGTGAATAAGACTTAATATTTTGTTGCAAAGCCTTCGCTTGCAACAACTGCATCAAGCCTGTGACCCATTGACATCACAAAACTTGTGAATCCTTTTTGATGCTTTTCCAGGCTTTCACCGCAGCCTTATTCAGTTGCTGTTTGTTTACTCTCTTCAGTCTCCTATTTAGCAGGTAAAATGCATGCTCTATAGGGTTTAAGTCTGGAGATTGACTTGACCAGTCTAAAACCTTCCATTTCTTGACCCTAATTAACTCCTTTGTTGTTTTTGCAGTGTGTTTTGGGTCATTATCTTGCTGCATTATGAAGGATCTTCCAATCAGTTTGGTTGCATCTTTCTTTAAATTGGCAGACAAAATGTTTGTGTAAACGTCTGAGTTCATTTTGCTGTTGCCATCATGTGTTACATCATCAATGAAGATTAATGAGCCCATCCGAGAAGAAGCCATGCAAGCCCAAGCCATGACATTGCCTCCACCGTGTTTCACAGATGAGCTTGTATGTTTGGGGTCATGAGCAGATCCTTTCTTTCACTTTGGTAAAGGTTCATCTTGACAACAACACAGTAACACATGATGGCAACAGCAAAATGAACTTAGAAGTCTACAGAAACATTCGGTCTGCCAATTTAAAGAAAGATGCAACCAAACTGATTGGAAGATGCTCCATCATGCAGCAAGATAATGATCCAAAAAAACTGCAAAAACAACAAAGGAGTTCATCAGGGGCAAGAAATGGAAAGTGTTGGACTGGTCAAGTCAATCTCCAGACTTAAACCCTATAGAGCATGCATCTTACCTGACCGAAGGGTGTAACCCCCCAAAACAAACAGCAACTGAATGAGGCTGCGGTGAAAGCCTGGAAAAGCATCACAAAAGAAGAATGCAAAAGTTGTGTTATGTCAATGGGTCACATGCTTGATGCAGTTATTGCAAGCGAAGGATTTGCAACAAAATATTAAGTCTTATTCACTTTAATTTATTTTAAGTCTATCTGTTCCAATACTTTTGCTCACCTAAAAATGTGGTGTTCCTTTACAAATAATGCTATCTTCTCAGTTGTGTATAGGATCCAGATGTAAACACCTGGAAATGAAAGCTGAAATGTTGATCTATTGTCTCATATTCATATTTTGGTGTCAAACCCAAATGTTTCCAGTCTACAGCAAAAATAAAGGAATTGGCCTCACTGTTCCGATGCTTATGGAGGGGACTGTAGATACCGACAGCGGAGTGATATCTTCCTCTCATACACACACAAAACACACTTCAGCAGTGGCAGTTTACAAAGGAGGTCTGGAAATGATTTCCAACATTCACAATATATAAACAAAGCTTAGGATAACAGAGAAAGTAAGAAGGGAGGAGAAAGGATACAAAATAAAAAACACCAAACATCCTCAGTATTTCCATTCAAATAAGATGCAAGTGCACACACACACACTTAGTAATGAGGCCAGGAAAATAATCACACCGAACAAGTTACTCATGTGGTGCTTTATTGACATTTCTCTTATGTATAAATACAACTTTCAATAAATTATCACAGCAGTGACGGAGATACAGCAGATATATTTTACTTACAGCGCTCAGTAAAATACAACACACGCACATTAATGCAAATACACACGGAAAAGGTTTGAAGATCTGTACAGTATAGACAGGCGTTTGGAAGTATTGAGGGGGTTAAAATAAAAAGGGCATCGGAGCGCTGAAAGCTTAAAGAAGTTGCAGCATTTAAAGGCCTACTTCACCGGTTTGAATATGAAGGTGTATTGAATTCTGAGATCCTATGTAGTATAAATGTGCGAAAAAAATTGAAATCGGTTCATCCTAGCCTGAGAAAAGGCAGAAAGAGTGTTTTTTTAACCCTATATTTCTCTTTCTCGTGACATCACAGAAAGAGAAATATAGGGTTAAAAAAAAACTTACTTTGTAAATATTACTGTGATGTCTTTTACTGTGACATCACAGTAATATTTACAAGGTACGTTTTTTTTAACCCTATATTTCTCTTTCTGTGATGTCACGAGAAAGAGACATATAGGGTTAAAAAAAACACTCTTTCTGCCTTTTCTCAGGCTAGGATGAACCGATTTTTTTTTTTTTGCACATTTATACTACATAGGATCTCAGAATTCAATACACCTTCATATTCAAACCGGTGAAGTAGGCCTTTAAGGGTCAAAAGCAAGATGATGAGCAAGGACTTTAAACAGCATACACTCTCCAGCCTGCAATCTACATAAGTCACATCTTATCAATTGGCAAAGAGGGGAGGTGGGAACTGAAGATGTTATAATGAAGACTCCAAAGCATTTACAGGCCAAAGTCTACTTCAAATTTTGAAGCGAAAATAAGTCTGCGAAATGATTTAAATGTGATTTAAATCTAACATAGGAAACATTTGGCTATTGCTGGACTTCCTCATTTGTTTACGCTGCCAGCATTTTCTTTTGTATCACCACCTGCTGCCCAGAGGAACTAGGGGCGTTGTTACCTGAATGAACCACTGATTGCATTATTCACATCAGAGACAGACACCTAAAAAAAGCCACGACACAATAACCAATAAACCCTCTCTAGAATGGCCTCAGAATTAGCCACAAACATAACTCCTTCTCTACAGCCTATATAAGTCTATTATTTATTGCTGGGATTGAAGCAGGACATGAACCCGCATGCTAACGCCATTTCCCATTGAATTTATTGATATTTCATTAGGAGTGGGGAGACACACACACACACACACACATGCACATACTTGTCCACGCATACAGAGTGATCAGAGAGAGAAAGAAACTGACAGAGGTTAGAAGTAAGAAAAAACAGCAAGAACAGAAAAAAATCAAATGATCCTATGAAATGTGAGACAGGTTTGAACTCACATTAAAGGCCTAATTCACCGGTTTGAATATGAAGGTGTATTGAATTCTGAGATCCTATGTAGTATAAATGTGCAAAAAAAATTGAAATCGGTTCATCCTAGCCTGAGAAAAGGCAGAAAGAGTGTTTTTTTTAACCCTATATTTCTCTTTCTCGTGACAACACCGAGAGAAATATAGGGTTAAAAAAAAACTTACTTTGTAAATATTACTGTGATGTCTTTTACTGTGACATCACAGTTATATTTACAAAGTATGTTTTTTTTAACCCTATATTTCTCTTTCTGTGATGTCACGAGAAAGAGAAATATAGGGTTAAAAAAAACACTCTTTCTGCCTTTTCTCAGGCTAGGATGAACCGATTTCAAATTTTTTTGCACATTTATACTACATAGGATCTCAGAATTCAATAAATGGTAAATGGACTTGACTTATATAGCGCCTTCTAGCCAATTTTCTCAGCCCCAAAGCGCTTTACATATCTTACCACATTCACCCATTCATACACACACTCATACACCGATGGCAGTAGCTGCCATGCAAGGCGCTCTCTGAACCATCGGGAGCAATTTGGGGTTCAGTGTCTTGCTCAGGGACACTTCGACATGTGGCAGGGAGACGGGGGATCGAACCTCCGACCCTGCACTCCAGAGGCGATCTCCCTACCCACTTCGCCACTGCCGCCCTTCATACACCTTCATATTCAAACCGGTGAAGTAGGCCTTTAAGAAGAGGGAGGTTGTGTTGACAATTGCGACCTTTGAGGGAACCCAAAATGGAGGAAGCTATCGTAGCTAATTAGCTGTGTTGCACCATCCAGTATCATTTACACTCCTCTGGGGGAGAATAAACTGCTCCACAAAATAGACAATCGATGGTACAAATAAGTATCTTAAATAAATGCATCAACTTATTTACCCATTCGCAACCAAGCTAAATTGCATACACAGTGATATAAAGTTAGCAGACTAATTGGCAATTAGTGAGCTAGCTAGCTTTGACGACCACTAGTATATTTCACTGCATAAGCCTGTCAATCGACAGACCTGTGTTTTTGCTAGAATTTTATCGGTTGATTTTTAGTGTAATTTTTGTTTCTCAGTTAAGTAAACTTCATGTCTATGTTGCTATGGTAAAAAAAAAATCATGTGGTAATGTGGGTCAGTCTAACAAAACCATCTACACAAAATCACAAAATTGACTCAGAGAAGACATGGATTTATATGCAAAACACAGCTATGGTCCTCTGAATTATATCCCCTATTAATGTAGTTCAGTACAGCACAGTATTTAAAGTGTATTGTGAATAAATTGAAGGGTGCACCTGATACAACTCTGACTGGTATACTGTACACTAGTTTGCAGCAGAAACATGAATACTTTGCATTGCCGGAGGTTAATTCAGGCATGAAAGAAGTTAGAAGACAAAGCTGGAACAGTATGCACTCACTGCAGTCATTGGCACCCTGTGGGCAGATACAAATTTAGGCATTTCCTTTCATATGGATGTTTTACTGTGGATGGAAATTTCACCACCCCATTTTCCACAGCTCACGTCGACTGCTGCTTGCTCTTAGGCATAAATGTATTAAAAAAAAAAAAACGATTTAGGTAAGACTCATTTTATTACAATTCTGCATGTGTTGCATGCATTATTTAAACACTAATGGACCTTGAGGGCAGCAGGGCTGTGAGAGTTACAAGAGTTAACAGTCAGAATAGTGTTTATCTTTTCTGGGAACTGCATTGTGCACAAGCACAGATGCTCATTCTTTACAGCGTGACAATGTGAAATATTTGTTTGGCTTTCATGCAAATTACAAACAACACTGGACACACGCACACCTACGTGGGATGTGTTTTGATCTTTTATGTATAAAGTCATATACAGTGAAGCATGTCCAACAAGCGTTATGATAAATGCAATGAGTCAGAGGAGAAGATTATAAACTTAACCAACAAGCTTCATGTTTGGCAAAAGAACCATAAGAGCATGAGGCTCTTTGGTTGGATACAGTGGTATTATTCGGCAATAGTAAGGTATAGTCAAGTCCCAAGGGTGTGAATGTGTTGTCAGTGTGTGTGTGTGTGTGTGTGTTGTGTGCGTGCATGCCTGTCTGACTGTATGTCTGTGTGTGTGTGTGTGTGTGTGTGTGTGTGTGTGTGTGTGCATGTTAAGGGCTTATGTGTGTGTGGAAAGGGTAGACAGGTGCCTTCTGGGTAATTAATCCACAGATACTGACATAAGCATGTATGCATATATGCACACACACACACACACACACATACACGCTGACCTTTCCTGTACTATAAACTGACACACATGTAGGTAACGATACAAGGCAAAAACACACACACACACACACACACACACACACACACACACAGACACAGCAGTCTGATAAACAGCCTAAGGCAGCTCTCTGCCTCTAATTAGGCAAAGTTGGCGCAGATGTGGTAGGAGGAGCCGATGATGTCATCTACCTGGTTAACAGAAAAGGCAGCTTGGAGCAGAGGGTGGTGGAGACTCGCCCGCACAGCTTGACTGTCGAGGGAAGAGTGGTATATAGCAAATGCCGAGCTCATGAATAAATAAAGCAGCTCTCCTCTACCGCGTTTGCCAGTGAGCTCTCATTGCAGGGAAGCTGTAAACACACTCAGCTCGGCCAATTCAACAAAGTCCCACTCACAAACAGAGCTCAGCTTGTGTGTGATGCAGTGAACTGTTGTCTCTAAAGACATGAAGACAACGCTGATGCCATCCCCCTGGTATCATGTGCATCTCTCAGGATTTAACGGCAAAACTCCAATTTGAATGGTTTCCCACTATGTGGACACATCACATTTCACTGCAACTAAGCTGTGCATTACAACACTGCAGCAGCTCCGGGACCACTAGCATCCAGCAGAACTAGAACACGCTCAGCACAGAGAAAACCATCAGGGCTACAATAATAGTCACAAGGTTGACATTCTAGCACCAGAGGGCAATATGTACTCAACAGCACACCATCTTTCAAAGCTCATCTATGGCTTTTTATGGCAATGGAGTGGTGGAAAATGGGGATATTACACTGTGCAGCTCCAAACATTGGATGTGGCCCCAGGGCCCTATAAAATCAATGCTTCCTTTGAAGGATTATCTGGGAATTGTATGGTTGAGTGAGAACACTACTTCTCGTAGGTCTTTGTTTTAAGTGATTTTACAGTGGAGCCATGCACTCTGCAACAGGAGAATCTAGAAAATCAATAAACATATGACCAGAGTTGAAATCCACAGGAATGAAGGATGATGGTAGGATATATGTGGGCTCATTGTATTTAATATTGTAAACAGTCTTTATTGGATATATATATATATATATATATATATATATATACATACACGTATATACTGTATATACAGTATATATACATATATATAGGATACTTTTCATTTTGGAGCTCCATAGTAACATAGCATGGCTTAGTGCAGGTAGACACTATGCAGTGCAGGAAAATATAAATAAAACATCTTACACAGCACATACAACATAATGAAGGACTACTTCACAAAAGCTATTTTGCACAAAATAGAAGAGACTAGTTGAAGGATATACTTATACAAGACAAAAGCCTAAGACAAAGAGGCGTAACAACTCCAATTTAAATTTGAATCATTCCAAGTACTTTGGGGTAGAGAAGGTATTCCCATGACATGAGTTTTAGGGACTGCTGGTAAAACCCGTAAGATGGCTGCACTGAATATGCAATCAGTGTTTGAGTAAGGCACTGCTATTTGTAGAAAAAGTCTCAGGAACCTAGCATCCCTGAAGAATCCACTGTATTGTGCAACATTTCTGCAGCACACCAGAAACACATTTCATTACAATTACAAACCCACAAAGTACAGTGCTTTTGGAATGTGGCATTGGTTCTTCTTTAGGAGGATGTAAAAAAGACAAATACATAAAAAGACGAGACAATCAATCAATCAACAAACCGTCCAACCCTTTCATTCACTAAGAGTCAAGTGAGACTAATGGCCTTCTGGGTAGAATGGTGACATCACTAAAACAGCCCACCCATACAGGTGCATCTAAAATAATATATATTGTAGATTCATTAAACATGAAGTGAAATGAATATACAAAAAATACTTTTCAGATGGTTGAAGTTTCTATATTATAAACCTTTTTTTTGGATTGGTTTTATGTAATCTTTTAATATTATGAGATGCTGGATTTTTTTATTCCATGAGCCGTAACCATACAAATGATAAACAATAGAAAGGTCTGACATATTTCACTCTGTGTGATGAATCTAGAACATACAGTATAGTATGCAAGCTTAATTTTTTAATGGACTTTTCCATGATATTTAAATTTTTTGGAGATGCACATGTGTATGACTATGGCTACCCTAAGATGACATCACTGATATGGGCCACGTAAATACAAATCAAACCCCCTCCATCCATTGGCTAACGACATGTAACTTAATCATCAGTACAGGCCACACTCCCTCCATCCATTGGCTAACAACATGTAACCTCGTCATTAGTACAGGCCACACCCCCGCAGGTTATTTGCTATGATGACATCTGTGACAGCGTCAAACACAAACTGGATGTTGGTGGTGTCTGTGGCGCAGGTGTCGTGGGCGTAGACCTCTTTGTTGGACGACTTGTTCTTGCTCTCGTACTGACACTTGATGTAGCCTAAACCCTCCAAGTAAGTGTCTGGACCTGAAATGCAAACACACACAAAAAAACAAAGAGGCAGAGGTGAGCTGATGTATAGTGAGAGTTAGGTGAAGGCTTGAAAGCCGTTTGTCATCTAAGAACCTTTGCATCGGTGCCATAGCCTACATTTTCCATATCAGCGCTATTTCCCAACATTTTCTGGAAAACGTAACCTTTGACTTTCTAGCTCAGCAAACATTCTGCTGAGGTGTACACAGACTTAGTGCCAGCCAAGCTTTTAATCTGATACATAAGCACCTTTTTTCAGACGGAATGGTAGACAAAGTGGATTTTTAGACAGATAAATGAAGTGTGATGGGAAGTGTTACACTTGGCTTTCTCTAATTGTTTTCTCATATCTAGAACACTGGACCTCCTCTCATTTGGACACCTGATTTAAGCTCTTTTACATCTTTGAATCTCATATTTGTTTTGTCATACAGTCTTGTTTGCTCTCTTTCTGTCGCCTTCAATCACGGACTTCACATTCTGTCTATTAGTCTACCATCCTTTATTTTATAACATTGTGTAAACACTATAACTTTCTTTAGAGCAACTTTACTTTTGGAAGACAGCTGAAATCTAAAAATGCTCCCAAATTCACTTAACTTAGCTTAGCTTCTTGGATTTATTTTTTATTTTTATAGAACTGTTAAGAAGGACGTTAAATAAAGGTGGAGAGAACTGTTAAGCCTAAAATGAAGGCTGGAGTTACCCTATGATGCTGTAATAAACTAAATTGAATGTTTTGCATCGTGCAAAAATATTTCCGTAATGAAAATGTAGGCTTCACAGTGTGCATATAGAGGTTAAGTTTAGCCAAAAATGCAGTAGCTACAATAAAATACATGGCTAGTACATTACCTGTCAAACTAAAGGTCATTTGAGAAAAACAGCTGTTGGAGAGCATCAGCTCCTTTGTCAATGATTGTTTGAAGCCTCAAGTCTTGAATTGAGGACTATTTGTCTTTGACTAATGTATTATTTAAAATGTTTCACACAGTACGATAGATAGTTAGAAGAAGTAATAGACGATCACTCTCAAGTGATATAGATATGTACCAGTGTACTCGGGGAAGCAGATGGACAGAGGTGACTTGGTGATCTTCTTTTCAAAGATGTCCTTCTTATTCAGGAAGAGAATGATGGAGGTGTCCTTAAACCACTTGTTGTTACAGATGGAATCAAACAGCTTCATTGACTCATGCATGCGGTTCTGTAAAAGATACATTTGCAAAGGTTAAAGGGGCTTTAACAAACACTTGACTGTATGCTGACAGACTACTACATGGAGGTCTTAAATTACATGAATACATAGGGAAAAAAATATAGAATTTATGTAAATGTATTGCGGTAACACAAATGGGGTTTTATTTTGGCAAGAAGACCCAAATCAATAACCCACAAACGGCATATTAGAATAAAGATAGCAGTGTACCAAAGAGGGAAATATTTTCTTATGTCAATTTGAAGAGGAATTGAAAAAAATAGAATTGAAAAAGCAGAAACTGAAGTAGAGAGAAGTTCCTCTTGTCTGTGGACACAGCAATGTTCTGCTGCGTGTTGTGTTTGTGTGTAATGTGTATGTGTGTGTGTCTCTGGGCGTATCAACATATCGGTAACAGAAATTATTAGTAAGCTTTTTGTTGCAGCCGAGTTAAACAAAGCCATGCATATTTAGCTCTTAAGCTGTGAGCCGCTTTCTCTTAAAAGTGTAGAATGGAACCATGAATAAATAATAGCTTAAAGGTTCCCTGTGGAGGGTTTGACCACTGGGGGCACTGTAGGGCAATGCTTTAAAGAGAAGCTCTCTGTATGGAGTGTATTAGGTATTCTGCAACATGTGCTTTAGGACATTAACCTGCTCATTGTGAGCAAGGGCTTCCCTAATCTACATGTCTGCAGAAGGCAGCAACGGTATGAAGAATAAAGGTAGCAGTGTACCAAAGAAGCAAATGTTTTCTTAGGAAAAACATTTGACATGTTTCTTAGAGCTAGATACACCCAAAGCACTTGAGAAATGTCACAAACTAAATAAATCCTACTGTTTGCAATGATAACATCATAGATGCATAAAAGAAATGCTATATTCTAAACAAGATGGACATAGGGATGTAAACAATTCAATTGTTTAAATTGGCAACTAAATAGTAAAAAAGCAAAAAATTGTCAGTTGAACGCCGGAAGAGATGATTAATACATCAGAGATTAAATGACTTTTTTTCATGTTAATACATCATGGTATTTCCCGCTCAATAGATTTAGCTGTTATTGCGGGAACAATGCTTTGTTGACAAAAGTGCTCCATGAATCAGTTTACCTTTTCAACTTCTCACAAGATTCCATAACTGTCTTTGCTAATGAAATCTGTAGAAGAGGAAAAGCAAACTAATTGATGGCATTACTTTTTTACTAGTGCTCTTGTAAATAATGAATCAGTCAGGAAACGTACCATATAAAAATGCCTAGTGATGAAAAGAGATGAGACCATTTGATATTCTTTTGAAGAATGAGTTGAAAGCAGTTTCTCTCTGGGTATGATCATTTATTGACGAGTTTAAGGAGGAAGTATAAGTGATTGATAGGAGCCGGCAACCAATAAGATTAGAGGAAAACCTCAGCTATAGCAGATGAATGTAAATCTGGCCAATGCTGACTCACAAACAACAGAATAGAATAGCTAGTACAGTGATCCAGAGGGGTGACGCAGTGATCAATCAGACAGCCAGACTTGTTGATAGAAAAATTAAATAAAGCATGCAATAAATAAAGCATGCAATAAAGTGAAAGACAAAGCTGTGCAAGGACACACATGCACATAAAATGTAATCCCTAGGCCACAAACATAAAGAGGCACTGCTTTCAACTCATGGTGAATATGTCGGCCTATCTGGAAGGTTTCGTACCTGTCTGTGGGCAGAGCATCTGTAGAAGATCTGATTGCTGATTGGTTAGAGAGGACAGTCGCTGGCGAGAGTGACAGGAGGAGTGGAAGGAGCCAGAGATGCTGCAGGGCGGAGTTTAGAGCAGGAACAGAAAATGCAAGGGACCCGCCCGCCCAGCCACCTCCCACTTCCTTTACATGAAGCCCACTTTTTACTCAACACACACACACACACACGCCACAAATATACGCCCCCCCCCTCTCCCTAGTGCTGGAAAGAGAGTGTGTACAGGCAGGAGGACAGGACTTTACCCCACAACGTTCACCCACAGCAGGTGTCATAGAGTGTAGTCTGTTTGTGTGTGTGTGTTAACAAATACAAGGAGAGGCATAGAAAAACACATTGCAAGCAGTTGTTCAATAGAAAGTAGGAAATGACAAAGCAAAAGTAGTCCGTGGTGTGCTGTATTTACTGCATGTGTGTGTGTGTGTGTTTCTGTCCATACAGCACACAGATGATAAGACATACACAGTCAAAACTTTAAGCATGTAGCCAGTGAGGTGGTCTTTTACTTATTAAAGGCATACCATGTAATCTCCAGCAAACGTTTGTTTATGTTTATACTAACTGCAGCTATATTTGACGCTCAGAGCGAGTGCCTGGCCCGATCCCTGAAAAGTCGATCCCTGACGTTCTGTCCATGGTTAGTATAAACATAAACAGCTGCTGGCTCCGAGCCAGGCTTTTTAATATCGCCGGAAGTGGAGCCGCTGCTGTGTGTAAACACCCGACAAATTTTCAGCACGTACACAATCCTGATTGGTAGCGGATGGCGAGAAGATATTACCTGATTTTGACAAAATTTGTTCTAGATTAGATGACCTAATATGCCTTTGATTGTCCTCTCTAAGGGATACACAAAACAGGACACCAACCATAGAGAGTAACGTTGGTTATAAAATGTTTTTGCATTCGTCCATAGACGTTGTACAACCATAAACTTAAAGTGGGACTGATTGGACAGTGGATTGTGCATGGAGAAGGCTTGTCACTCAACCATCAGACTTGTGGACACTGTCACTGCTGCTAGCTGCAGTAGGAAGCTCATAGATGAAATAAGGAGCAAGAATGTTGATTTTATTTTATTTTAGTTAGTAATTATATCATAAGGAAAAATAGTTTTTTACTCTTGGGAAATAGCCATTTTTTTTATGTAATAACATAACATAATTCTAAGACAAAGTGCTTCTGTTCTATGATGCACAGTGTAGTGCATCTAGTAGCGGACACAGACATGGACGCGTTTGATGGATCAGAACACTGTCTCAAAGAAATAAAAAAAATAAAAAAGGTGCAACCGGCTATTAATGTTGTCTGAACAGATATACATCTGTGATGTTCATTTCATTTTTGTACACCCATTTTGCCACATATTGGTTTATTAGAGCTTGTATTTTATCCGAGGGCTGTGTTGGTGGAAAGGTAATAGTGGCTGCAATTTCACGGTAAAACATCCCCTTTATTAAAAAATATCTTATCACTGCACTACATTCTCATCTATTGATGTATTGTCAGAGGAAGAATTGGTTTCTATCTTTGTCTTATTTACAAGGGATGTCTCCCTGGAAATAGTGTGTGTAGACAAACAGTGTCGCTATTTGATGCTTCGGGACAGAAACGTTGTTTCTTTAATAAATGTTGTATACAGCGCTGGAGACATTTGCTGTTATGAAATGCAGCTGTGCTCTAAATGTGCACAACAACCTTACACTGTCTACATTTGGAAAGCGATATCTGCAAGAACAAATTAGAACAATTAAAATGCACTCAGCAGACATATTAGGAGAGAGTGCGTTTTGTGGATGGATACAGTATTTCCTCTCCTCATCTGATGTTCTTCTGCTGCTCCCAGCTCAGAGGGATGCTTGATGCCATCTGCATAAATGGAGCAGCTACTGAACACATTTTCACAGCGTGGAATTCTCAGAGGATACACTTGAGGCTTATAAATAGCACCATGCATTCAAATCAGCCTATTTGTTGTAAGTTACATGGTATCGCCTCAACCGCCACATGAGACATTATGGCCTTATGTTAAAGGAAACGCAGTGACAGAGTTACCACTCCGAGAGCCCTTAACATTCTCACACACTGACTATTTCAATTTGGAAAACAATCTAGTAAACCAAATAGAATTGTACATCTATTATTTTTGTCCACTAATGTTCTATGCTCAACTGAATAATGAAGATTCCCGATATATAATTTCAGCGTTTTTTTTTTTTTTTTTTTTTTTTTTAGGTATTCAACTCTGAATGTCCTTAAAAGTAAAGTCATTTAAGTGACTTCAGCATTCTCAAATCACTTCATGGATGATTTTCAACACGTCCTGTACATTTGATCATGTCCTGTCACCATCATTTTCCTCAAAGGAAACTTAATATACATAAGATACCATAAATGTCCTCGCCATTATCTAAAACAGGTCATTTGCTTTTCCGCTTGGTTTGCAGTGTCACTCCAGAGAAGGGTGATATGCACAGAGAAAAATGACTCACATATAAAGCGTGCCTGTGTATTTTGCATTACCATCCAACAGTGTGTCCACCAGACATGGTGCCTTGTTGGATTTGGAGTGTTGGCTTGAACAAACAAGTCCAACACGCATCTTGAATGTGGTCTTCGGCAATAGCTTTGTAACTATGGAGGCAAAGCAGTGTGGGCAGACCACTGCTGATGCTTCAGTGTTAATAAATAACACTAGATGTTTAGATAGAGGCAACATAAAGAGAAGCTAAAGATAAAGCTGTCTGATAGTCTCTATGTACCTGTCATTTTAAAACATTCTATAAGATGAATTTACCAACTGGGACTATAAATACTGGGACTAATAATATTTCAAGACTTTCATGCCTTCGTTTATTCAGCCGCTCATCAAAGAACACTACACATTTATTTCTCCCCGTCTCAATGTTTTCAACACCAGTTTGTAAATGCTGCCATATTGAGAAATACAGAGAGAGTTTTGTGGGGCTGATAGGCTTAATGTGTTAACTCACCCTTGTGTTAACTCATTTGGCGATGGCTTGAATTTAACCAACATTCATTCATATGAAAAACTGTAACTTTAAATAACAATACTTATGTCATTTTAAATGGTCTACCTCGCTGGTGTGTTCTTATATTAATAAATGGGTCATAAGGCCTCAAGTTGACGGAGAGAGAGAGTGAGAGAGAAGGTCCTTACCGTGGTCTCGTCCTCATGCAACACTTGGTCGTATCCGCTGAGCGCCACACAGAAAATAATGGCCGTCACATCTTCAAAACAGTGGATCCACTTCTTCCTCTCCGACCTCTGACCTCCCACATCGAACAGCCTGATGGACAGATAGACGGATGTGAATAAAGACATGCTAACACACACTTGTTTTACTTAAAGGTGGAGTCAGCGATTCTGAAGAGTGCTTGTTGTCAAATACACGCTTTGTCAAAATCAGTGAGTATCCCCTCTAGCTGAAAAACAAAAACAAATCCAGTGTTCATACACAGCCTCACCTCTGTAAACTTGGCCTGTTAAAAAAGGAGGCCCACCGTAGCTACCAACACGCCCGTCCCCAGAATGGCTGACTCGACATTTAAAGAGGATTCAACTCTTCTATCACGTCATCCATTCATTAAGTGGGCCTGTTCCTGCTTTTACTAGTGGCTCATTAATCCAGCAGTGGCCCGTTACATTCAGATGTGACATCTCTGGCCGTCTTCCCAGTCCCTGACGTGGCTCTCTTTCTTGCCTTCATCTGATATACTGTTAGCGTTAGGGCTTTATCAGACTTGTTGTTTATAAACCCAAGAGTGTGCTCCGAGTCTCTTTTCTTTTCTTTTCTTTTCTTTCTTTTTTGTGTCGGAAAAAAGCTCAGTCAGCCTCTGTAAAAGCATGTAAGAGAGACATGGGATCTAGCAGTCATGTCAGACATTTGGTGAACAAATACTCATAATTTCACTGCTCCCGTGACCGTCACAAACCAAGCATTCATCAGATTTCGGATATCGACAATGATTTTTCACGTCTTCTCTCTGCATCTGTATTTATGTCGGCTACTTCAGACAGTGTAACAACTTTTAAGTTATGGGATGTTTGGATAGGTGGTGGACAGGTCTGTGAGTGCTGACTTCCAACAGATATCTAGCTTTACTCTCTTATGTCAAAGTGTGCCACATCACACATCACAGTCTATGCACGGTACACCAGGGCAGGGGAAGAACAAGTACCTTTGTTTATATAGAAGGAAACAGTTCATAAACTGTATATTCGAAACTAGATGAACCTTTGGAAAAGAGTTGAATGTTTGTGTTTTTTTGGATTAGAGAAAGTGAGATGTACACGTGATGGTAGGTGGGTCCATGGGTTACACCCAGTCCAGGAACACTGTGGACTCCCACACACTGCCTGACTGCCAGTAAAAGCAAATTGGGCGGACAATATTTAGGCTTCTCAATGAGACCTAGCTGTCCAGCCCAACGCCTACTCAACCCCTTCTCACATTCACATTTAGCTGCGTGTTTAAAACATGATAGACACGGTGTATGTGTGTGTGTTTGAGAAAGAACAAGACGGAAAGCCTAATGCAAAATCCATCCAGAAAAATAAGTGGTGTCAGTGTACTATCCTCTCCGCTCTGTGTCCCTGTGTCAATACATCTGAGTGTGTGTCAGTGAGTGAGTGTGCAGAAATATGGTAATTTAATTAGACGACAGAAAGAAAAAAAAAATCCTCCTTTCTTCTCTCTCTTCTTTCCTCATTTCATCCCGACATAGCGCTTTGCTCTCTGTCATTAATCCCACAGCTCCTTGCTCTAATTGAATCTGATCTCATTTAAAAAAAGCGGAGGATCCTAAATACATAGACATTTAGTTAAAGCATTTCATCTAGTTAATTACAGATATACTGTATCTAATGCAGGGCTGTACAGTGCGACAGTTTTGATCGCATTTGCTACTGAAATTGATCACGTGCGATGATGAATACAAATCCATTCGCACTCGTGCGACAGGTTGCTAATGAGAGGCTGTCTTTGAAACACAGAGGAGCGCTGCACAACACTGCTTAGAGGACTCTACATTAATACTCCAAATGCGGGTAAATGTAGACTTAGGCAAGTAAGTTATTGAGTTCACCTCCACTTTGGCTGGTGAAAGATATGTGTCCTCGGGATCTGTGCTCGTGCAGCGATTCTAGGTATAAAAACTTCACCAACGGTAATTACCGGAAGGAGATGGCACATTACCGCAGTTAAGTTAGCGCGTGTACAAACAGAACATTTCCTGTGCACCTTCACATTAAAAGCCTGTTACTAGCCAAACGTGAGTTGACTTTTATTTTGAAGCCGGTAAGAACAGGAAGTTAGCGCTTTTTTCTAGCTTGAAAGGCAACTCCTTCAGCTGCAGCGAGCAGTCAACAGTAGCCTAGTCTATTTAAACAAAGTTTTAAATAAGCCACTGAAAAGCTACTCCCAACACATTCACAACAACCTATTTAATTTATCCTAAATTGTACCAATATGTATACTTATTTATTTAATAGGCTATGTTTAATGTTTTAAAGTTTGGTTTTAATTAACAGAAGGACATTATAATAATAATAATTCTGAATCAGCAAAAAATTGCAATTGGCAGGTTAGATTCTTTTGTCTAAATTGCAATCAGTGCACCCCTATTAATTTTTCCATAATTATTACTGCACACACTAGGATATAATATTAATTGAGAATCTCAAATGAGACCAAGCTAACATGCTCAAAGGTAATTAGAGCGAAATGCAAGGGTTAAGGTTATGCAAGTTTTCGATCATACTTTGTGTGCTACCAAATACATTTTTGTGCTACTGAATTTTTTGCTTGCTAGCACCAGTGCTACCACCTAAAAAAATAAGCGTACAGCCCTGATCTAATGGATAGAGGAGTGGCAAAGAAGACAAAATGTGAACCTGATATCAGTAAAACACTGACCTGAAGTGGAGGTTTTTGAAGACAAAGTGTGTCTCGACGATGCCTGTGGTCTTCACTCTGGTCCTCAGGATGTCCTGCTCTGTGGGCTGGTAGTCTGATGCACCAATCCGATCTAGACTGTCTAGGTAGCTGCACAAACACAAACAGACACACACAAAAAAGACACAGAGTGAATCAACAGCAAAATGCTTCTAGCATAGCTACCGTAACTAGCCACGGTAGGCCTGTCAAGCTGTCACTCTTCACATGAATTCATTGCCCTTACGGAAAACAGAAATAATCTCCTGTGGCAACTTAAGTAGCTGTCCCAGGGTGTGTGTACACATTTCCAATGATGTCACTTTTAATGGTCTTGCATCAAAAAAAAAAAAAAGAATTGCATTGATCTTCCTGACTTCCTCACATCAAAAGAATAAAGAGTGTCAGCCATATACGTACAAGTGGAAACCAACTTATAGCTCGCTGAGTAGCCACTTGTTGAAAAGTGAGAGAGGGAAGTGGGAAGGCCAGATGACTCAGTTCACTTATGTAAGGGAATATCCCTGGAAGTGGGCCTTTATTTTTTAATGTAGAGGTTTAAATTGGATAATTCTGAAAAGTGCAGTTCAGAGAATTGTCTCACACAGTTCTCTGGTCTGAGGGATGACCACTCTACGTAGAGTATTAATCCACCCTACCATCAAGCAAATAGCAGGGGGAGAAAGAGCTGTGACTAGACTTTTATTATTCACTTTTACACCTTAGCCTCTGAAAACGGTTTGTTCTGATTGGCAGGCAGGTGTCATTGTAATTGCCTTGAGGGCTATCATCTGTCACACGTTGCCCTCAGAAAAGGCAGCTTAATTTTTAAAGACCAAGTGGTCTCTCAGGTCTCAGCTATATACATGTTCTTTTTCAACCATACAGACAACATTAGTATTCTAATCCAACAGATGTGGGTTGACAGTGAGTGTGGTTTCAGAGATTTTACTAGGATGCAAATGCTAGAGAGGAAAGACATAGGGGATTGATGTAACAAGAAGTGGTTGGCACACTGCACATTCACACAGCTTCAATGATAAGTACTATATATTACACAGAAAGGCATATGAGTAAGAGCGTGGAGAGGAAGATAAGGACAGCTGAGAGGGAGCAGAAAACATTATTTTTCTTCTGGGCTACGATGAAGCAGAGATACTGTAATTGAATAATGTTGCATATTATGGATTATATTGAGTTGAATTAAAAAGGCTTTCAATAAAAAAAAGAGATTATAAAATAGTCTAAGATTTTAAAAATAAAACAAGCATAAATAACCACCATTGTTTTTTTGTTTTTTTTAAATACTTTTTTTTTTTTGTTGCATTTTTTAAACTTTATTAGACAGATTTTGGAGAGACAGAGTTGAAATGGGGAAAAGAGGGGAGGACATGCAGAGAACTGACCCGGGTCGGATTCGAACCCAGTTCTGCGAGGCTTGATGCTCTAGTGTGAAGCTGGCTTGATGCTCTAGTGTGAAGCTCTAACCAGTAGTACGAGCCACCCCCCCCCCCTTTTAACAGAGTGGTAAAATAAATGTTTTGCTATTTTTAGCCAATTAGCTTTTACTTTCAGTGTGGCAAGAGAAATATGCAAAAGCTGCTTGAAGCCCTTTCCGACTGATCCGCCTTAGTGTAGACAAGGTCCAAGGTTTAAGCATCATCATGGTACCGCTTTGTACACAACACAGGGGGGGCATACAACAGAGGCAGGGACGACCCAGGTTGGAGTTGAAGAGCACATAAAGGGTTTAAGATATTTGGCGAGAAAATTAAAGAAAGCTTTTGGGAATTCATTCAACATTTTCTTTAAACCCAAAATGTGAGGATTTTATCACTTTATTTCTTTAATACTTTGTGTTTGTAATAGACTGAACAACCAACTAGTTTATCAGGAAAATAATCAGCAGGCAAATTGATAATAGATACAATGAATGCATTTTCAGTAACGCTTAACTACCTCTTCAGTAATGTCTTCTCTTACTCTGTTTTTCTCTTTCCTTTTTAGTGAAAACATGAAGATGAACAGCAGAAAAAAAAACAATATGTTGCACTTTATATTTGACTATTATGACAGAAAGGTCAGTCAAAGTTGCCATTATAGTTGGGGCTCATAGATGTGACGTTCAGAACCTTTACCACCGAGGAAGGTTAAACCCTCTCTGAATACTAGAAGCCTTGTTCACTGTTTCCACCCTGCAGTCGATGTTCAAAAGAATATTATTTATGAACTTACATAAACACAAATGCTAAAAAAATGTAATGCATGGAACTGCTGTCCCCTGAGGGTGCCACACACACACACACACACACACACAACGATGTACATTAGAACATGCCTGTGCAAGCGATTGGCTGTTTAACGCTTGTGTTTTAAATGCCATAAAGTTCACTGTACACAACATGATTTCTTTTCCTCCTGATATTATGCTTTGTGGAGCACTAATGCAATTAAAACTAGACCTTAGTGTATGCTTCTGTCATTTTCCTTGATGATATACAGTATTATGGATTCACTCAAAGACTAAAGTTGTCTGGTTTGTGTTTCCAGGACTGAAAACAACAGTTCTCCCAACAAGCCACTATATTAAGCAACGCACGCACGCCGTACACACACACACACACACACACACACACACACACACACACACACACACACACACACACACACACACACACACACACACACACACACACACACACACACACACACACACACACACACCGTCATAGAGTTGTATGTTTTTAGTAGCCTGTAGTAGGGGAGAGTGGCCTAAGTTGTGCCGGTGGGGAAGTTGTGCCACCCCTTGTCTCTAGAAAACCATAGAAGAAATTGGAAATGTGACCACATATTTAAGAAGAGCCATCCATTTAAATCATCCTGTAAAGAAGGGAGAAACATGGAATAAGATATAAGCACATTTAAGCTCAAAAAAGCAGTTTTTTGCCTTTCAAAGTTCAAGGTTTTTTGATTATTGTGTCTGAACAATTATAGACACGTTTGAAAACATTTGACAAATGTTTTAGTATACTACACTTTGTGTCTATATAGTTAGCACAATGTCAGCCCTAAACTGCTGCATCATGCTTATTATCCAAAATTCTGGGGTTGGGGTGATTTGTGCCAGAGGGCCTAGGTGAGTTATAAGTAAGTAAGTAAGTAAGTAAGTAAGTAAGTAAGTAAGAAAAATGTTTTTATAAAAGCACATTTATAACAGTTTGCACTGTCCAAAGTGTTGTACATAGTGCATTCAGTAGGTAAACAATGAAGGTAAAATAACAATATCCAAAATAAAAAACATAAAGCCCAGACATCCACATATACACAGAGATAGTAGTGTAGAGGTAAGATAGTTAATGGGGAGGAAAAACCAGGGTGTACAGATGGGTTTTGAGCCTTGATTTAAAGGCAGAAATGGAGGGGGAATCGCAGGTGGCAGTTGGTTCTACAAGGGCGGAGCAGCTAGTGCAAAGTACATTTCTGAGAGTTGTGCCATTGGCATGGCTGTATACGCTGGTCACCAAAAGAAAGTGTTTGTCTACAGTAGCTCAGAAGAGAGTGACATCTCCATTCCACTTAACGACACCACTAATGAGAGTTCAGATGGCCAGAAAGATGATGATGGTGACTTTGTAATTGTGAGCTTTGCAGGTAAAACCATTAGATCTGCTAGGCCTTGTTTAAGAAAATTGTACTTCAATCTTTGTAAAATATTTACTTTAAATAAACCTTAAAGAGGACCTATGATGCTTTTTGACTTTTATGACCTATAAACGTTGTTATGATGATTCATAGTCATGCTTAACCATACTAAATTATCAAATAATGACTTACATGCATTTCGACGTATTCCCTGCTGACCGTCTGGGGTGTCTGTGCAGAGCACTAAACACTATTCTAGCCAGTCGAGAAGTCACGTGTTCAGAGCGGTTCAGAGCGGTCTAACCCTTCCGTAACTTCGTGACGTCGCATGTAACTTCGTGACGTCACCACGCGGATGTTTCCATGTATGGTAATGCTGTCACTTCCCTGTTCGCGTCTGCCTCGCGCCCTTATAGGTCCATGCTCGCGCTTCCCGCCACTGAAAGTGTTCCGGAAGGAAGGTAACCAATCACAACGGAGTGGGGTTTGCAGGAGGGGGGGGGGGGGGAGGGGAGATCCCCGAAGCACAGGCGGAGTGAGCGGAGATTGCCGAAGCACACACACTCAAGTGTTGACAGGATGTGCTGGATCGCCAAAATAAGAGAAAGAGCTTCCCGAAAATCTACATAGTTTTTTGTGATGTGATTCGTGTCAGGTTGCTCTATAGCAGTGTAAAACAAGAAATTAAGACCAGAAAAGTAGTATAATAGGATCTCTTTAAATAAGTGATTGTCTAATGGATTTGTCTTGCATTACAGTTTATGAGATATATATCAGTGGCACAATTTACCCCATGGTATTCTCTCCAACGGCACATCTTACACCACACCGGGGGCAAGTTGTGCCACAAGACAACTTTTTTTCCGAAAGCTATATTTCTTGAACAGTTTATTCCAGATCCAAAGTTGTTATTGCCAGGGATGCACACCACCCTGAAATATATGTACATATTTGAATTTGAGACATAACTGTCAAGGCCTCACTTTAAAGTCACTTTGAGTAAAAAGTGGCACAACTTAGGCCACTCTCCCCTACTGTTACATGTACTGTCACATGTGGCGACCGTGGCTCAGGTGGTTAAGCGGGTTGGCCAATGATCCAAGGGTTGGCGGTTCGATCCCCGCTCTGCCACCTGTCTCATGGTTGTTGTGTCCTTGGGCAAGACACTTCACCCACCTAGCCTCGTGTGAATGTGTATGACTGTTGTATGTTTGAGGTGGTGGTCGGAGGGGCCGTAGGCGCTGAATGGCAGCCACACTTCCGTCAGTCTGCCCCAGGGCAGCTGTGGCTACTATGGTAGTTTACCACCACCAGTATGACTGTGTGTGAATGAATGGAACCTGGAACCCTGTAAAGCGTCTTTGAGTGCCTTGAAAAGCGCTATATAAATCCAATCCATTACATGTAAAAAAAAAAGAGTCCCTGCTCTGACCAGTAATTATCATCAAGTCAGCTCTGCCATGGTTGTTGTGTCCTTGGGCAAGACACTTCACCCACCTTGCCTCGTGTGCTGTGATCATCAAGTGTTGACTTGATGATGACAGAGGACTGGTTGTTTTTTATTTATGGACTTTGGGGAAAGCAGAGAATGTACAAGAATAGGCAACAGCAGAGAGTCAGAGTAGGGTCCAGAGAAGTAACTGGCTAAGTAAGGGCCGAATTCAATAGTAATCATAACCATGGTTAATGTTATTTCATTGCTGGTTGTATTAACTCCAGTGCAATGAAATAACATTAACCGTCAATTAGACATGTGGCACACTAAATAAATTTAACCCCCCAGACAAGGACAAAATATAATACAGTAGTGTTTCAAGCTATCATATTCCAGTGCACTTTTATTTATAAATACATCCTGTAATCTGCGAGTGAATACAAAATACAAATTTAACATATTTCAAAAATACAAATGCATTTTGAAGCAGGATTTGTGTACTGAGACATATTTAAGGTATAATCTTTTTTTTAACAGTATTAGCTCTAATTTGGCTCTAATATCCGTCTTCAAAAGCGTTGCTATGTAACAGGCTCTTTAGATGTATCGACATCTCACCTCATGTAATACCATGTAAAGCTGCGGAAGCATGATGCAACATATAGAAACCGTGACATATGTCCACGGCACGACATAGAAGTGTATGAATCAATAGAGGAAAAAGCGACTTTCTATAGCCAGCAATGGACCAATAACAGCCTCCATCAACACCAGCATCTACTATGTTTATCTAATAAAATCAATATGGCTAAGTAACTAAATATTGCTAACCACTAAGAAGTTCAATGATGTTACATTAACAAATGCATTGCAAGATGTAGAATCAATATCTGTAATAATAAAATGGAGACTGATGCCAGTAGTTCTAAACGAGTATGCTCCTATTGCCTGCTGATAGTGAGCACTATAAACTTGGTCTATTTAATACTGCGATCTTTCAGTGTATTACATCAAAATACTAATGCCATGCTCTGACCTAGTGTCCATTTAATAAAGTCTTCTGGCTTCTCTATATTGTTGCATATTTGATTACATTGAAGCCCACTACTGGGATAAATGCATACCACTGTATCACAAAGGCTGGGGAAGTAAATCATAAATGAAGTTTAGGTATATTATGGGAAATAGGTCAGAACATGCAGGGCGAGAGAGAGAGAGAGAGAGAGAGAGAGAGAGAGAGAGAGAGAGAGAGAGAGAGAGAGAGAGAGAGAGATGGCTTCAGGCAGCACTTGGTCCTCTTATAAAACAGTTTTCTGCTTTCTATGTAATACAAACATATTGTATGCCTGAGTGGTTTAATTTCACACACACACTAAAAAACACAGTCAAACTGAGTGCGGTCTGATCAAATGATATCTGTCCTATCATTTCATTGGCTGGTTGGCCTGTTCCACTCCATAGGCCACAACATAATAGGAAGTGTGCATCAATCTTTAATGTGACATTTAACACACACACACACACACACACACACACACACAAACACAAACACACACAGGATGTTGTTTGAGGTAATTGACCACATGTAAATGTTGACAGGAATATATATGGACTCCTTCCAAGATGTCTGCCAAGATGAGAAACGACTAGATGATAAAAAAGTGCTGCAACACACACTCTCTCTCCATCTTTTCTTGCTCTCATTGTCTTTACTGACTCTACCTAGTCCCCTTTGTATTGTGGTCTGTATCAATTTATCATTTGGATGTGTTTTTCTTATCGAAGCATCTGTTTGAATTCCCCACTTTAAATGATCCTGTCTTTTTTCTCTAGCACTGTGTCTCAAACTGAATACTTCCATTAGTAAATGGTTACGCACTCATTTGAAATGCCAGCTAATTGTGAGTCTGTATTTCTCTTATAAGTTTAATTGCAACCGTTACTGTCAACATTTGAGAAGTGACTTAAGCAAATACAAACAGCTGCAGTCTTGCTAACTTGCTAACTGTATACATTTGACTTGAATTGTATATACTTACTTCAGCATCAAATTAAGCCGAACCCTTCACTGCAATTTTTGGCATTGCACCAAATTCGGGCTTACCTAAAGTGAAGCTGAGAGTACTGGCCTTCACCTCATTACTTGCTCGCAGGGCTATCCTACTCAAGTGGAAAGATCCTGCTCCTCCTTCCCACTCACATTGGATTCGAGACATTATGGCATGTATGAATTTAGAGAAAATACGTTACACTACCCAGGGATCCGAGAATAAATTTGACAGAATTTGGCGCCCCTTCCTAAATTATTTTAAAAAAACAACAATAACTATAGAAGAGTAGCTACCTCCCGCCCTCTTTTATTTGATTAAATTTTATTTCTTTATGTGTTTTTTTTTCATATTGATTGTTTATTTTTGTTTCTTGTAGGGTATATTTCGTGTTGTTGGGTGTGAGGGCGGGGTATGTTCGGGAAAAAAAGGGGAAAAAATTTGTACTCATTGTGCTACAATGTCTTTGTTACGAACATTTAATAAAAAAAACTTTGAAAGAATTGTATATACTTTACTTCAGCTGTTTATATTTATTTATTGTATTCAAAATTAACTAGTGCAGTGCCCGTAGGAAGCAGGTCTGCTGTGTATGTCCCGCTCGTCACTCATTTCAAGCTTTGGTCGCAGCAGCAAATCAAATCAGAGGAAGGCGGGGTTTAGCCGGAAACTACTTTATGCCGTTTCATTCCCGTCGTTACTGTGGCCTTCAGTGTGCGCATGTATTCGCCGCCAGCATGATATAAATATGATAACGTCTACATATTTGTTCCAAAACTTCATAATCAATCAAGGATGCACACCTTTGTGACGTGCGCAAGCAATATCTGGAAGCTCAGGCCGATCTGACTAACAGTGAGAGAGATATGCGAGACAGACAGACAGACACACACCCAGACAAGACAGATGTTTCTTGCTTTATAGATAGACTTTCATGCTGCAATCTGCGCCCATGGCATTTGTACCCTGTTTAACCATTGGTTCTTGCCATTTTGCCCCATGTGATGTAAAATGAAGTATTTCTGTAAAGGTAAAGGATACCCGATAATTGAGAATGGTGGTTAAACTGTCGAACCAAACAATAAATAACACACAAAAATATGATATTAAAGTTATAATACTTTCAAAATAATTCAATAGCATTTCCAGATGGGTGTACTTTCTCATTAGATTCCATGTTGTCATATGGCTTTAAATGACTATTGTGTACAGTATGATTTGCACACGGCAACACAATTATATGAATCCCATCTGTCATACAATTCAATTTCACTTTACGTCACGGTGTAATTTCATTGGATGTATGGTGCCCAATTAAACAGGGGCTACACGCACAGAAATGGCACTTGAGGGGAAATGAGTCCCCCTCCCTCACCATGTTTTTCTCCTGATGTCTCTCCATCTACAGTATCTCCACCCACACACAGGCACTCAGCATAAATCAGGCATGGTTGCAATAGTGATCGACTGTGTGTCGTAACATCTAGTGTATGATCCCATTTAGAAGATAATAAATAAATGGTAGTATTTGTGTGTGTGTCTGTTTGAAAGCATGTTTTTTATTGTGTGTGGGTGGATTAAGTTGCATTGGGGTGGGGGTGGGCTAATGAGTGATATATTGGAAAGGAATTATAAAATCAAAGTTACTTCTGTGCTGACTCAGTGGTCTGGTACACCTAGGAGGGGGCTACACAAACAAATCAAATACATAACACAGGCCCTAGTGCGCTCACAGTGAACACACACCCCACACAGTTTACCCATTTGCTGGCACTACTAAAGGTGCCAATTACATGTAAAATATGGGCAGAGAACAGCAGGCGGACTGCAGTCAAAATCAATGCTTTATCGAAAATGTAACATCATCGTTGGATATTGGTAGTTGTTAAATCGTTTTCTTCAGCAGGAGACTCACAATCCACTTATTGCTTTCATTTTTCACTGTGTCACTATAGACCACTCAGGTGCCCCTGTCTCTCTCGCTCCAAACTGCTGACATGTTTATGAAGCCATCCCAAAAAGCTAATTCTGACTGTGTACTTATAGAATAATTTTTCGTTGTACTTGCGAAGGTTATTTACTAATAAATACATCTAAAGGCCTTTCCACACCGGGCACGTTTTATTTGTGCGATTAATACGTTAATTAACGAACGTATACAGAGTCAATACAAGCTTCCACACCAGCGCCGTAGTTTCGCTCCGCAAATTTGCGTCTTTTATTTTTTCTGGGACGTCGCTTCTTAAAGTGAGAAGTGACAAAATTCACATTTCAAAACATTCACTTTTACGTGCCGTTTAATCGCGTCGCGCCTGGTGCCTTAAGGGGGCACTCACACTAGGCCCAGTTGCCCTGTACAGTGCCTGAGCACACATTCCACTTCCATATCAGACCAACAGCACCCTTCGGCAACATTTTCTTTTCAAATAAATGGACGTATTGAGGCGTGGGGGACAGTCTAATATACTGCAAATTGACGACAGGATCGGTGTATCTGTGCATGCCTGTGCTGGCTCATTAGCATCTGTACCGTGCCCAAACACACCTCTCCCAACGAGGGGTACCATGCTTGAGTACGGAACGGAGCACTCACACTGGTCAAAGGAACTAGACTTTAGAGAACAAGCATACTTTGGCACGGACGGTAGACATGGCCTAGTGTGAGTGCGCCCTGATATCCTTAGGACAATGATATTTGGTTGCTTAGATTGTCAAATCAAATGTTGCTACTGTACGTACTACTGCGCTGAGTCGTTGAGCTGGTACTCTCGGGCGCGGCTGAAACACTCCTGGAGGCCTGAGTCGGACCACAGGCGCATCATGGCCCCCAGCAGCTCGGGGGAGTAAGGCTCTGTGTCCTCCATACGACTGACCACGTCACACACCATCTTAGCATCCGCCTGGAGGAAACACAAGGAGGGGGCACAAGCAGCTGGTTAGCTTTGGCACGAGAAGGAGCAACGTCTTCTGAATGACATGTAATAAAAGGCAACCAAAAATCTGGGGCATTAGTAGTATGCTGACAATCAAACACAACCATCACAGAGAGACTGTCTTTGTGTACAGTGCATTTTAGAGTGTACCACTGGGTTAAGTATACAAGTATATTAACAATCTACGTTATTTGATTTTGTATATGTGTGATATAAACAAATGTAGAAGCGTAGAACAGATTTAGAGCAAGGAGGGGAGGGGGGATGTATGTATGGAGGATGAAAAGGAGAGAAGAGATAGGGCCGAGAATCTTCCCAAAAGAATAATAACTGAAGGGAATTGACTGTCTTAAAACCCAGGGCCGATCAGCACTGCCATCGTTACAGTGACGTCAATTAGGTGCTGAATACTTCTTACATTCACTGCTTGAAATAGGTAAACTGTTAGTCATATGGTTCCTATGTTGACCAAAGATGATATTTATTCAATTAAATTATTTAGATGGATTTCAATCTTGTAACTTTTCTCTCAAATAACGCAAAATCCAGTCTCGCAATTACACACATGTTTCTTTAAATTTCATACATTTATATATATATTTTACTTTTGTTTACATTATGTGTATGTCATTCTGTATGAATGGAAAACCTTGCTAGCCACTTAGCGATGAATAAACCAGCAGCAGAGATCTCACTTAGATTCCTCAGCCATTACTGGCATCATGTGGTAGAGTACATCGCCCCAGTTCTTTCCTTTGCTCTTTGCTGTTATTGATTTCTTGCCCCAGCACTTACCTCCTACATGGTCGTTGGAAGGATGACAGGACACCTATGCCCTGACCTCTGTTACTCCCAACAGATTAACACTGTAGCTTTAGTGGGCTTAAGTGTTTGTATGCTGAGAAACTGTACACATTAAAAGAGATCTACAGCCTAAAGTGTATCCCACTACAAATGACAATGTTATGCAATCAACTGCGTTTTATTTACCAGCCAAAGCTTGTGTATGCATTTTGAAATGTTACTTATGATACCTTTATTGCATTTCATCAGGGGGCAAGTCAAGCTGGGTGTGGCTAGACCTGAGCCAATGCATTAAGATAGCTGTTATGAGCCACGACTGTGTACACCCAACTTTTATTTTTGGGTAGCGGATGGTGAGTAAATATTAGCTGATTATGACAAAAAGTGTTCTAAATTATAATGACTGAGCATGCCTTTAACAGTGTGAATAATGACTGAATCAGATTAAAAAAGCCAAAAAAACAAAACAGGTTTGGACCAGGTGAATTGAAGCTCATCTGTGAAATAGCTGGTTCATGTACTGCTTGCCATTAAAATGTGAAGTGGATTATAAGACTTCAACCAAAACCTGCCATTTCATTTATTATGCCTTTAGCGTGGGCACTTTGCTCCTTGCTGTGTATCACACTCTGTAATCTAATCTGTAATCTAGGCAAACCAACTCTCCATCTACCTGACCTCACACAGTTAGCCAGCCTCTCTCTCTTTCTCCATCTCTCTCTCTCACAGCACACTAGCAATCTTTCCACCATTATCTTCTCTGTCAAAGTGTCTTTCTATCTGATTTCTATGTGCACTTATCTCTCCACAGCGCTTTATAAAAAGAATCTGTCCGTCCTTCATCTCTGTGCTCATGATGAGGATGTTTGTTTTATTCTTCTCCATTAGTCCCCCCCCCCTTGGCTTCTTATTTCTCATTCCCTATCCTTTTCAATCTCTATTATCCTTTCCTTTCCTTTCCTAACACTATATCCTCTCTCTTTCTCACCTCCCTGACTGACATAGGCATCCATATCACAGTTCTTTGTGGATTGAAACATTATGTCTACAGTACACACACACACACACACTTTTTATGTGATATATGTAGATATTTTTGATGCTTTTTTCATATACAGGTGAAACTCGAAAAATTAGAATATCGTGCGAAAGTTCATTTATTTCAGTAATTCAACTTTAAAGGTGAAAATAATATCTTATACAGACTCATTACATGCAAAGTGAGATATGTGAAGCCTTTATTTGTTAGAATTGTGATTATTATGGCTTACAGTTTATAAAAACCCCAAATTCAAAATCTCAGAAAATTAGAATATTACATAAAATCAATAAAAAAAGGTTTTTAAATACAGAAATGTCGGCCCTCTAGAAAGTATAATCATGCATATGTACTAAGTACTTGGTTTGGGCCCCTTTTGCATGAATTCTTTCCTCAATGCGGCGTGGCATGGATGCTATCAGTCTGTGGCACTGCTGAGGTGTTATGGAAGCCCAGGTTGCTTTGATGTGGCCTTCAGCTCGTCTGTATTGTTGGGTCTGTTGTGTATCATCTTCCTCTTGACATTACTCCATAGTTTCTCTATGGGGTCCAGGCATGGACCTATAAAGAGAGTTGTCTGGCCATTCATGCACAGTAAAACCATGGTCAGTCAACCAGTTACCAGTGGTTTATGGTACTGTGGGCAGATGCCAAGTCTAGCTGGAAATGGAAATTGTCATCTCCATAAAGCTTGACAACAGACAGAAGCATGAAGTGCTCTAAAATCTTCTGGTAGACGGCTGTGGTGACTTTGGACTTGATAACACAGTGGACCAACAGCAGCAGATGACATGATACCTCAAATCATCACTGATCCAAATTAAATGTTGCGTTTAATTTGGAAATCAAGGTCCCACAGTCTAGAGGAAGAGTGGAGGGGCACACAATCCAAGGGGCTTGAAGACCACTGTCAAGTTTCAACAGTCAGTGATGATTTGAGGCACCATGTCATCTGATGGTGTTGGTCCACTGTGTTATCAAGTCCAAATTCACCACAGCTGTCTACCAGGAGATTTTAGAGCACTTGATGCTCCTGTCTGTCGACAAGCTTTATGGAGATGCTGAATTACTTTTTCCAGCAAGACTTGACACCTGTCCACAGTGCCAAAACCACAAGTAACTGGTTGACTGACCATGGTGTTACTGTGTTGATTGGCCAGACAACTCACCTGACCTGAACCCAATAGAGAAACTATGGACTATTGTCAAGAGCAAGATGATACACACAAGACCCAACAATACAGACAAGCTGAAGACCTCTATCAAAGCAACCTGGGATTCCATAACACCTCAGCAGTGCCACAGGCTGATAGCATCCATGCCACGCCGCATTTAGGCAATAATTCATGCAAAAGGGGCCCAAACCAAGTACTTAGTACATATGCATGATTATACTTTCTAGAGGGCCGACATTTCTGTATTTAAGATCCTATTTTTATTGATTTTATGTAATATTCAAATTTTCTGAGATTTTGGGGTTTTCATAAGCTGTAAAGCCATAATAATCACAATTATTAAAACAAATAAAGGCTTGAAATATCTCACTTTGAATGTAATGAGTCTATATAATATATTAGTTTCACCTTTTAGGTTGAATTACTGAACTTTTGAAAAATGAACTTTTGCACAATATTCTAATTTTTCGAGTTTCACCTGTATTTATTTGACTTTAATAAGTTTAATTGAGATCATGTTTCAACTATTTATTCAGCTGGACGTTTTCATGCATATAAACAAAACCTTTCAGTTTAGCTACCTATCTTGTAGCTCATACCAAGCTCTTTTCTTAAATATCTTTCGTTGATAACGATAGCCGCGATTCAATGCATGTGTTGCTGCCATTCAAGTGTTATGACATAGTTGCTCTTTGTTTACCTGCTCTACGTCACCACTTGAAGATTGAATAGGCAATCATCGGTGCCCTCTTCATCTCCACCACCATCATCTTCCTCCCACATCCCCTGCTTTTGCTCCTTCCTCTCCTCTCCTCCCTTTCCTCTCTCCCTCCATTCAATAGTCAAGAGAGCCTTGCACATCGCCGTTATAGTCCCCGTTATATAGCCAATCATTCCTCTGCAGGTCAAGTGAAGTCAGTTTTATTCATCATCAGCCATTCATCGGCCATCAACCCACGTGTGTGTGTGTGTGTGTGTGTGTGTGTGTGTGTGTGTGTGTGTGTGTGTGTGTGTAATGTAGAGGCGGAAGTGAGCACAACACACCTGGAACAACAGAATAGCAAATCACAAATGTGTACCCATTAGACAGATGACAGGACAAAAATAACCGACTCTGACCTTCAACATTTACAGAGAACTGTACACTTGGAAAATCTTCCGCACAGCTTTGCTGACCACAAAAACATCCTGTTTAATAATCCCTACTCTGCTCACAGTCAGTCAGGTGGACACAGGATAGGATGAGCCAACTGAACTTGTGTTTAGGCTCTACAAAGCTGTTTACATACTTTTGTAACTATATACAGAAAGAGTTGTTTTTAAAATGTTAACAAACGTCTCGATAATTCAAGATGGAGTCAGCGATTCCAGAGAATGCTTTTAGTCAAAATCACTTTGTCAAAATCAGTGAAATATCTCCTCACAATCCGCTACCTGACCGTACTGTGTGTGTGCACGCTGTAAAATAAGATCTGGTGTTATTACAAAGCATAGGCTCCGTAAACTGGTATGTATTAACACCAGATTTTTTTTGACACTGTGCACACACAGTATGGTCAGGTAGCGGATAGTGAGCAGATATTCACTGATTTCAACAACAAGCATTCACCCTGTAAGTTTAATCACTAAACTGGAGTATTGCTAGGCTACAGGTCCTAATTCGGTATCTATCTATGTTTAATTTAATTTACACATTCACTCAGTCCACTGCAGGGACATGATCCACAACTATTATTATGGCTGAAAACTTTTTTTTTTTTTTACAATTTCAACTTTAACACAACTGTAATCAGGTGTGAGCTGTTGTTCAGTAGTCAACAGTGATGCTATGTCTTATGAGATCCCTACATCAACTTGAAGAATGTCAGATCCTTTCTGACCCCTGCATTTACCACACAGCAGCAGTTTCATCTACAGTGTCTGATTTGCTCAGCTTGCATTTACACAGGGAAGGCACAGCAGCTGCAGCGTTGTTTTTCCAAACATCAGACTAGAAAGCTTTTATTCCTAGATTCCAAATTTAACAGTAATACCATCCAGTGCTGTGACTAAACATTTAAAATCGGTCCAGACATTTTTATTAAAAAGCAAAGGCCTATTCCTGTTCGTCAATAATTGTTTTCCCATTCATGTCAAGAGGATTACCTTGACATGAACTCAACCATTTGCTGCAATAATCTCTGAATCAATTCCGGACCCAATCCATTAATAATATTTTTGAAGGAAGTCCACTTCTAGGCAGATGTTCAGTCACTCTTAGAGCTCCCCATTTGTAGATAATTTGGCTAATGGTGAACTGATGGAACTGAAACTTTTTTTAAATTAATTTATAGTTGTCCCCAGACACAACATCACAACTCTATTCCTGAGATCCTCTGAGATTTTCTTTCCCTCTTGGCATGTCTTATCTGTATGGGTTCACTTTGGTGGGCCTAAACTGACCTGGTTTGATCTCTGTTTTATCTAGTGCCGCCCAATTTTTTCCCTAAAGGTCTCTCATTACATTGGTCCATTTGATCACTCAATTTGGCCAACCTGATTGTGTTTACCTGCTCGATTTAAGCAATGCATCTTAGGGTTCACAAACTTTTGCACATACAAAAGTTGGCAAATAATTTGTTTTATTTTATTTAACAATTGATTTCCGGAAAATAAAGATGTGGAATTGATAAACAAACATCTGTTATTTTATACAAAAAATACTAGTATTGATAAAAATGAATTAATAATGGTTAAACTCAATACAATTCCAAAAGGCTCAAGGGGTTCACATAATTTCAAGCAGCACTGTATATGATTTTGCGTATGTGTTTGATAGTAATGGACCTTTCGGACACGCTCAGTGGAAATGCAATTTTTTTCCTATGCATGTTTATAAAACACTATATGAAGGCCACCACTACCACTGTATGACGACAAAGTTGCACTTATCACACAGGTCAAGTACCATTGACCATTTTCACAAAAGTTTACACACTAAGGAAAATTGTTAAGTTTGAAAACGTATAAAAAAGTATGTCTTAATGCACTGAATAACATTAATAGGCTGCCGGTTCCATACAGTTTGGCAGTTATCAGATTTGGTACGTATTTTTCAAACAAGGCTGTCATTTACTACCAATGTATTAAAGGTCACATATTATGCTAAATGCACTTTTTAAATGTTTTCTAACATATCCATGGGTCCACGGTGTGCCTAGAGACTGCCAAAATATAACAATCTGCCCCTTTCTGAAACCCCCACCCCTCCCCCCCAATATACTCCAGTCAGAATTCTCGCCGTTTATGACGTCATAGACGGCACAGCCACATCCCCATATTTTCTTTATATGTCCATGCTTCCCCCCCACATTAGTAACCAGAAACTGCCACCGTGCAGTGTTCTATGATAACTCGCCTCCCCCACATTTCTTATTGGTCCACGGCCCCGAGATCCTCTGGAAAATTTTCCGAGCGACAGCCATGTTGTTTTCGGTCTTGGATGCTGGTAAAAATCGCTAGGGTTGGGGCTTGGTTTCACTTCAGGCTGATGGGGACCTCACTGTATTTCTCTCCATAATCCATCCAATGGTTGCTGAAATATTTCTTATATTACAGTCTGGACCAAAGTGGTGGACCAAGCGACAGATGGACAACCTTAAAAGACACATCTCCAGCGTGGTTTTAAACCATTTGGCTTGATTTGAATTGTGTGCAACGCTTAATTAGCTTTCCCCAGTGGACTTGTGGCCCTGCTTACTGTGTTTTTTTAAACCCCCTGAGAAATTGTTCTCATTATTTCATGTTAAAGAAATTAAGTGGCTGTAGGAAGCTGACTATAACCAGATTACTTGAATACTTGAATGTACATGCACTAAAGGGGAATACCCATCCTGTAGTAGACCTTTCAGTGAGCAAAGCAGCCGTATAGTAGATGCCCTTTATCTTGGACATTACGGAGCTGATTGTGCAATCATGGCAAGCTTTCTTATACATGATCCCATTTGTCATGCGGTCATACGCAATATAACCAACAGCATAAATCATCCGATATGAAATATTGACTTTAAATTATTTCATTTCAAGCTTGAGTCATTCAGGGCTACCTGTAATAAGAAATGAATAATGTTTTTTGGCACAAGGTATGGCACCCTAAACTCATTAATATATCTACCATTTCCTTGACTACAGTGACGCATGAAACAGTTCAATAAAGTTTGCTTTTCAGAAATATCCAACTTCAGGATGCCTTCACGGACAAATCTCAGAAATTATACTGTATGTTATCTCTCAAATTCACGTGTTGTTGGTATACTCAGGTTTCTAATCATTGTTGGTGTTTACTCCTGAACAGCAGTTGTGTGTAGAGTAGTTTGGGTATAACTTTACATTTTTAGACTTCCTCCGTGGAAGAAAACTGATGAAAAACTGTGCATTAGAACAGAGGACTGAATGTGTGTGAGTCACTCATCCGGGGGAAGCTAAGGTATAGATGTTCAAGTCTAATCCATCAACTAGAGGCACTATAAGATACGGGCAGGCTTACCTTAGAGATCTAATTGGGAGCGAGCCAGGTAAGCTTAGCAATGTAAGACACACATACAGTCAGTGCTAGTAGGTTATTGTCCTTGGCTAGGTAGCATAGCTAACTGTACAGTTCCCACATGAGAAAAGGACATTAAAATCTATTTTAAAAACTCAAAAGCAACCAATTCCAGATCACACAAAGACCAGGGTCAAACACCTGTAGGGCTGTCAGACAGACAGGCACACACAGCCCTACACCACACGTGGAACTTGCTTTGTGTGGTGTAGGGCTGGCCCGAATTATTCGAATATTCTAATACTCGTTCGGAAAATTAGTATTCGGAGCTTAAATTAGTTTTCGGAGCTTTCTTTTTTTTTTCTTTTTTTTTATAATTTTTTTTTTGCAAGAAGCTAGTACTGCAATATAATGTCATCAAATACTTTTATATTTGGATATAAAAGTTAGTAATATTGTAGTAGTAGTAGTATTGCTCATTTAGGAGGATATTACATCACTAAGTGTCATAGCGCATCCATTACTTCACCTCCGAGCGCGTAAATCTTCAACAAAATATGCAGATACTGTCAAAATCGGTTCCAGGGAGTATATTGGGATTATTAACGTAAAAAAAAAATTAATTTAAAAAATATATTTTTTTTAATGTTGGTTTGATGGTGTGTTTTTCTGGAACGAATATTCGAATATTCGCTCGGAAAAACCAACAAATATTCGAAGCCTGAAAAATGGCATTCGGGCCAGCCCTAGTGTGGTGGTGGGTCAGTTATTATATTTCATAATAATGGCCCTGGCTAGATTTTACAAGCAACATACAAATCTAACTTTATATGAAGTTTGCACATAGAAGCAGCAGCCCGAATGGCTTGTATAAAGGCTTTTGCACACCGGACGCGACGCGAATAAACGCAACGTAAAAGCGAATGTTTTGAAATGTAAATTTTGTCGCGTCTCACTTTAAGAAGCGACGTCCCAGAAAAATCGAACTCAGTTCGAAAAAATAAAAAACGCAAATTCGCGATGCGAAATGACGGCGCTGGTGTGGAAGCTTGTATTGACTCTGTATACGTTCGTTAATTAACGGATTAATCGCACGAATAAAACGCGCCCGGTGTGCAAAGGCCTTAAGACACAACTACTTTTGAAAAAAACAAAGGCAAGAAAAAGACACAGACCATGAAACAACGCAGAAAACACAATGTCCAAATGAGAGTGTGTTTTTGTGTTGTTGACGTCACAGTGAGCATCAGCATCAGATATATGGGAGGAAAAAAAAACATGGCTGGCATTCTCTATCAACAATCTGTTTTCGCTCCCCATTCCCCGGTTCTCTCTCTCACCCCTCCCCTTCTCTCTTCTATTTTTGGACTCGAGATCTCTCTTTCAATCATCTCCATCCCTCTTGTCAAACACACCTCATATCTCTCTCTCTCTCTCTCTCTCTTTTCCCTCTTGTCTTTCATAGTCTAACCTTTATCACTTCTCCTCACTTGGGAGACACACTTGGCATGATGTCACTGTAATCCAGTGGTTTATGAAAACACCAAACCGCAAGCACACTGGTGACATTACATTTGCTCTCCTCTATTCTTCATCTCTCCATCCCCTGCCTGCCGGCTGGCACACCCCACGCTCTCACTCCGACTCCCTTGTTAGCTCTCTCTCTTTCTCTCTCTCTCTCCCTCTTGTCTGCATCATGTGACTCTCAGCTGCAGTTGCCATGGTGACCATCCTCATCTCCCAAGAATGCATTCTTGCCTCCAAATTTTCTCTCCCTCTTGTCCTTCCCATCCATTATGCCGCACCCTCCTCCTCCTCCTCCATCAGCCTTTCCTTTCCTCCGTCTATCCCTCCATCTCTTTACCTCCTTTACTCTTCCTCTCCAGCTCTACTTCTGACTCCGACTCTTGTCCCTCTGCTGTCCTCCCAACACACGTTAATTTGTTGATTGTTAATTTAATTTCAGTTTTTCGGTTAATTCACTTGAACTAATGTTATTGATATAGGTGTACTGACTGACTAGCTGGAGGTACACACACCGCCTCCTACACCCTCCCCGTCTCTCTCCCACTCCCTGCTTCACTGTAGCAGTTACTGAATAATGGAAGTGATAAAATATTAAATTGTTGTTCAGCCCTCCTGCAGACTGCCCCATTGGCGCCCTAACACATACAAACACACACATATGGATGTGCGTGTGTCTGGTCCATGCCGAGCTTCCGTAGCCACCCTTTCTGCAACAACAAACTCAAATGCTCGCATGCGCACGCATATGCACACACACACACACACACACACACACACACACACGTGTGCCCATACTGTTACTGTCCGATATAGTTATTATGATCTTTTTTGGTTGCTGATGATATTAAGTTTAAGGTTATAAAGACTGAAGCATCTCACCAATTCTCATTTTAAAAAGGCAAAACAATATCCAGAAATACAAAAAAGTGTATCTGTATTTTGAACCCAGTTATTTGAACTACTTTGAACGGTTTCAATACAGACTTATAGTAGTAGTGTAGTGGTAGTATGTGCTATATCTCGAAGCTATGGTCTTTTTAATTGGATTTCCTTTCATAGTTAAGATAACAACTTAAAAAAAAATTACTGGAATTTAGACTGTAACGTGGATCAGTCGCGTCAGTCCGATATCCGGGGAGTGGGTTGCAGTCATTTCAGACCTGATACTGGTATTGGATCTGAATGGTCCTTTCCCAAACACACTCACGCAAGCGCAAGCGCAAGCGCAAGCGCGCACACACACACACACACACACACACACACACACACACACACACACACACACACACACACACACACACACACACACACACACACACACACACACACACACACACACACACACACACACACACACACACACACACACACACACACACACACACACACACACACACACACACACACACACACACACACACAGAGGAGGTGGTGGATATTGATTGATTGATTGTCTTTATTTCGAACATGCAATAAAAAAAAAATAGATGAATAAATAACAAACAAACAAAAGCAAAACAAAGAAATAGAATTAAAAAAAGCAAAAGAAAAACAGACATGCTCGAAAGGGGGTAGGAGGAAGTAAAAAACTTATCTAGTCCTACCCCTTAACAGATCAATTTTGCTTGGATAGATTATGTTATTAGCATGTCAGTATAATAAAAAGCTATAATAATGCATATATACATGAGTACCGAATCATTTTGTGCATATATATATATATACATACACATACATACATACACACACACATATACATATATATAATAAACAATCATATATATATATACTATAAACTATTTATATTACATTATAAATACCCATACATGTATATTGTAAGTTACTATACATATATAAATATTACAAATATAAATACAAATACCATGTATTCTACAAAACTACAGTCTACATATGTCCATGTTATAAAGGCTTTTCTAAATTTCTGTACTTTGTGAAGATGATGTCTTTATATCTGTTTTTGAACTGTCTTATGTTTTGGCTTTTCTGTACTTCCACACTTAACTTATTCCACAATTTTACTCCGTAGATGCTGATACAGAAGCTCTTTTTTGTTGTGCGTGTGTGGTGGACCTTGAAGTTCAGCTGTCCCCTTAACTTATAACGTCCCTCCCTTTCAGAAAACATTGCCTGTATGTTTTTTGGTAGCATATCATTTCTGGCTTTGAAGATTATTTGGGCAGTTTTGAATTCAACCAGATCAGGAAATTTGAGAGTTTTGGACTGTATGAATAGTTGATTAGTATGTTCATGATAATTTACATTATGGATTATTCTAATGGCTCGCTTCTGAAGAATATACAACGGTTGTAAAGAGCTTTTGTATGTGTTTCCCCAGATTTCTGAACAGTAATACAAATATGGTAATATTAATGAGTTATAAAGAATATGGAGTGATTTATTATTCAGGAAGTGCTTAGCTTTGGACAGGACTGAAATGCTTCTTGATAGTTTGGTTTGTATGTGTTTTATATGAGGTTTCCAGCAAATTCTGTCGTCAATGATTACCCCCAGAAATTTGTTTTCATATACCCTTTCTAAGTTTACACCCTCTATTTGTACCTCAATGTTTTCTGATTTTTTACAGTTTCCAAATATCATAATTTTAGTTTTATTTAGGTTTAGAGATAACTTATTTCTGTCAAACCATTTTTTTAGTTTGCTAATCTCTGCGGTCAATGTGGACAGAAGTTGCTGCAAATTTTCCCCAGAAACCAGTATATTTGTGTCATCCGCAAAAAGTACAAATTTTAGATATGGGGCATATACAGTAGTTTCTGTTATAAGAGTGGCTAGTTAAAATACACTTACTCAACAGCAGCCAGAGAGCACATGAAACAAGCTATTTCAATATGGTAACAATATTGTATTGTCTACACTCTTCTATTGTCACCAATTTAACCGCGGTGGGAGACTTAGGAAGATATGGAGAGCAGGAGCAGGCACAGATTTGCATGTAATGATAAGCGTGTACCTGAATGTGTTGCAAAATTGGATTCATGCAATAGCCTGTGTTTTCTGCATTTGCATAAAGATGCAGGACAGTATGGCCATTGGTCACAAGGGTATTATCAGCCTATACTGTACATTATGAAGGGATGAGAGCTCTCTATCAGCCTATACTGTACATTATGAAGGGATGAGAGCTCTCTATCAGCCTATACTGTACATTATGAAGGGATGAGAGCTCTCCAAAACTGGAACTAATTGTAGCGGCAAATGGCAGATGTGTGTAAAGTTGTGTTCACACCAACTATATCTCACCTGTTTAATGCTACGTCAGTCTTAGCTCAGTTAGCTTGTTGTTTACTTATTCTTGTGTGTGTGTGTGTGTGGGGGGGGGGAATGGGGGGCGCGCTAAAGCATGTTATATATATGTTTGAATGTGTTCTTCTCACTGGTGTGGGCAGGGCTATGTTTGATTAAGCCTGAATGACCTTAAGACTGTTGTGTCTTTTTTCTTCTTTTTTTTGTGCAGTAAAGGTCCGAGGGGTCGGGTTCGAACCAACGACCACTGCGACAAGAACTGAGCATATGTGGTACACGCTCTTCCCACTACGCCACTGGAGCACCCCGACTGCAGTGTCTTAATTGCCTTCCTGCCGCACCCAATGTAATTACTGAATGACAGTGGTAAATGGGTCACGGGTGAAAAATGAATGCGTTTGTACATTAAGGATTATAAGGCAGAACCGACAGATGGCATTCTTACACCTAGACACACACACACAGACACACACACACATCAGGGCCTCCATCTGTCTTTGTCCAAATCGGTCTTCTTAAAAAAGGTCAATAAAAGCCATTTATTCCTCTCCGACCACTTGTTTCTAACTGTGCGGGCATAGCGTTTGGTCGTGACGTAGGTCTTGTGCCGGGACCGGCCGGAAACCAACAAAACTCAGCAAAGCTTGTTCTTGCTCCGGCTTTAATTTTTTGATATTCGGCAGCGTTGCCACAACAGACAGGATAGCTTCTCTCGTATCCTTATCCATTGTCTTCCTTTGACTACAACTGAAACTGGCGCACAACCTCAACGTCATCGTTCTCAGCCACTCCCTCTGTTCGCTGTGTGGACCGGCAGAAATCTGTTCGAGCAAGAACCCATGAATACACCGCAGCCCCAGACTGACTACTGAAGGGAAATTGAAATTTGAGCAGAAGTAGTTAAGCGGGCGAAGCCAGGCTAGGAATGAGTGGCTCTCTTGTTTAAAACTTCAAGTATCATCTGGCATATTTACACGCATAAGCAATGATGAAGTTAATCCACAATTGTTCACTAGGTGATTCACTTTACTCAATCCTTCAGGTGGATTGAAAAATTATTTTACAACAATAACATTTCATAATTATTTTCCTTCCGTGCACTGCTTATTTGAACTGCCCTCCCTCGTTCTTTCTCTTTAACTGTCACCATTTGTGTTCTGAGCTCTCTCCCACTTGCCCCATTTCACTTGCTTTAGTCTTTGAACTATCAGTCTCTCGTCCAATCTGCCTCTCTGTCACTCACTGTCTCTTTTTCCTCACACTTCATCTATACTTAGATTCCCAGAGTGAGCGGGGTCAGCCCTCCTCTCTAAACATACCTCGTCCCTCATAGTTAACTGGTAAAGCACACACACACACACCACCATACAGTTCTCATCAAATTACCCAGAAGAAACATGAAAGGATGTTGCTTGAGCGTACCTTGGAAAACCAGGAGGTAAAAGAGATCAAATCCAACCAAGCACACCTCCGCACTTCCGACATTGCTCAGTAGATTCTGAGATGCTGTCTGCACATGTGAGAGCGCGAGAGCTGTTATATAAAGTAAATATAAACAAGTGCAGAAGAGCTGCCTCATTGAGGATAATAAGTGGTTCAAATGTTTGGGTGTTGGCTCTCTGTCAGTTGAGCAGGCTAATTATACACATTATAGTCATGTGTATTGCTGCCCTGCCGTCATCCGTGCCAACCATGACTAGTTTGAATTATTCAATCATAGTGTTTGTTCATCACCTGTGTTGAGCCAAATTTTGGAATTGCATTCTCAAGGGGAGCGTATCAACAGAAGCTTGGGGGAAAAAATAAGGACTGGCTCTAAAAACAGAACTAAGCTGTTTTGTTTAGTGACATTTACCATGCACCTATGATGTTTGGACATAGAGCTGATAAGCGGAAGTGGCGGAATTACGGGGCATGGGACCTCTCGGCTGAAAAAAAATTAATGGGAGTCGATGGAAAGTAATCTATTATTTTCTGGTCCCAGTCATTAAATGCCTGGGACCCCAGACCATCACTGACTTTGGATTACATACAGGTCCTTCTCATATAATTAGCAAATTGTGATAAAGTTCAATATTTTCTGTAATGTACTGATAAACATTAGACTTTCATATATTTTAGATTCATTACACACAACTGAAGTAGTTCAAGCCTTTTATTGTTTTAATATTGATGATTTTGGCAAAAAAGTAAAGAAAAACCAAAAATCCCTATCTCAAAAAATTAGCATATTTCATCCGACCAATAAAATAAAAGTGTTTTTAATACAAAAAAGTCAACCTTCAAATAATTATGTTCAGTTATGCACTCAATACTTGGTCGGGAATCCTTTCGCAGAAATTACTGCTTCAATGCGGCGTGGCATGGAGGCAATCAGCCTGTGGCACTGCTGAGGTGTTATGGAGGCCCAGGATGCTTCGATAGTGGCCTTAAGCTCATCCACAGTGTTGGGTCTGGTGTCTCTCAACTTCCTCTTCATAATATCCCACAGATTCTCTATGGGATTCAGGTCAGGAGAGTTGGCAGGCCAATTGAGCACAGTAATACCATGGTCAGTAAACCATTTACCAGTGGTTTTGGCACTGTGAGCAGGTGCCAGGTCTTGTTGAAAAATGAAATCTTCAACTCCATAAAGCTTTTCAGCAGATGGAAGCATGAAGTGCTCCAAAATCTCCTGATAGCTAGCTGCATTGACCCTGCCTTTGATAAAACACAGTGGACCAACACCAGCAGCTGACATGGCACCCCAGACCATCACTGACTGTGGGTACTTGACACTAGACTTCAGGCATTTTGGCATTTCCTTCTCCCCAGTCTTCCTCCAGACTCTGGCACCTTGATTTCCGAATGACATGCAAAATTTGCTTTCATCCGAAAAAAGTACTTTGGACCACTGAGCAACAGTCTAGTGCTGCTTCTCTGTAGCCCAGGTCAGGCGCTTCTGTCGCTGTTTCTGGTTCAAAAGTGGCTTGACCTGGGGAATGCGGCACCTGTAGCCCATTTCCTGCACACGCCTGTGCACGGTGGCTCTGGATGTTTCTACTCCAGACTCAGTCCACTGCTTCCGCAGGTCCCCCAAGGTCTGGAATCGGCCCCTCTGGAATCTGGCAGCTGCACATCCATGATGCAAATCTCTCGTTCCACCACATCAGTTCAAAGTCACTTAAAGGAGCAGTAAGTGATATGGTCCTTTTAGCTAACTTCCTGTCAGTGACTGCAGTTAGCAGTCTCCTCCCTCGTACCTACGTCACCACCACATGAACGTTCAGCCGTCTTCTTCAGATAGTATCTTGATCGAGAGCAGCGAGTCATCGTTCAAGGGCACAGAGACCCGCCTCTTTATAGTGCTCTGTCTCCTGATTGGATAAAACGAGCGGGATACTCGAAATTTTAACTGGCAATTACTGCAAAGCCGAATGACTGGGAGACCTGTGTTATGAACTGTGCATACTGTGTTAGTGATTGCTGTATGAATATAAAGTGATTTAACACATATTTTAACTAAAAATATCACTTACTTCCCCTTTAAACCCCATTTCTTCGCCATTCTGTTGCTCAGTTTGAACTTCAACAAGTTGTCCTGTCCAGATCTACATGCCTAAATGCATTGAGTTGCTGCCATGTGATTGGCTGATTAGTTATATGTGTTAACAAGAAATGTAACTGGTGTACCTAATGAAGTGGCCAGTGAGTGTATATTACGAAGTCTTCAGTCAGTTGTATCCAACTGTATAAAGCACAAAGAAAAATACTGAAACCATTTTCAAATCAGCAATAGTAGCACAGTAGTATTTGTTTCGGCCATATCACAATTGAAAAACTGAGGATTGTATTGTTCTATATGAGAGTACACTGACTATCTTTGGGTTTTGGAGTGATGGTTTGATAAAACGGGGAATATGATGAATCATTCTCGAGCTCTGGAAAATCTAAAGTTTCTACGAAACCATAAAATCAAATCAAAGATTGCCAGCAGATTAATCCATGAAAATTATAATTACAGAAGTTGCAGTCCTAGCCAAAAAAGAAGAAGAAGAAATCTGTCAAATAATGTTGTGCACAAACCAAGTTGTAACAAAGTCCTTCCTTTCTAACAGTAACCATATTGATGTCAACCTGTACGTCATGAACACCAGGGAGTCACAAGATCATCTGTGGTTGCGGGCCGAGAGCAGCATGGCTTTGTTGAAAGGAGTAACAATCAAGAGGGCAGCTTACTGTGTCTAAAACTCTGCTGAAATAAACGTACCAAAGAGACCACAGATTGGGCGATCAATTCTACAGAAAATAAATAAAGATATATAGGAAGCCACAGAAAATGAAATGACAAGACAATGCATGTTGATGCATTTAGAAAATGACTACGATACAGTGTTTTTTTATCCAATGCTCCTTAGTCTTTTCTTTACATCCAGTCCATCAAATCACAAGTATCAAATGTGAAGCCATGCTGTGACTGTAGCGTTACGCCAATGTAATACAAAACCCTGTGTTTGTGGAGTGAGACAGAAGGAGAGGGGGAGGGGACGGAGAGACCCACAGGAGCAGAGGAGTGATGGAGAAAAAGAGAAGAGAGAAGAAAGAGTAAGACTACGAAAGTGAGAGGAGAGAGAGAATTTGTTGGGGCCCCCTTTCCAACCAATAGCGTGTGAATAGACGCTGCCAAAACAAAGCGTCCTATCCTGTGAGAGGCAAGCAGTCAGGTGACCGCATGGCTGGGTGTTTTATGGAGGTGCTCTGCTAGCCTAGTTGCTACGGTAACTGGTTGGTATCCTAGAGACTGGCAAAGGGGCTTATAGAAAACTGAATGGTAAGACACCCAGAGCAAAGAACGAAACTGTGAGAGATGGAAAGGAAGAATATGCGTCCCATATCTCACACCGAAGGACTTTGAAAAAGCACACCACATATAATTGCACATATACAAGCACACACACACAGGGTTGCTGTGGCCATTAGAGATAAGAGGGCTGTTGAATTAGATTATCTTATTTTCACAGATACACACACACACACACACACACAAATAGAGAAAGCACAGAAAGTACGACTAGAGTAAGGCCTGATGCTTCATTGAACTATAAATAATGGCAGCCCGCAATAACAAACACTCTTATACAGACATCCTTGATGAGCCCAGCCATGATAGGCCAGTGAACCATCCATTAGTGCATAGAGCTGGGTCGACTGTGTGTGTGTGTGTGTGTGTGTGTGTGTGTGTGTGTGTGTGTGTGTGTGTGTGTGTGGGTTATTGTGTAATATTTCTAGGGATGGGGCCGATCCGATCCAGTATCGGGTCCGATATGGGCAAAATCTACGGATCGGATATTAGGGCCCTATGATTTCCGCGATAACGAAAACGCGGACGGAATCACGGAATCGGGCAATAAAAACGGAATCTGCTTGTTAACACGGAATGTCACGGAATTCGCCATTATTTTGGTGAAATTCAATTTCCAAGGCAAAGGGAAACAACACGGTTGAAATTAAAGCAGAACTAGGGACTTAACTTAATTAACATAACTTAATTTATTGTTAATAATATGGTCTGTTTATAAATTTGGCATATGATTAAAGCATCTAAAAGCACGTAAACATGTTAAACGTTTACTGTTTTTAAGTTATTAATGCCACTCGCTCCCGCAGATACACAGCACAGGGAGGTCTTATATTCAGCCATTGCTAAAGGGAGTGTTGTATTATGGAACGGCCGCTGTGGTACGAAATTCCAGTCTCAACACTGTTTCCTACACGCAATTATAACTCTAGCGTCTACAGCCCGTTGTTTTCATGTAGTGTAACTTGTGTAATGTGTTACATTATTCAGCTGTTGCCGTGATGTCGGCTAACGCTGATGCTAATGTTAACTAACTCTCTGTCGCACAATAGACTGTAGGTTGGAGTTGCAGCCCGCTGTTGGGTGAAGCGCTGTCCCACAGGTAAAAGCCATGGACTTATAGAGCCTTGTCCAATTTTCACTCTAGTCCAGCTTCTTGCAAAGTTAATAAGGACTTTATTATTTATGTAAAAATAATATGTAATGTTTCACTTGAAGCACAAAATGAATGGCTTTATTTTCTGTTATAGCCTATACCCAACAAATAGATTTTTTCGCTTTTTTTAAGCACTAAAAAGCACTATTTGTTTGCAATAATTAGACACTCGTTCTGATGACGAAATTAGTGTTAATTGTAAAAAAAACGGAAGTCATGAGATTAAAACGGAAAAAAAGGAATTTGTGAAAAAATAAAACGGAATTTGGAAAAAAATAAAACGGATTTCATAGGGCCCTAGGATATCGGATATAAAATCCGATTTTTATTTTATTTTTTAAACTATGAAAGACCGAGAGCCCCGCGCGAGCAGATGCCGACGTTCGGTGGAGTAAGAGAGGATTCGAAAACTCGTTCTAAAAAAAACACACCAAAGTTGGAGTTTCTTACTTTTTCCCTGTGGAAGCAAACAGAGCTGTTGTTCCGTTCCAAATCAGCTGTGCCATCATAGCTTAAAGGAGTTTATCAATCCATCCTGGAACATGCAGTTTCGGGGATTTATAAATCCAAACAAAAGATCCAATATTGATAGTCTTTTGTGTCCATATTATATCCATTATTGACCGCGTATTCCTATGATGCAAGGCAGTCACTGTTGATAGGCAATAGCAGCGCTGCATAGGGAATGTAAACAAACAGCTAAGCTAGGCTAACGTTAGCATTTCGCCGAGCAACGCTTTGCTTTCCTTTCTGAGATCACGCTAATGTTGTGGCATAAAGTTAAGGGAAAGACATATGCTGATATTCTTCCTCCCTCTCTGTCTTCCTACTGTGCTTGGTGCCGCTTTTAGTTTGCCTCGCTCTGACAATGTCACGTAGCCAACAGCTGGTGTATCACCGGTTGCTCTTTGAAAGGACGGTGGTCAACTAGGTCAAAGTTCAAATAATTTGATAATTTATTTGAAATGAGCATTTCATTTATATTTTAACAATTGTTGTATATATAACGTTTATATCTGAGTAGTATTATTTGCTGACAACATATATTGCAGTTTAAGCTACTTGTGCAAAAAAAAAACATAAAAAATATATATAAAAAAATGAATATTTGGAATACTGAATTGAGCTTCGAATACAAACTTAACAAACAAGTTTTTTGATATTCGAATTATTCGGGCCGGCCCTAATGCATTCGTGTATATGTCTTGCTCTTTTAAATAAGAATTGCTTAAGCCTTCCTAGTCTTACACATAACATCACCACAAACAAAGAAATGTAGAATAATTATGATATCGTAATCGGATCGGAACTAAAAATAGTGGATCGGTGCATCCCTAAATATTTCAACCTGAGAGAATGTTGTACGACATTTTGTTTGCAACAATTATTAATTTCCCATGTGTCTTGTTAGATAGCAGAGTTTGTCATTTAGAAAGACAATTTTCTGTTATTTTTCAGACCCGATTCATTTGGACAGATCACTCACCGTTGTTGGCTTTCCACAATTTCTTAATATGGACATTGTATTAATGTGATCATTAGAAAGGGATAACAAGGTAAGTGAGGATGTCACGTGCATAGGTAGGGGGGTACAATATGACCATAAATGTGCGCGCATGTGTCTCTAAACGCTCCAACTGCTCCAACCGCTCCAACCGCTCTTCTCGTCTTTTTGGTAGCGCCCCTCGTCTCTGACATGCAGTGTGTGTGTGGGTGTGTGTCTGTGTGTGTGTGTGTGTGTGTGTGCAGCAGCATTACGGCCGAGTCTAAGCTGAACTGTGGCGCAAAACAAACGTTTTCCTCCCAATGAAATATAGTGTCTGCTATGGGGATATTTAGGATTCGGGTACGGTGACGTTGAAGAGATAGAAGTGTTTAAAACTTGGAAACTTATGTCACGTGGCGACCGGTGGACGCTCACACCCAGTCTATCAACACATGAGACATCGCAGAGAAAAGTCAAATTAATGCATGAGAGTGAAGGGCCAAGCACGTTAAGTTTATAGACACTGCCACTGTCTTTGCACTTTGGAGGAATGCATTTATTTTCATGGGGGGAAACACTTTTTTTTTTTAATTACATTTTTTAAACCATAATTTTTATTATTTTGAAAACAGTATGCCTATAGGCTACTAGCCTACAAGCTTTATTTGATATATTTTCAATGATTCTTAATATGTGCATGTTTTAAATTGAGATATATGGGTTCCAAAACCTGTAAAGTAACGTTTAAAGTAACTTGTAATCTAACTTAGTTACTTTTAACATCAAGTAATCAGTAAAGTAACTAAGTTACTATTTTCAGGAGTAACTAGTAATCAGTAATCAAATTACTTTTTCAAAGTAACAGTGGCAACACTGCATATTAGACAGTGAACAATTGGAATGTGTCCATGATCCGTCATTACATAAAACACGTTTGCATCGTGCTTCTGTAAACTATTTGTTGCAGTTCTACGCACGCAGATACACAAAGATGAACCAATCACAGCAAACATGTAGCGCCTTCTTCTCTCCCCTTTCACAATATGAAAAGACAGGCAAGTGCTTGAGAAAGGTAACATATGCAATCCAGTTGGCTAAATTGGGGCGACTGTGGCTCAGATGGTAGAGCGGGTCGGCTGATGATCAAAGGGTTGGAGGTTCGATCCCCGCCCTGCCACCTGTGTCATAGTTGTTGTGTCCTTGGGCGAGACACTTCACCCACCTTGCCTCGTGTGAATGTCGATAGTTAGCCTGCTATCGGTGTATGAATGCGTGTGTGAATGGTAACGTGGGAAAGGAAAACAGGTCTCCCTTGGAAAAGAGTCTTTGGTCTCAATGGGATTTACCTGTATAAATAAAGGTTAAAAAAAATTTGCACACACACAATTAAAATCTGTTCCAAAAGGTACTTTGGCCAAAATGGTCAGTTTTCCTCTTTTATGGCTATATTTTCCAGGTTTAAACTATTTCTGCTGCTTTGGTGAGTTAACTACAGTATATATTCATTAACACATCACATTGTATTACATATTCTATTCGCTGACATTTTATTTGCAATGGTGACTTACCCTGGGTTGTAGTTTGTTACTACAACCCATGCTTTTTTAAATTTTTATTTACAGTCCTACACCATTTCTTCGATGTTAAGTAGAGTAAATCCTAACCCACCTATTTCAAAACGTGTTTTTAACTTGTGAATAATACATTTTTAATATCATATGTTAATCGTTTTGATTGACAATACGCATTAAGCGTTGGGTTGGCAATATTGTTGTACATCCTTATTCCTGCGGACTGATGCGTTGCGTTCTAAAAATAGATAAAAAATAAACGAGTAATCGATCAATCCTTGAGGAATACAATGAGTTTCCTTTGTTTAGCCATACTAACGTTTGATAAATCTGTGTGTGTGGCCAATGGTTGGGGGCAAGGACCTTGGAGTGTGTTTGTGACAACCTATGTGTGGGCGCATTAGTCATATAAATGCTGGAACTCATCTGGCTCTAACACTCATCCTACCGTGAAAAAACGCTGCAGTGTTAGTGTGTGTGCATTTGAGCTCATTGGTGTGACCCTGTGGGCAGAACTTTCTGCAGTACAAGACTAGAAAGCAGCAGTGATGCACTAGCTAGCTGCCTGTCTGACTGGGCGCTTTAACATCACACATACACACGTCCCCCATCAGGCCCCCCCCCCTTTCTCTCTCCCCCCTCTCACACCAACTACTCTGTTCCATTCAATCTGTGGCCCTCTCGCCTCTCTCTCTTAGAAGACTGAAGAATAGTGAAGAGGAGCTGTTCTCTATCGATGGCAGCTTCTCATCGGTGGCCCCAACACACACACACACACACACACCCTCACATAGAGAGGGCTGTGCTGAAGCGTATAACAGTATGCTTGACAGAGCTCATACACCATAGCAGTGAACTCACAAAGAACACATCAGACTATACAGACATTAAATCTCTCTCTCTCTATCCTGCATAACTTCATCTGTGTGTCACCCTCTTCATCACAAGAGCCTCCAGTTCAGTCTATATCTTCCATTACAAGTGCGTGTGTGTGTGCGTGTGTGTGTGTGTGTGTGTGTGTCAGAAAACTGACACAAAAATCCATAAACGGTTTACTGAGCTCATGTAAAAGACACATTCCCTCTCAAAAGTTGCTAGTCCAACCACTGTTAGCAAAAGCAAGAACAGAATAAAATGACAGTGCAGTGGAAGGGCCTGGTCGCACCACAGAATTAAACAGTAAAATCATTTTGCACGTCCTTGTGAAGAAGTTCTTAATAGAAAATTGGCGACAAAGAGCTGTAGATGAATGCTAGCTGCCCAGCAACATGTTTTGATCACTAGCATTGTACTTTATTTCAATCAATAGAGTTGTTTTAAATGAGAAGAAGCTGGCTAAATGTAGGCAGTGGATCTCTGTCCCCTCAAAAAGGTCATCACTGTCGGACAGCATGCTATTAAGAAACACAGCGCATTCACAAGGCAGCAGAAGTTCCACCAAGCAAACTGTGCAGATTTTGATTTCATTTGAAATGATCTTTTTCCATTGCACATGTTACCGCTTAATGCATTTGTGACCACAAAATAAGATTGATAAATGAAAGCATTGCTTGTATCTGCCATGTTTTCTTTCTTTTTTTATCCTTATTCTCGGTCATGCAAGCTCTTTCCTTATTCCTCTCCTCTCTTTACCTTTAGACTGTCAATCTAAAGTACTGCTGCTGACACAATATGTTCAAGAAATATTGTGAAACAGGGAACGCTTTACTTTAAGCAATGAAACATTTGATAAACTTATATTTTTAAGTGCATGTTTATGCAGATCTGCCTTCAAATATAAACACACCTAAAATACTGATTGTACTTAAAGAAAGGTCTCTAACCATGCGTCATGTATACTGTCCCCTGCAGTCATTACTTTCATTAGAGCAGTAATAGACAGCACTGCCCAAAAAGCCAGAAAGACCAGTAAAAAGAGAAAAGACTGCCATGGTAGAGATTTAATTCTGTCAACTTGCTGGTTTAGACTAAGCAGAGAGGGAGTACTGAAGGAGGGCGTAAAAAGGAGGAGCAGAGATGGGAAAGAGGAGGGAAAAAAAGAAAGACAGGATAACAGAGAAGGAGGAAGTAGGAAGAGAGAGGGGGGAGTGAGGGAGAGAGAGGGGCCACCGATGAGAATGGCTGAGAGGCTCCAGCCTCCAACCAGCTTTCCATTTAAAGTCCAGACACGTTGGGGCCCATGTTATGTCAGAGCATAACACACACACACACACACACACACACACACACACACACACACACACACACACACACACACACACACACACACACACACACACACACACACACACACACACACACACACACACACACACACACACACACACACACACACACACACACACACACACACACACACACACACACACACACACACACACACACACACCAACCAACCCTTGAGCTTTCTCTCCACTAGCTGATCAATAGAGGCAGCACTTTAGATTGCAGCACAGAAGGGGCTAAAGAGGGAGAGAAGGAGGGGGGCCTTACAGAAGGATCTAGGGCTAATTCAGCAGCCTTAAGGCTGGGGAGGTATTTTACAAAAGGTCCACTGTGTAACATTTACCAAATAATTGACATTATACAGTATATGTCATATGGATGAATGGGTAGCAATGTAACTTGAACATCTGATGACACTTCACATGAAGACACACCGACTAACAAAGATCTCATTAACAACTTGTTTAGCCAACTCTCTGAATGAACGTTGACATTTTAAAACTGGAAAAATCCATAATCCATCGTTGCCAAGAATATGTCATCTTTAAATGTCTCACAATTCATTGCCGATAAAATTCCTTTTATAAGTAAACCCGATGCTTTAAGCCAGAGAAACGATTAACTGATCTATTTTATTGAAACTAAAACATTAAAGTGACACTTTCAATGACTTAAAATGAAGATGGAGCAGCAAGAGAATTGAGAGAAGAGTTAGAGTGAAGAAAAAGGACTACAGGAGGCAAGAAAGAACAGTGGCGTGTTCTTTTCCAATCTAACACATCCGTCGCACACACAAGCACGGCGACACACACACACACCATTTCAAGCTACATTATTTATGAACAGACAGATGCAGCTTTTTATGAAATTAATAATTGAAGAAAGATGAATTAGAGGAAAGGGTGAGGGGGGGTGGTCAACTTAAAATGGAGGGCTGGCCCTTTTCCTGCATCATCTATATTTCTGTTATCATCCATTTCTCCATATCCTTTGGCTTTCCTCATCTTTCCCTTATCAACGCTGCTGGTCATCTCCATTTTCTGCTCAACCCCCCCACTCTCAAGAGTCCCTGTTACCATGGCAACAGCAGATAGCCGAATTAATCAATTACACACACACACACACACACACTTTAAATGTATTTACAATGTTGGCATTCAAACTTAGAGAGTAATAAGTGCATTTAATATGGCCGCGTTTTGATTATACAGTTTTTTTTTTTAATCGTATTATTCATAATATGCCGCTGAAGAGGAATAGACTGTTGTGAGCATTAATCAATGATGTGTGATTTGGTCCGGTACAGTGGCACTTTATGCCTCGTTTCCACCGAGTAGAGCGGGTCGGGTCGGAGCGAGACAGCTCACTTTTAAGAATCTTGGCGGTGTTTCCACCGCCGACCCTATCCTTACTGGTGGGGCGGGGTTTAGGCTGGACTGCGATAGCCGCCGCAAGAATATCGGTCAAACTATCGGGCTGTGGAATAACTGTGGTCAAGCCAGCGGTCTCTCGTTTTTGCTTGGTCAAACCATCCGCTTCTTTATTTATTCCCCCTGTGTTGTTGTGAGCACAGAGACGGCTCGGTGCAACTGATAGAGACAGTGAGAGAACAGCGCTGGCTGCGGCAGCTACGTGACATTGTAGCAGACACAGTGTAGCCAACTGATTCATTTAATGACGAGGAAAAATACCACACAATAAACAGTGCTGCGCTCACATATTCGCCGAAACACAAGACTCTATTCACTCTAGCCGGGGTGACTACACACAGTGGAAATGATTCTTTCGACCAATAAACGGACGTCATGTGTAGCTCCGTCTTTTCGGCACCCTTTCAGGCGGCTGGTACCCCAACGGAGGAGTACCGAAATTAGGAGCGGCTTAGAGCGGTTAGGTGCGCTTAAACCGTACCCTACCCAACTTTTGGCAAATGAAAAGCCTACCCGGACTGACCCGCTCTACTCGGTGGAAACGAGGCATTAGTTGCATCACTAATAGTGTGCATTCAAGCTGCTGTCTACCAAACCCACAGGGAATTTGCTCTGATGGAAATGTTCACGTTTTAACAGCTAATAATGCAATGATTGGATTCGTATCGCCTGCGAGGAAACGTGAAACCCATTGTGTAATGTTACTAGATGAGGACAGTGTGTGTGTGTGTGTGTGTGTGTGTGTGTGTGTGTGTGTGTGTGTGTGTGTGTGTGTGTGTGTGTGTAAAGGTATAGGATATTCACACACAGAGCAAAGCCAGGCAGAGGTGTCTCAGAAGCTGATGTGTTGTGTGTCAGTGGATAGTGCTACTCTTGAGGTGGAGAATAAGAACAGCTTATATTGACAAAAGACAGGAAGAGAGAAGGGCAGAGAGAGAGAAAGAGACTCATGCTGATAGTATCTGATAACCTTCAATTAGCAGCAGTAGTCAGAAGGGCATTGATTGGACTCTAAATGCCAGAGCAGTGTGGAAACAACCACATCCACATCCAAAAGACAGACAGACACACACACAAACACGTTTGTAAGGCAATATGTGAGGACCCTCAGTGACATAATACGTTCCCTAGCCCTAACAATCAAAACTAAATGCCTAACCCCAACCCTTACACTAACCCTTACCTAATTCTAACCTGAACCTTAAAACCAAGTTCCTCAAACAGCCCTTTAATAAAGGCCTGTCCCGAAGTGAGGACCGGCCAAAATGTCCTTACTCTTAAGGTCTTAAACTTAAATAACACACACGTAAAAACGTACACGTGTGTGTGTCCATAAATCAAGGCAGACAGTGAGAAAACAACTGAGTCAGAGTTTCATTACCTGGTCAGAGACACAGCACCAAGGCCAGGCACACTGACTACTAAAGAACATTTTGATCGTGGAAACACTTTTCTGATGTGGATTGATCCACTGTGCTTTATGAGTACTGACAGTACTGGTTAAATCACCTACCCCATCAGAGGGGATAGGGAAAAGACTAGGGCTGCAACTAACGATTATTCTGATATTATCTATTAATCTGTCGATTAGTTTCTCGATTAATCGATTGGTCCGTAACATTTCAGAATATGGTGAGAAATGTTGATCAGTTTTCCGAAGCCCATGTTGACATCCTCAAGTGTATTGTTGTTAAGTCCAAAACACACAGATATTTCAGTTTACTGTTATAAGAGGATTAAAGAAACCTGAAAATATTTACATTTGAGAAGCTGAAAACAGAATTTGGACATTTTTTGTGAAAAAATTACTCAAAACGATTAATCGTTTATCAAAATAGTTGGGGATTAATTTAATAATAGATTAATAATTGATTATTCGATTAATCCTGGCTGCTCTAGAAATTACAGCAAAATAGAATAGAAATGAGGGAGGCTTTTGTTTTTGGTCAGCTGAATCACTTTCATTCTTGTTAGGATTGCAGCTGTAATAAGTGGATATTCCTTCTTGATACAAGTTATTTGAATGATCTGAATGTCAAAGTAGACAGAAATTTCAATGGAGTGTTTGTTTTTGTTTTCTATTACATTTTAAATCTGGGATAAGCTTTTATCCAGAAGATCCCACTCAACGAGATTTCAAATCAATCGCCACTTTAGCTTCTAATGAGCATGTTATCATCATTTCAGGGCAAATTGCCTCTACCTCATCGAACACCTAACTAGTAAAATGCACACAAAACCCCATAAACAATAGTTTTCCATTGGCAAACATAAATACATAGTAAAATGGCACACAGGAAGACACTCACACTACTGCGTCAGCAATCGCACTCTGCCAAATGCCTGGTTTCCTTATAAGAGGCAGTCATCAAATATAGATTAGAATGTCCTTCATAATTTACATCTACAAGGAACAGCAGACACACATACACACTTTCATTGCCCCCCGTGTATGTACTGTATGTGAGTATGTGTAGAAGGGGAATATGAACGTCACCATGACGGAAAACTAGGACACAGTGTATGAAAAAAGGAAATAGAAAAAAGGAACGGGACGGGAGGAAAGAAAAAAATAACAAACCAAAACTGTTCCCTCCAATCAACGCAAAGTGATGAGTTGTTTTGGTCCTATGCTGTCACACAGTGGCTTGTTGCTTTGTGCATTGTCAGTGGGTGAGGTTTAAATAACTCGCCTCATGCATGTGATGGCTAACTGTGCTTATGCTTGGTGAAAGTATTAACATAACCGCTGTCTGTCTTTATATGTGTAATGGATGGACAAGCTTGTAATCCTAATGGATAGGCATAGCTACAGCAAATTAGACCAATGTTTATTTTCTACAAACACTTTTGGCCACGCCGAGTTGAACCCTGCCACGGAGATCTGCAATTCCATTACGACTCTGTATGCGCCAAGCCACGCCCAAGATGGACCTTCTCTGGACTGGACCAAAGCATCCCGGCCCCCACCTCCGAGCTGTGCTGCCTTAGAGTCACTACTGCTACAACCAAATGGCAAATAACGATTACTTAGTCTGCTAGCTCAATGATAATATATAATGGAAAATGCCTTTGAAGTGCTAACAGAAATTAGCGGTAATGTTTAACCATACTACTATAAACGGCAAAAGAGCAAGGCTTTTACAAGTCATCAACTCAGGGCGGCGCAACATCAGTTGAATGCACACCCACAACCAGGTAGCCCTGCTGTAATGGAAATATAGGCTACCGTTTAATTTCATTTTATACCTGTGGAAACATGAGCATGTTGGGCACAAAGCATGGCCTCGGGGACAGCTTTAGAGAGCTGCCAACATGGCTGGAGACTCTTGTTTAACATGTCTTTGTATGAAGCTTCTAAAAATAGATTTTTAAAGTGTTATGTTGTTGAAGCTTCTCATGCCGATTATGGCTCTGACAACACTCATTCTGTCTATTTTTGCCATCAGGTGATGGGTTGCTACTTTTAATTAAGGCGGGTTAGACCACAGCCAGCTAATGCATACGATTTCAGGGTAGATTTGTATATTTCAGTGTTCATTGAATTATATCTTAACTTTTTAAACCTTCACCTGTTGTTCCAGGCTAGTGTTTTGCTCTTCAGATAATGACCATTGCATCAGCCCATCTTTAGATGTTAATCATATAGCCTTGTGTCTATTTTTAGCCAGGCTTATTTACCCGCTCTCCCCCGGCACAGTTCACTCTATGGTTCATACAACAGCTTTTATCCATCACAGCAAAAAGCATTGTGCTGCCACAGAACCATTCTAATTTAAGTGTCTATTTTCGAGACAGGTATAATTAACAGGCTAACCATGTCTTCAATAGCACAGTGATATTGAGGGTTCTACTAGTATGGCATCGGCCGGTGCATGTGGAAATCCAAATGACAGTAAATTGGTAAAATGTTTCAAATGTCAAAACCCACATCAGTGTTTTATGAATTTAAAAATACCCTATTTTCCCTAATTTGTCTTTTATTTTATCTAGGTGTCTAGAATTATTAATCTTTTTATTCATTTGAAAACCATACTACTGACTAGCCAGGTAAGAACAGGAGTCAAGAGATTTAGACACATGAGGTTTTGTATAACAGAGATGATTTATTAATCTTATGGAAGAGACTCTTTTTTTAGCCCTGGCCTAATTAGCCACACCAGCACTTGGCTGACCGAAACAATTGACGGTAGGAATCTAAAACTTCTATAAAACTTAAAAAGACGCTTCTGGGATTCAACTTCAATCGCTCAATCCCAAGACATGGTTATATAAGGGCACATTGTACAATTACCAATTAATTGAATGATGGCTAGATGGAAAAACATGAATCTACAACAGAATAGGATTTATTAGCACCACCACTTTTCCCAAAATAGAATTCCACCAGACACACTACCACACACATAAAAAAACCCAGCTATCTGATTGTACTGTATACAAGTTTGTCGCTGTTGGCTACTTGCTTTGAACAGTCTTGTTTTTTTTAAATATAAATTATACTTTATATTGTTATTGTTATGAATTATCATTGTTTTGTGATTTTTTTTCTCCCTACGGTTAGGCCATCTGGAGATTTGTTAACATTTCACTGTACTCCCTCGTAGCCATCACACCTGAGAGGTCTCACACTGCTGATTCAATTTCAAGGTGTCGGGGAAAATGGAGTGTTGGGGTGAGGTGCTGCTTTGTTGAAATACACATTACAACTTTTTCTTGATGCATAAAACAATTTCACATTTGAATTGTATACAGGCAATTATTTTGTTTGGTTTTGGTGTCTGCCTTTTCTAATGACATCACGACATAAGTAGTTTTTATATGGCAGCGAGATACACAGTGACAGAGTAGTTAACGTGTGAACCCATGACATCCATGGTACCAAAAATATCTTTCAAAATCCAATAATAGCTTTATGCTTTTCTGCCCATTATTTTCCAATGTTCACCACAATGGCATACTACCAAGCTAAACATAGACAAATCTTTTTCGACTCCCGGTAATACATCATCGCGTTGCTCCACCCTGCATCTGTGTGTGTTTGCAAACAGCGCATTCCGAATACAGAACAGCAAGATACTGAATCTGTGGTCCGAACTGACACTGCAATTGATGACATTTGGCTGTTTCGCAGAGGCATGGAAATGTGATGACATTAGCGCAGGGTGCTTTATCAACCTGATCCAGCACGCGCACACAAACACACAGAATGGCATAGTGGTGTGCTAACCCCCTAGGACCATATCCCTTGCTGCCTCCCTCGTCTCTCTCTCTCTCTCTCCCTCTCCCTCTCAGGGGACTAAGGCCTGTGTTCTCTCTCGCTCCACACCTGAGGATCCAATCCCTGAGGTGACTTACACACAACCCTGGAGAAAACTCTCCTGATGGACACACACGCTTTGATGCTATTTGCATTTATGAGTGAGTGACTCACCGACATTAATCCGTTATTCCGTCACGGCCACTTCAATCGTGGTCTTTTGTACATTTCTACATTTACATTCATCCAACACTTTTTCCTCTCTCTTCCTCCAAACCAGTCTGTAGGAAAAGTATGTTTATAATCACAGTAAACAAGACATCGTCTCCGTTGCCCTTCACCTTTTTGTTATAATCAATCTCAGCTGTTCTTGCTGACAAAAAAACAAAAAAAACTGGAGTCACTTAAAGCTACCCTTACCTTTGATGCATTTTTACACTTTTTTTGGATTAGGTTAAAATGGTATTAATAAGGTAATGACACTCTAAAATATAAGACAGACCCACCAGGAGTAAAAACAAACAATGATTTCAATCTCATAATATTTTGTGAAAACTTCAACCAATGATATTATTCGGACCGAACGATTTGATTGGCCGACAGACCTGTCTGTTTGCCGTCTGCTTCTGTATTGCGCATTCTCAACTAGAGGGTTTGTTTTGATTCCACGGAGTAGCGACCATTGTAGAAAAGGCCCCAACGTTCATAAGTTACAGTGTTGTTATTTCTTACAGTGTGTTAAGATGTGTTTTGTTCAGTGTGGATAGCAGTCAGTTATGGCCGTGACGTCAGTCGGCTGGAGAGTCTGTTTAGTAAGTTTCCTTTCTCTTCTCCCTCGGTCAGATGTGTGAGCGTTGCCGCAGTAAGCGATCATTCCACATGGAAACGTGTTTATCTGAGTTTAAATGTGAATCACCCGTGTGTGAGTATGTACATGCAGTCCCGATCACTGTTATAATATAGTTTGCATGTTATTAACGGCTGCGATTCGCGGGTCGCAACAGCTGTTTTAGGGATCTCCTCACGAGCGGAGTTTAAGCCTTTGTTCTTTTCCCGCAATCTATATGCTGCTGTGCCTAGTCATAGTGGTTCTTAGATTTGGCTTGGTCAGACAGGTCCATTTGCCTGTCAAGTCATGCTGGCAGCACCAGTCTGGTAGTCTGGAGGGAGAGAGAGGCTGTGTATCCTGAGAGAGGCTGTATCTATGGTTTAAGAGAGCTGCAGGAAGGTTGCTGGAGCTCTGGTAGAGAACTAGTTTAGTGTATGTTGCCCCCCCACCCTAAAGGCCTCTTTGGCTTTCTGATATCATGCACTGACATGTTTTGCGGCTTAACTCCATCTAAAATGGGTCTGCTGGTTCACAGGCACTCATAAGGAAGATAAGAGGGCAGTGGGTTGGGCGGTGGAGACAAAAACAGACTGAGAAGATGGTTATCATATGTACATGCAGAAATGTTTTTCTTCTCAGAATAATTATAATCATTATAATAACACAATCATTATTGTAAAAAGGATTTGTGGGAACCACAAATGTCTGTACAAAATGTTATGTGTCTAGCAGCTCCCATGGCTAGGTAAAAACAGGCAATTTACGATAAATATAATGGGCATGGTTACTATTTTTTGACATTACATAGAACTAGCTGATCCATTGAAAAGATAATCTCAATCTCATCGTTAGTTGCTGCCATAACAGTGTCTCCCGAATGGCGTGATCCACAGGACCCCAAAATTTTGATGACACAGACACTCTTGGGGAAATGTAGAACGCTTGTGTCCTCCTTGCTAAGTACCACTGAGGTGTTAACGAGTCAGACACCCATCCATTTTCTAAACCGCTTAGCTTGTTCAGGGTCGCAGGACGCTGGAGCCGGTCCCAGTATTCGTCGGTTGCAAGTCTATCACAGGGGCTGGCAGACACAGACAGACACATTTCATACACCCTTTCACACCTACAGGCAATTTAGAGCGGCCAATTCACCACATCTGTGTCTATGGACTGTGGGACAGCTGGGAGAACACACCAAGTGTATACAAGAAAGTCTCAGCCGGTGCTGGGCTTCAAACAAAAGCGTTGGAGTGAGACTAGCCATGGTGCTTTGAGTTCAGTCAACAGTGGGTATACCGTCACTGTACTAACAAGCTCCAAGTATCCAGCTGAAAGTGAGTTTATTTGGCTGTGTAAAACAAATCGGTAGGGTAGCTTAAGCGTTAAATCAGCTCCAAAAATCTATATTTTTAAAGTACGAATTGAATAAATTCAGGTTCTTAAACATGTTGTGAATTACAAGCTCCGCTGTTGAAGATTTCACAGTATAGCTAGTTGCCTCAAATTGCCGGGGTTTGAATTTGAATTAAAGTTGAGTGAAATAGTTTTGACTAAATTGTCTGTTGAGTTATCAATATAATGTGATGTATTGAGACCCCCCAGATTATACAATGCAACTTGTATTTCAGTGAACTATATGGAATATTGTGATATATCGCAATATGCATAGTATCGCAAACGCAAAGCATTGTGAAGCGTATTGTATCGTAAAGTCCTTGCCAATACCCAGCCCTACTATTTTCATAGGGCTGGGCGATATGACGGTATCATACCATGGACGATATGAAAGTGTCTACCGGGAGAGATTTGGCCATACCGTTTATACCGCGGAGAAAAACAGTTCATGTTGCGGGAGGAACATGAACTGTCCCTCCGAGTCCATACAGTTACACCGCCGCGCCACACGGAGGCTCTGGAGCAGAGTTCTGAGCTGTAATACAGCTTCTCTACCCTCAACAGAAGAAGCCTCATCTATTGCTGTAGCTGTCTAGCTCAGACCCCCAGTACTCTGCCTTCTCTGAGCAGCCAGCATGGACAGGTGGCCACGCCTGGTATTACACGCTTTGACTGTCTGGGACGGGTCCGTAAAACTAAATAGAGATCATAGGGAGCCATCCCCATTCATTCCTAATACAATTTCGTCAAACAAGAATGTATCTCCGCTAAATTTTTCTGGATATCAATCAAAGGCTCATACTTTTCTTTAGACCATGTTCTAATAGAATGTAAGTTTTCGCTTTTCAAAACGCCACCGAAAGCGTTTTATAGCCGTTTTATTTTCACTTTTAGCCGTTAGGCGTGTAGCCGCTAAAAGGAGTCGTAGTGAAACAACCGTTGCTTCGGCCGGCCCGGCCTCCGATGGCGGGAGGAATCTTCGTCTATCACTATATTACTTTACAACGACGGGGTGTAATTTAAAGATTACATATGGAGAATCATCGGGATTAGTAATTTATACTTCCATGGTCGATAAACAATGCAACAGTGCTCGTCCCGCTTAGCTTAATGCACGGACATATTATAACGTTACACTGCTCGAGAATGAGTAACGTCAGTGAAACGTACCCTGCGTCATGCTTTAGGGGCGTGCCAGGCTCCCATGAAAGCAGTATGGACGCTTCCTTGTTGCTTCTCTGCGCAAATGAGCAGCTTTCATAGGAATGAATGGGCGCCATGTTTCAATACGGTGTCCATTTCTTTATATGTCCATGGTCTAGATCATGGTCTAGATCATGTGCCGTCCGTCACTACAGTTAACAAACCAACTCCGTGTCACGGTGGCAATGCAGCTGGTATTAACGGTCAAAAATGTCATCGGGGAAAGGAAACTTGCGGCTGTGTGCGGCGCTTCAGCGTGCTGTTGCCGTGGCGCAGAGTTGGCTTGTTTTAAGCCGCAAACTACATGGGTTAGCTCTCGTGAGCTAGCTGGCTAATACATCTTTAGCCTACTCCGGGCTTTACCCCCGTGCTGTTATTGGTGGAGACAGCCAGCAAGGCTGGTTTTATGTAACTTAAAACATGTCAAATATTATTTGTGTTGAAGCTGGAGTGAAAGTATTACCAGACATTTGCTCACTAGTTAATTTTGACAGCTTTTTAAAATGAAGATGAGCAAATACTGCAGGAAAATTCAAGTCTTTCATTATTTTGATATAGGCTACTATCAATTGGAAAATGTAGGCCATTTGGTTGATGCTGTAATTTTTATTTTGCACTGACTGACTAAAGCCAGACTGGTGTGGTATTGTGCACCAGTTTCTCTTTTGTATGGAAATTTAAGTTCCAAGCAAAAGATTACAATAATCTAATGTGATTAAAGTTCAGTACGGTTATTGTAATCCATTGAATTTAAAGGAAAAATACAATACCGTGATATATATCCATATCGTGATATAAGATTACCTATATCGTGATGTAAGATTTGGTCCATATCGCCCAGGCCTACATGGAATTAATAGAAGATACACTGAATTATCTCATAATGTAACACTGATGGAAACAAAAGACACAGAAATCACTCACACACACTCCAAATCTACGGTATTGGATGATGGTCCTTTCTGTTGCTAGGATACGGTTTCTTCCTCTGCTGTGACAATCTCGCATACATGAGGCAGACTCTTTCTCTATGTTCTCCCTGTCTCTGGTTTACCATTTTTATCCCTCTCCGTCTGTATTAACCAACACATTCAGCATACACACATATACGCACAGCTGGCTGATCATTCACACAGTGTGCTTGTGTATGAGTGTTAATTAGCCAGCTGCAGTAACACACAGAGTAATGACCTCTCATCAGCGCATGACGAGCTAGCCAATCGGGAGGCCTTCTACAGAGCTTAGCTTATTGATCCATTGGATCCGAGTGGATGAAGCAAATGTATCGATGAGCGTGAGACTATGGGGAAACAGAGAGGAAACTCCAGAGTATATAGTCTATGGATCAGCTACGTAACTACTGTATGGTGACATGGTAGCAGTGGGGCACAGTGTAGCCCACTGATTAATGCAACTAGTGCAGTGCCCGTAGGAAGCAGTTACTTATGCATGCTTAAATGTAACCCGTCTATCAAAGTGGATGGTGATGTCTGTGTAAAGGTTTAAGAACGTTTTGTTTGGAAAGTTGGATTGAATGAGGAAGTTACAATAGGCTGTGTCGGTCTGCTGTGTGTCCCGTTCGTAAATTCATGCTTTGGTCGCAGCGGCCAATGAAATCAGAGGGAGGCGGGGTTCAGTCGGAGATTACTTCATGCCCGTCATTACAGTGGCCTTCAGTGCGCGCATGTATTCGCCGCCAGTATGATATAAATATGATAACTTCTACATATTTGGTCCAAAAAACCTAAACCTCACAATCAATCAAGGATGCACACCTTCGTGCCATGCACAAGCCATATCCGGAAGCTTAGGCCGATCTGACTAACAGTCCGAGAGATATGCGACAGACGTTTCTTGCTTTATAGATAGATGAAGATGAAATACGCCACACAAACATAAAGCTGCACGCCGACCTTTCCCTCTAAACACAATGTACCCTTTCCAACTTTGACCGTGGAAACGCAAATACATGTGTGCCGATCCGCACCGAACGGAGTCACACCACTCAGTGGAAACAAGGCCTAAGGGCGCACTCACACTAGTGCCGTTTGCCTGTTCCGTGCTCAGCACGATTCAGCACGATTCCCCCCCCTCCCCACTTCCCCCGCAGGCCCGTGCTCACACTGCTCGTGGCCTGGGCATACTTGCACCGTGCGCGTTTAGGATTTGGAGCGTAGTCTACTTGTAGGCTATACGACTGTTTGTGAATATTTTCATCCGGCCAAATTTGCATCAAATATTCCACTTCCACATTAGAGCAACGAGAATCCTTAAAGGCATCATAGGAGATTATCTGCAATATGCACTTTTTAATATGTTGTGAAAAGTGCTTTTTACACCCCAACAGCAATAAATGACTTATGGGCAATGAAAAAGAAACGAAAAACCCCCAAATTCTGTACCTTCTATAAACCTGTTAAAATGCTGACCAATCGGAGACGATGGACCCGTATCTAAAGAACCAATCACAATCCTGCGCGTTCTCTCCCCTCTGTGTGCGAGCCTGAGCGCGTTCACGGAGGGCAGAGAAAGCGTTCGTGCCATATCGTAGTAGGCTACCTGGCAGTGGACTAGACCTAGTGGAAGTAGCATAACAAGCTTACACAATGGAACCTACACAGAAGTTACCAGAGGTGTGGACTCGAGTCACATGAGTCAGACTCGAGTCATGAATTTGATGACTTGAGACTCGACTTGACAAAATGTAAAGAGACTTGCAACTTGACTTGGACTTTAACATCAATGACTCGTGACTTGAGCCTTTTGACTTGACAAGACTTGCTACTTTCCCCAAAACCCAAAGATTAAATAGTAGGCTATATTTTTAAGTAGGCTACTGCTCTGTATCTTTCATCATGTAGCCTAGTGTAGCGGAGGAAACTGGTGGATGTCGCTTACCGGTACCGCGCTGATCTGCTTATCACTGGTTTCACTTCAGAGGTGTCGGCCAGAACACCACTTAAGGCCAAAAACGTCAGACTATAAGCATGAGAAGAGGAGTATGGTTTTTCCGCTCTTTATTTTCCTTCTTTCACAGGCACAGCAGCATAGATCGCAGGAAAAGAGACACAGGCTTACATTCCGCTCGTGAGGAGACGTTAGAACAGCTGTTGCCACCTGCGAATCGCGGCCATCAATAACATCCATAAACTGTAACTTATAACAGCGATCGGGACTGCATGTACTTACTCACTCACGGGTGATTCACATAAACACGTTTCAACTGTGTCGACTACTGCGGCAACATGCGCGCTCACACACCTGACCGAGAGAGAAGAGAAAAGGAACTTACTAGACAGACCCTCCGGCCGACTGACGTCACGGCCACTAACTGACAGCTATACTGTCATCCACACTGAACAAAACTCATCTCAACACTCTATAAGAAATAACAACACTGTAACCTATAAACTTTGGGGCCTTTTCTGCATGTAGCCTATGTGTGAGTGTTTGTGTGTGTGAGTTAAATGTTAACAATCACTGGTAAACAGTGCAATTGGGAAGTGCAGCCAGCAGCGCTCGTGCACGGCTGTGTGTCGAGGGGTGGGGGAGGGAGTCCCGAGGGGAGAGGGAGGAGTTAAACGGAACTCCGAGGACAAGCTAATTTCAAATCATGCTAGCTCTCTCAGATCGTACAGTATAGCTTTAAGCTATTGTTTTTTTTAATGTAGCCTTGACGTAATAGGTCGCGGTGGACAGTCTCATATTTGTGCAGCACGCTGTTTATTATTAATATAACGGCCCGTCATCAGACCATATGTATCCGGAAGGTTTTGTACACATCGATCGCTCCATCAAATCCAAGTCAGAACTTTTTGTATGGGCAGAGATCGTTTTTTTAAGTGTCTTTATAAAGTTTCTTGTTAAACCTTAGCGTAGGCTACTGTTTCCTTATCACCGGGCCGCGGTGTGTTGTTTTGGGTGCGTCTCCACCGCCATGCGTAAATGCAGTTATGACAGCTGACGGGAGGAAAAAGAAAAAAAATCATCTGACGAACGTGAGTAAACACGAAAACATTTTTGCTTTGCTTTCTGAGCCGACCTAATTAGCTCTCTCCCTCTTTTATTAGCCCACACCTAGGCCTACACACACGTTAATTCTCACACATTATAGCTACAAGTCCAAGTGGTGGGCAATTCTGGTGCCGACTAGTAAGGCAGCGGACGTTAACGGACAATGCATCCTTAATAAATTCACGTCAGGAACGCCGCCTGTGCGCTTGCTTGTGCGCGTGTCATCTCATTAGCATCTGTACTTTGGCCACGGCACACCTCTCCCAGGTGTGCCGTGGCCAAGGGGCTGTTCCGTGCTGGAATACAGTTGGCGTGGTCACACTAGCCAAACGTTCTAGACTTTAGTATGCTAATGAGCTTTGGCACGGGGCCGTGGCACTAGTGTGAGTGGGCCCTAAGAGAAGAGAGGAATAAAGGAGAGGATGCGAGGATACTGAAAATAACAAAGGGGAAGAAGGGGCGGGAGGAGAGAGGGAGGGGAGGAAACAAAAATCAAAGGGAACTGAGCACTGCAGGAGGGTGGCAGACTGTCACACTTCAAACGCACACACACTCTCTCTCACTCAACACAGAGAAACACACAACAACTTCAAACAGCTGAATGTGAGTCTGTATAGCAGCGGCTCTGTCCATACAATGACCTTCTTAACCTGGCTGGAAGGAATCTATAATGACACTCACACACGCACGCCGTTTCAAAGCATAATTTTTGGATCAATAACCGTGTGTACCACAGGTTTCAGCACACACACACACACACACACACACACAACTGCACATCGACACATATCCACTAAGGCTAGATGTAATGTAGTACAGTCATGCTCTTTTGTAATATCCCAGGCAGCATAATTACCGTCTTTAACCTTTGTATGCCTCCACACAGACCGAAGCATGGAGTTAGTTATTGTGTTTTCCGGTTTAAGTGATCTTGCATCTTTTGAAAAAATACTAACCAAAAAGGTTTTACGTGCACATACTCTCTATAATCTCTTCCCACAATTATTTCTAGGGGAAACACTGGAAAATATACAGAAAAACTGATGTGATTACTGTGCCCACGTGCAGGTTGTACTGTTAAACAAGCAGAGGGAACATTATCATCAGAGGGGCGTTGTTCACAAGTGCACACACAGGCACACAACTAACCCAAGAGGATCACTAGCTGGTTACCACAACAACAGGCTTCTCTCTCTCTCGTTCGGTGCACTTTTATTTCCGTTTCAATTGCCAAAAGTTGGATAGGGTCCCAAAATAAGCGAGCTGAGCCGCTCCTATTTTCGGTACTCCTCCATTGGGGTACTAAGACGTCTGGCAGGGTGCTGAAAGGGTGGATTTCCACGTTAAACCGCCGTTAACTTCACCTCGGCAGGAGGGAAAAGAGTCTTGTGTTTAGCAAAACATTTCTGTGTGTAGCTCTTTGTTTATTGCGTGGCGTTCTTCCTCTACCGCGGCCAGCGCTGTTCGCTCACTGTGCTTGTCGGCTCGCACCGAGCATTTAAATTCGTAAATATGCTCGCAATATGGGGGGGCTTTAAAGGCCAGGACACACCAGCCCGATAATCGCCGTCGTCAAAAAAAAAGACGAATCTGTTTGGTGTGTGCCGTGACGTCGGCCGACGTAGAGGTCGTCGGGCTTGTTTTGAGCCTGTCGGCCGCCGATTGAACATGTTCAATCGGCGGCCGACCGTCTTTCATTTGGAGCAATTTGATTGGTGGAGGGCTAGCGAATCAGGGCGCACTCACACTAGTGCCGTTTGCCTGTTCAGCACGATTCCCCCCCTCCCCACTCCCCCCGCAGGCCCGTGCTCACACTGCTCATGGCCTGGGCACACTTGCACCTTGCCTACGTCACCGTGCGCGTTTAGGATTTGGAGCTTAGTCTACTTGTAGGCTATACGACTGTTTGTGAATATTTTCATCCGGCCAAATTTGCATCAAATATTCCACTTCCACATTAGAGCAACGAGAATCCTTAAGCTATTGTTTTTTTTAAAATGTAGCCTTGACGTAATAGGTCGCGGTGGACAGTCTCATATTTGTGCAGCACGCTGTTTATTATTAATATAACGGCCCGTCATCAGACCATATGTATCCGGATGGTTTTGTACACATCGATCGCTCCATCAAATCCAAGTCAGAACTTTTTGTATGGGCAGAGATCGTTTTTTTAAGTGTCTTTATAAAGTTTCTTGTTAAACCTTAGTGTAGGCTATACTGTTTCCTTATCACCGGGCGTGTTGTTTTGGGTGCGTCTCCACCGCCATGCGTAAATGCAGTTATGACAGCTGACGGGAGGAAAAAGAAAAAAAATCATCTGACGAACGTGAGTAAACACGAAAACCTTTTTGCTGTGCTTTCTGAGCCGACCTAATTAGCTCTCTCCCTCTTTTATTAGCCCACACCTAGGCTTACACACACGTTAATTCTCACACATTATAGCTACAAGTCCAAGTGTTGGGCAATTCTGGTGCCGACTAGTAAGGCAGCGGACGTTAACGGACAATGCATCCTTAATAAATTCACGTCAGGAACGCCGCCTGTGCGCTTGCTTGTGCGCGTGTCTTCTCATTAGCATCTGTACTTTGGCCACGGCACACCTCTCCCAGGTGGCCGTGGCCAAGGGGCTGTTCCGTGCTGGAATACGGTTGGCGTGGTCACACTAGGCCAAACGTTCTAGACTTTAGTATGCTAATAAGCTTTGGCACGGGGCCGCGGCCCTAGTGTGAGTGGCCCCTCAGTGAAGCCCGGAAGTGAGGCGGGTAGCACAAACAGCTAACAACAGCTAGCCATCGTTTTAATGTGTTTGTTCGTTTCGTTTTGCGAGTACTCACATGCATCAACCCTTGTTGACTGCTCGACACCATGCTCGACACTCTCTGCTAAAAATTGTGCTCTTATGGTCCATAAATATAAATACGTATTTCTATCTATGTTTATGCTCTAGAGAGCTGTCCCATCATTTCCGGCTTTCGTATTTTTTCGGGCCACAATACAGATTAGCGCCGCCTGCTGTTGTGGAGACATTACACACGTCTCGGTGTGTTTTTGGGCCGCGATGGAAAGACTGGAGCTTCCTGAAACGGCGACTCCAGTTTTTGGGTAGTCGGAACGTGTCGGACTGGTGTGTCCTGGCCTTAAATAGCGGCTAGTTCGACAAGGCAAAAACGAGAGACGGTTGGCTTGACCACAGTCGTTCCACGGCTCGATACTTTGACCCATATTCTAGCATCCACTGATGCTTTTCAGAGAAGTAGTACTGATTGCAGTTCTGTATTATCAGTGAAGTAGTCTGCAGTCTACAGGTGTTTCTGGCTGACTCGTTTTAAACGATACTTTTGCAAAATGGTTCTTAGATATGCTCTTAGTGGCTAATAGAGCAATATAACAATGAGGCTAAAAGGTATGTGTTCTAGGGGGAAAAAACTGAACCCTCACCAGTTAAGATTGAAGATTTGGAAATACAGAAATCAGCATTGTTCTTGTATTGCAGAATATAGTGCTAGTTAGACCTAGTATCATTAGGAAAATGTAAGATCAGACAGAACATTATTTTGTTTAGCTGCTTAGCTAAGAGGCTCGGACAATTAGGAATGTTCATCCAGTATGTTTCACTTCTAATGGTATAAGAGTACAGTCCTTTACAATGTAGAAAAAAAAACGTTTATGGGGTATTTAGGTTTCTGGTGTGAAAACTTTCCTAATTTAAAAAAAGCAGGACAGAACTGCTAATATCAGCCTAAACTCACATTGTAGCATCCAGGATGAGCACCCACACTGTGTGGAGATATTCAAAAGTGGATGTGACGTTTTTAAATGTAACCTATAAACCCCACAAAATAATGTAGTATGAAATAGCCATGACCTTTGAAATAATGCTGTGTTAGGTTTCTATTGTAGGTAGTAAGCTAGTTAGCTGGACATGCTAACATTCGTAGCTCATATTAGAGCAGACAACACACAGTTTTATCCATACCGTACACTTTTCTTCTGGATCTTTGGTTATGGAGAAGTTAAAAATAAATAAACCCCCATCTAACATCTTGTGTTGTGGTGTATCACTTGTGCTATAGGTGCATGCACCCCACTTAAACGTGCAGCGATTTACAAAGCTCGACAGGCTTGCAGTACCATAGTTACCCAAGCAAGTAGAGAATAGCTGTGTGGGGGAGGAGTTCAGTAAATGGTCAACTTTTCAGGCTAATTAACGATGGTGACCACTATGAAATATCAAAATATAATATAATTTAGTTATTATAACAGTTTAAAACCTGTGAAGACTTTAACTTCTTCCACATTTTGGGGTAGTAGCTTCTTCTTTGAACGTTGTTGTTAGAAACCTGCATGAAAACTGCTTGAAGACTCATACAGTGCAGTGACAACGTGCAGTCTATTTAAAGCCCATTATCATTGTGTGAATGTGTGTGTCTAAGTGTATGTGCCACGCAGTCCTTGAGACATGGGCTTGTGGAATGTGTTGAGAGCAAGGCAAAACACTGGGTTGTCATAGCAACTAGCCAAGGACAGGGCACATATTGGGGGGAGGTGGGAGGGGGGGGACTCGCTATCAAAAGACAAGCAATTAAAGGGGACAGAAATGGTAGGACAGGTGGAATTGAGGAAGGTGAGCCAACAGAGTGAGTGTGTGTGTGTGTGTGTGTGTGTGTGTGTGTGGGGTGGGGGGGGTGTGGTCAAATAAATTAACTGGTTAAAATAATATTGCAACATTTAACACACATATTAAAAATGCATTGTTTACATGTATCAATAGGTGAACAGTGGGAGCAATACCCCTCATCATTAATACATTCAAGGGACAGCTCTAAGACCCTGTTTCCACCTGGTATTAACATCTGACTTTTTGAATCTGGTTACAAGTGGCCAGCTCTCAGTCCGTGTGTTCCCACTTGTATTTTCAAATGTGACTTCTGTGTCTACTTGTGATCCGATTCCATTTACCCGCGCTGTATTTAAATCAACACGCACATCATTTCCGTTTGCATTGCTGTTTTTAACCGGTGGGGTTCAAACAAGTAAACATACAGTGCCACAGTTTTAATCGCATTTGCTATTAAAATGTATTACGTGCGAAGATAATTACAAGTCTAGGTTGACGAGATAGGCTACTGTCTCATTTAGACAAGGAGGAGCGATGCACAACACTGCTTAGAGGGCTCTACATTTACACTCGCCAAATGCGGGAACTATCATAGATAGTATATCAAAGTAAAAACTCTTAGGCGAGTAAGGTATTACGCCTCTTTGGCTGGTGAAAGATGTGTGTTTGCCGGGCGGCTTTTCTAACGTCTGCTACACTCTTGTCACCACCACCAGTAGCCTACACGGCTTTCTGTATGCTGTTAAGAATATTTCCTGTGCGCCTTCACATTAAACGCCTGTTACTAGCCAAACGCGAGTTGACTTTTATTCTTAAGCAGATAAGAACAGGAAGTCTTTGCCTTGCAGCTCTCCAGTCAATAGCAGCGATTTCCGTGTTTTCAGATTTACGCAGTGAAATGAAAACAGAGGACAGAAAGCTTGTCATTTGCAATACTGGCGGATGCAACTAACTTTCATGAGGCTTCTATAAAAGCTGCATTTTCAACGTATTTCCGCTCAGGCAGGGGGCGGCAGTTGAGTAGGAGGTCCCTAATGTGGATAAAAACCACATTGGTGTTTCCACTACCAAATGAATGTGGACACAACGGTCACAACGGACGTAAACCACCTCCGAATGTGGTTTTTGTGATCCGATCTCAATGCGTCTTGAGAGTGTTTTCACCTGTAGTTAGAGCTTTATTCATGTGATCCGATTACAAAAGTCAGATGTTAATGCCAAGTGGAAACGGGGTCTAGGTCCTCTGGTTACTTTGAGGGGAAGTCAGGTGTAAAGAGTAGTTTAAACACAGATCGGCCTGCTCTCCCTCTCTGTTTCATGTCCACTGTCACATGTTCTCCATTCTCTCTTAAATAATCTATCTTCCTGTCTCTTCCCCTCTCAGGCTTTTTGGCTTGAATATCAACTACAATATGTCTCTCTTCTTTAAAACTTTCTGTTATTGTCGATAGGTTCTTGTCGAGGTGTTGAGGGTTTAGGACTAGGGCTATACCGCTTTAATGTTACTTAAAAAGAGCAGCCACTAAGTATATGTTTTACTTTGAGGAAAATGAAAATTGAAAGTTCTAGAATGTTACCATACTGATTGCACAGATTTGCATGTGTTTTGTCCACATAAGTTTGAAAGTGAGTATAGCATATCCTTGATATTTTGGGATTGATTGATTGATTGATTGATTGATTGATTGATTGATTGAGAAAAAACGATTACATACAGTGTACTTTTTGATTTGACTCAATATACAGCAACAATGAACTGAATCAACTTGTTTCCTAAACTCTCAGTGTCCATGGTGATGTCTAGACATTGTGCATTACTGTAATGTGAAGTAGCAATTATTTTCTACAATGTGTTTCCAAAGCAAAACATTTCAATACATAAATATAAAAACGTGTATCCCTTGCACAGCTCAACACCTCTGCTCCCTGTGTCGGATCAGCCTGAACTTATACATGCTTGACTTTGCACTACTGACTTTTGTTGTGACACACAAAGTGTATGCATTAATTTGCAGTCTATTCGTCAAAGCAAATTCAGGTCCCTTTGCTTGTCCATAAGCTGTTGATACATTGGAGACACCATGAGGGCAGTGGAATCTCCACTCTTAGCAGATGGGTCCGGGGCTACACCCTAACACCCAGTGGTAAATTAAATTTGTCTAGTTGATTTGAAGTTTCCATTAGAGTTCTGTTCGAGGCTTAGCAGGGTCACTTTTATGACCCAAAAGGTTATGTGAAAGGGGCGAGGGGGAAAGGCATTATCCTCCCTCAATGAAATCAATCTTTATTGTGTATGTAATCTCTGTTATTCTTCAAGTAGATCATGCAACCAAAACATATTTGGCAATACACTTGATTCTGATTCAGGTGTGCTTTGGACCCTACTCCATTCTTGCACCACAGTCAAATATTGACAGAACATCATTTCCACCCATCCATATGTTCTGGTGTAGAAATAAGGACATTGTCCATTCTCAGTAAATTAGTTATCCAAAGTCCTTTATACAGTAAGATCAACTTCTGCACCTCAATGTGGGACGCTCCCATAGAATTTGTACGCCACTCATTCTCTCCGCAAGAGCATGGGATGAAGAAGAGGAGGGGGAAGGGAGAAAGAGGAAGTTTTAGCAAGGCACATGCCACACGACCACCTCAACACACACAGGTGCAGGGTCTTTTTTCAATGGCAACAACAATAATCCATCATGCCTGAGGTCCTTCCCTTCACCTCTGTTTAGAAATGTAATACCGTTACCAAGATATATTCAAACACACACACAAACACACACACTGAAAGATATCATATACTAATCAATAGATGTATTGTTATTTCAGCCCGCTACTCTGAGTATCAATAGCTTCATTGTGATTAAAAATATACTGTGCCTTTGGATAAGGTTAAGGCCAATGACACGTGCCTGCTGTTGTGTATGCGTGTGTGTGTGTGTGTGTGTGTGTGTGTGTGTGTGTGTGTGTGTGTGTGTGTGTGTGTGTGTGTGTGTGTGTGTGTGTGTGTGTGTGTGTGTGTGTGTGTGTGTGTGTGTGTGTGTGTGTGTGTGTGTGTGAGTGAGTGAGTGAGTGAGTGAGTGAGTGAGTGAGTGAGTGAGTGAGTGAGTGAGTGAGTGAGTGAGTGAGTGAGTGAGTGAGTGAGTGAGTGAGTGAGTGAGTGAGTGAGTGAGTGAGTGAGTGAGTGAGTGAGTGAGTGAGTGAGTCGCAGAAATCCGGGGCCTATGTTAATGTTAAACTTGTGTTCAATAATGGGGTGAGAGGGGCCATTTTGGACCAAGAGTCATCTACTGTCAACACTGCATTCCTGGATTATAAATCAGATATTATGAAGCTTCTAATCCTCGACAACAACACTTCATTGTCAACAACTTCACTATAACACTGTGTATGTGCACTGGTATGTTTCCTTGTATGCAACTTCAAAAACAATAGCTTAAAATTCTTGCTTTCATAGTTTTGTTTCTTGTAATCACGTAACCCATTTAAGGTTGTTTGATATGTTGACCTGTACTTTGCTATGGATATGTGTGTGTGTGTGTCTGTGTGTGTGTGTGTGTGTGTGTGCGGGAGACCTCAACTATGGCTGTATTTGAATGTTTATTTGTGTCTGCTATATACAGTAAATACTGGAAACACTGTGATCCATTAGGTGCTCCCTCCACACTCAACATTGAAAAGAGGGACCAAGGTGTAGCTAGTTCAAACCTTGACATCTCTAAACAGGCATAAATTATGAGATATCTCAAATTGTGTACCTTGTGATTTTGATTGACCTGTAGAATGTTTGAGAAAAGCATGACGGGATAGTTGGAAGCCTTTCCCATTAGCCCTCAGTTTCAGTGCTGGAACAATTGTGATAAAGGGCTGACATTCAAAACCAAAGTATAAGCCAACCACTTTCTTCAAAGAAAGAAAGAAGAGAGAGAATTTTTAATTATATAAATTTGTATGTTTCTGATTCTGTTTTATCTATTCTAAACCTAAGAAGTTGTCAACGCCACAGCATTTCTTCCTCTATCTGGTTTAGATTCTCACAGAACTCTATGTAAAGCATGTGCAGATCTAGCTGTTACTGCTGGGGTATTTTCGGACTGAAAAGTGCTAAGAAGTAAACAAGAACAGATGAGCTGAGGTTTAGCCTATGTTCTTCCACCTCCAGCTGACAGTATGATATGTGCTTGGCTGCTGCACATGATGAATATTCATGTTTAACCACTCAATACTGTATATACTCTGCGATTGCATGGGGGAAAAGTTGTGCATTAAAGATGCAGTGTGTAGAATTCCGAACAGGTCTTGGTAGAAATCATAGATAGTAAATTATATGGATGTAGCATCCGGGCTGACCTCAAGTTATTCACACGGCATCCAATAATCCTGGTTTGTGCGCGTCGCCATCTTGTGAGATTTTTACTCCGCCTCACTCCTCTTGCCGAAAAGGGGAATCGACGTCACGTCGGGGGGAGGGAGATAGCTGACGTATATCTCCGAGGCAAAGTGAGGGACAACGGACGGAGAGCTGTCACTCAAGAGATTGCGCCAATACATTTTAACCTCCAAAAGAATAAAAACTAGCGTGGGACAAAAAAATTCACCCCCCTCAGTGTTGTCATGGAGATATGACCTAAACATACAGACTAAAATGTTTTTGTGGCCCAGGCTGTAAATAGGTTTAATAAGACTTTGAAAACTGCCTATCTAACAAGTGAGTCAAAGAAAAACTGCTCGTCTTGGCGCCACCCCCAGTGGCACTTTCTGGTTACTACAGTTGTGGTCACTTCCTTATTGGATGCTGGTAAAAATCGCTGAGGTTGGGGCATAGTAGAAATGGAATATAATATTCATAGGTATGTAACTTCTAATAAGTGTATAATCTCTTGAAATTATTATTTTTTTCTTCCTTAGAAATAGCCTTTTCTATCTAAATAGCAGCAGGTCACCCTTTAAGAGGCCATCACTTTGCACTGCCATGTTTCTACAGTCGAACAGCGTGGACAAATTTAACAGCCATTTTCCATCTTTATAGTGGGTGTCGTCACTTTATATGGTGGAAAGACTTGAGGCAGTGGTGGATGATGACATCTTTAGTAAGTTACTAGCTTATTGTCCTTAGAGGCCACTGTAGCTTCTATAATTATTCAAATGAAAGGGGTTAGCAAGGGAGCGTTGCAATCTAGAACTTGCAATCACTACTTGATGCCACTAAATATTCCAATATTACCAACCGCAGCTTCTAGCAAAAACACAAACCTGCCACAGTGCTGGAGTCATATGCTGACTGTGAGCCTCATTAAATCAAATCCGATAGCAAGTTACTGTATGACTTTATAAACAATTTTTCCTGCTTGCGGTTTTCAGCAAGAATATTTTAATCTAACTGCTATTGCACACATCAGACATCAGTCTGTACATTTATTTCAGTGTGGGTGGAAAATGCACAGAGCATCTCTCACCATCCATCAGCTCTACAAAACATAGTCCTGCATCTCCAGATCTATGAAGCTGTGACAGGAACAGCTCCTTCCACCTACAGAACATGGTGCACGGTAAATGAAGTTTAATGAAAAGTCCCTGCGCACAGTATTCTCCTAGCCTGGCTCCGCCCGCCTACCTACTTCCGCCCAAATTTAATTTTCCCTTCAGTAGTCAGTCTGGTGGTGGGGCGTATTAGTGAGATTTTTCCGAACAGATTTCTTAGTATCCAATCAGCGAACAGAGGAAGTGGCTGAGAACGACGGGTCGAAGTCGCGCTCCAGTTTCAGTTGAATGCTGCGTTCCCTTACGCTCGGAACTCGGAAATTTCCAACTTGGTAGTTCCGAGTTCCGACCTGTCTGTGTTCCAGTGCATCTGCTCGGGAAAGTATGGACGCCTACAACCTTTCTCATCCAAATAACTAAACGTTAGGCTCTAACAAGTTACCGTTGCCAGGTACCGGTAGATCCATAGACTACAATATGTAGTGAAGTCGGAAATTTCCGAGTTCCCTGAACGCACCGTCAGAAGCCGGCTCACGACCAAACGTTATGCGATTGGTTGGCTAATCCAGAGTGGCACTGAGCAGATCCAATAGTTTTAAACTTCAACAGACACCCGCCTCCAAGTGAGTTAACGTTTGCCAATTACAGCACTTCCAGACCTTCTGTACAAATGAAATGAAGTACGATGGTCTGGTAGCGCCAGGCTAGTATTCTCCTGCATTGACCGTGACATTCACTACACTATACAGTGACCCCACGGAAATATTGGGATATTCTGTCAGTTCCCATTCAGAGATGTATTTCTTCCAAGAGGTCAGAGCAAAGTAGAGGTCGGTGAGATAATTTATCAGGTCCGATACAAGAGCTGGACTCATGGTGCTTCATCTGAAAGACAGTAACTCTGTGTAAGGCACACGGTGCCCTCTCCCTATGGCATTCATCCAGTGGCTACTTGCTGCACTCAGGACGGGAAGCTCAGCATTTTGGAGCATTAGCTCAGTGGTTCATGTTGATTGACGTCTTCATTTAGCTTAGCCTTAATGGGTACATGCTTTTGGATTTACCAACTTGAGACATTTCCATCTACTGTAGCAATCTTGAGTCTGTGCATTTGTATTTTCATATATTTACTATAAATGTGGCGACGTGTGTGTGTGTGTGTGTATGTGTATGTGTTTGAGATTTGGGGTTGAGTGCTGACCTTGCGCTCTTTGTCTCCATAGTCCAGGCCCAGTGTATCCATGGCGCGCACAATGGCAGCCAGAGATTGGATGGTGTTGCTGTACACCACAGGCTTGTACTGCTTCACGTCGTCGCCAGAGAAACCGTCCTCGTGGATGATCCTAAACACACAGAAAATGCACATTCATTAATGGGTCAAGTAGGTTTGGTATTGATTTTGAAAACACAGTATAGAGTCAAGAAGGTACAATGATGAAGAAGTGTACTACTGTGGAGATGAATCCTTCCTGCAGTCAATATAGTTTAGATCATGTGGACATGAGAACTGCCCAATGCATGGATGTGTTTCTGGGACATATTAGAGAGGTTAGGAAAATAAAGGTGGGAGAAGGTTTTGGAGGAATGGGGGTGAGAGGTTAGAGAGAAACACTGGTGGGTGAAGGACGGTTACAACAAAAATACAAAAGAAAGAGCGGAGGGGGGGGTGGGGTGACATTTAGCCACATGGTGCTACAACCCATCCTGCTGTATTAAATGTCATGCTGTCTTTTACTGCAGCCAACACGAGGGCACACAGACACACAGTTAGACAGTTAGCCAGGCAGACACACAGACAGACTGGCAGGAGAAAAGGCTGTACAGATGGACTAATGAGACAAAGCCCAAATGAAGGATATGGCAGCGAGATGGGCAGCCAAGATCAACTGACAGGACACCAAAAAATAATTGCCTGATACGGACAGACGGATACAGGTTAAGGTAATATTGTGAGGCAATTCAGATGGACAACAACGTCCCCACACGTAAATTCATCAGGATCAAACTGGGCTTCTTCTTTAAAAGGTGCTCCGAGGAACTTTCAGTATGTGCACAATCTTGCACCCCCTTTGAACAAAAGCGGCAGTGTTTTTACAATGCCCTCCTTAATCTGTGGAGATAACACCAGCTACAAGTCTCTATGCTGGAATATATTCCCTGTGTTCCAACCAATCGCATGCTACATACTACACACTGCAACTTACCCTTAAACAGTATGTAGTTTTCCTGCAGTCTGCATACAATTGGGAAATTCTATTTTGTTATAACATTGCGCTTTGAACTTGACCATCTTACTTATGTATTTGTAACATGAAAGGTCATGCTCTCACGGGGATTCATTTGGTGTCACTATTAAGCTCACGCTGAAAGTGCAGTGTGGGTCATAATAGCCTTAAAAGAATGCTGGTTTGCATACTGTAAAATGTGACTGGATGTAGTAGGACATCCAGGTATCCTAAATATTTTTCTTGTATGCTAAATAGCAAGGCAGTATGTGTAGTGAAACGTAAGGATTTTTTTTCTTACGCTACCCTACCACCTGAATGCTACACAGCCAATCACAAGTCTACCTTGTCAGACAAACATCAATCCCCCCACACACACATCTGAAATGTATTGGAGTTGATGGTCAGCATGTGTATGTGTGTGTGAGAGAGAGAGAGAGAGAGAGAGAGAGAGAAAGAGAAAGAGAAGAGAGAGAGAGAGAGAGAGAGAGAGAGAGAGAGAGAGAGAGAGAGAGAGAGAGAGAGAGAGAGAGAGCATGTTACTGCTGTGTGTGTGTGTGTGTGTGTGTGTGTGTGTGTGTGTGTGTGTGCGTGTGTGTGTTTGTGGTCTTGAGGACAGCACGGTCCGGGGTGGTGCAATGTTTCGGATCAATCGGGCAGCCTGCCATTTCTAAATAAATACACCAGGCTTCTGTTTACAATGGTGACTTTCACACAGAGAGCCAAAGCACAAATCTATACACTAGTACTGGGTAGGGGTGGGAATCTCTTGGCACCTCACGATTCGATTCCGATTCCGAGGTCAACGATTCGATTCAAAATCGATTCTCAATGCATCTCGATGCAATTTTTTTTTACGTACATACAGTACCTATGTGTGATTTTCAAAAATATATTTATATACAGATCTGAGTTTGCTACTCAGAGTTTGCTAATCACTTCCTGCTTTTGTGATGATCATTAAATACAATCAACAGATGAATTACCTTCTCTAATATTGTATTAGAGAAAAAGCTTTTCTTGTCACAAATATGACTTTCTATGACCAGTGCAATAATCAATGCAGCTTTCAACACAATATGGAAGTATGTAAAAACTAAACCGATTAAGTTTAATTTTCTTTCTACACTTATAAATCATGTTTCTATATGATTTCTATTCTATTATTTTCTATGTCATTTCAACACATTGTGCAAAAAGTATGGCTTGGAATTCAGCTCTCATACAAAAACGTAAACAGACACAAAGCCAGTGCAGGTCATATGGGTTTGCTGCTCTCTGCCCTTTTGTCGCCACTTATAACAACTCGCACTTGTGTGGCGTGCATGCGCAGTGGCGCAGGAAATACTAATATTAAACACTAGTATAAAAAAATAAAAAATAAATAAAAAAATTTAATTTTTTTTTTTATAAATCGATTATTAACATTTATGAATCGATTCGGAATCGTTCGAGAGAGAATCGCGATTAATCGGAAAATCGATTATTTTTCCCACCCCTAGTACTGGGACAGTAAATTGTGTATTTGTATCCGTAGGATGTGCTCATCAGCTCACACAATGACAAAACATAAGCATTTGACAATCTGTCAAATGTATTCCTGGAAAGTTAATACTGTCATCCTTAATAAAGGGGAAGTAAGTGATATGGTCCTTTTAGCTAACTTCCTGTAAGTGACTGCAGTTAGCAGTCCACTCCATCTGCAACTTAACCTGCTCCGCCATTGTAGCCAATTCAGCTTTGCAGGGCACAGAGAAACACCTCTTTATAGCGCTCTGACTCCTGATTGGATAAAAATGACAAGATACTTGAAATATTATCCGGCAATTACTGCAAAGCTGAATGACTGGGAGACCTGTGTTATGAACTGTGCATACTGTTTAAGTCAGGGGTTCTCAAACTTTTGATAGCTGAGGGCCAATTTAGGAACCCAACATTGGGCTGAGAGCCGCCGATGGAAAAAAATTCAAAAAACTGAAATAATTTCAATGGCCAGGTTGCGTCTTTACAGTTTACATGTATTGGTCTGCATCCAGTAATGTGTAAATAACACATTTTAATTAATTAATGAAGGGCTAGGTTTCATTTCAACATTGGGGGGGACACATTAAAAGCGGAGATCAGGGGGTAGCCCCCCAGAAAAATTTGAGGTTCACACACTTCATTTTGTGCATTCTGGTTCATTTTAATGCAGTAATTTGGGTCTTCTGTATTTATTTATGGTGGACATGTTAAGGAAAAGACAACTAGCTCCCGTTGACGCAAATCTAATGGAATATAAATCAGTAAGGCACTGAGGCATTCTGTATTGCATTCAAATATTTATTCTACTTTTTTTTCTTATTGTTCAAAACTTTCGGCACATTGAAAACGTATCACCTTTTGGAGTGTTTTTTTGTATGACTCACTACTCATGATGCAGCAGCAGTGTTAACTATTATATATATATATATATATATATATATATATATATATATATATATATATATATATACATACAGTGTTTCCCCCAGAAAATGTCTTAGTCAAGGTGGTCACTGCCCCGTGTCAGGGGAGGCGTGGCGCAACGCGCCGGCCCGAAAATTTTAGGGGTATTTTGCTCAAAGATGCCAATGCGCCGTAAAGAAATAAACAACTGTTTATTTGAATACAAAAATAAAACAGACACTGACCTTACAGTTGTGCAATTTTGTTTGCTATGTGCAGGTACAAATTATGTGTAAACGTACAGACAGTACAAAGCACAATTAAAGAAAACTTCTACTGTTTTGGTGCAATACTATACAGACACACTAAATACAAATAATGGACCATACATTTAACATGTGTATGCACATCAAAGTGCAAATACAACTTTTTAAAGTTCCTTTTTGGATGGGGGCTGTTGTGCGATTAATGGTTATTTTAAGCCTACTTGCTTGATTTATTTTTAAATACAGAGCAGAGGTCGTTTTGGAACATGTATTTCCCAATTTAAAACATAAAAATAAAGCAGCATTGAAAATTCAGAAAATAAATCTTCTTGGCCTACACTAGCATGCTGTTTGAAAAATAACTTTAAATAATAAATACAATGTGTTTTCCCCTTAAAATGACTAAATGCATTTCAAAGACAGTAGGCCTAGTTTGGCACTTCAGTAAACACTTACTGAAACTGGCCTGGGACATCACTCTCATGCCTTCTTCAAACTTTTCTCTGCGCTGATAGGTTGTGTTGCCACAGTGATGTGGAGTCTTAAACTATTCTAGCTTTGCAGAGCACTTCTTTCTGTTCAGCTAAATATCCCCATAGAATTGCACTGCGTTTATTATCGCCACCAGTTAAATCTCGGTTTGCTTCTGCTCGTTTAACTCTCCCGCGTGCATGCCGTAGTCGCGCGTGGTGCGGTACGGTCGCGCGCGCAAAGCCGCAGACACAGAGCAGCTGATCGAGAAACGCTTGGAGACACATGCTTTTTACCGCAAATCGCGGCCTTTCGCGCAGTTATGACCATGCACAACACACACATCGCGCTTGCTAGTACATTAATTGTGCAGCACAAAAAAAAAAAAAAAAAAAAAAAAAATTAAATTAATTTTTTTTTTTTTTTTTTTTTTGGGTCGGTCGGCTGGTAGTCAAGGCGGGAGGCTGGCGTTGCTAAGGCGGCCGCCTTAGCTATAAAGCGCTGGGGGAAACACTGATATATATATATATATATATATATATATATATATATATCTCACTTTGAGAACCACTGGTTTAAGTGATTGCTGGTTTAAGTGATCGCTATGTGACTATAGAGTGATTTAACACGTACTGTATATTATTAACCAAAAAATATTGCTGACTTTTCATTTAACTCTGGGGGAAAGGTAAAATACTGAACAAAGAGAATACAACTGAAAAACAAGTGTGTGTGTTGTGTGTGCTGATGTGAGTTTTCATGCATGAGGACATGTTCTCATTAGCCACTCTCCGGAGCCTTCTGTCAGCAAAGAGAGAACACTGTGCGTGTGTCTGCGTGCGTGTCATTTCCCATAGCTCTGGCACAATCTGCACATTGACCTGAAACATAGTTTAGTCTCACACCGAGCCTGACAGATGGTCAAAGAGTCAAACATATGGGGTATTTAACCACCATTATTATTCCATATCATGATGTCCCTGGCATTGTGGGCCAAACAGGAGGTGCTACTTCAAATGACAGATGTCAGTAAGAAGAAAATAATCAAGAGATTGATATTGGTGGTGTACAAATACCCCCTTTGAAGATTGCCAATCAATACATTTCCATTAGGAGGACTTGTAAATGGGTGCATAAAAGTGGTCAGACTGCCACTTGCTTTTTTCTGCTAAAAGGATATGACAGTGTGTTACGTTAAACAAACTGTGGCTTCTAAATTAACTTCACAAATCGACAGTATCATTACTGTCTTACTTCTGTTTTACGTTTACTTTATTATCTTTCTAGAGATGTTTCACCATCATCTGCAATCTATGTAACATTTCCTGAAACGTCAGACACTCCTCAGTGTCCTTTGCATTGTGAGAGAATTTCTCCCATTCAGTCGGCATGCTCTCTGGTTTGAGTGGAGCAGCTACCTTTTTTCAGTTGCGATCTTATTATTATCCAACCTAGCTAGCTACAGGCACAAAGAAGCATTGTTTTTAAATTGAGTTCACAACCTTGTTAAATAAATTGATTAATGTGTTTTGTAAGATATCTGCTCATAAGTCAGGATTGCTTGTTCAGCAATATAGCTGCCTCCAGGGGATGCGACATGGATGAAATACATGTGCATTTCAGCAGATGTCATCATTAGCCTGCGAGCTTAAACAGCCACGCCAGGCTGTTGGTTAGCTTGCAGGCAATTAAGTACGGACAACCAGTCTTAAGTACCATCACCAGTGGGTGGGATCTGGTGTAAATCAGACCGACCTTGAAAACCTTCCATCGGGATCATGTGTGTGATGTCCCAGCTTCTGAGCCCCATGTTTTTCTACTGTTTATGGCAAAAGCTAGTCAGTTCTTGCATATGTGGCTTTCAACAACAAATATGTGTATTAAAGGTGAAGTGAGCGATATATTCATGTTAATATACGTGTTAAATCGCTCTATATTCATACAGTGATCTCTTATATAGTGTGCACGCTTCATAACACAGGTCACCCACTCTGCATGTAATCGGCAAATAAACTTTTCGGGTATCCCACAACATGATATCCAATCAGAAGAGAGAACGCTACAAACCGGCACGTCTCACTGCCGGTGCATGCACAGAGAGAGAGAGAGAGAGGGGTGAATGTTTATGCGCCTACAATGGCGGAGCAGGTAAAAATCCTGCCCAATGTCTGTTTTGATTTATCATGTTTTATCACACTTATGGATCTGAGATGATGCTAGATGACTCTCTGCTTAAAGACCTCAGTGCATTAATGTGGTGACGTGGGGACGAGGGAGGGGATTGCTAGTTAGATAAAAGTACCATTTTGCTTACTGAACCTTTAAAAGCATTGCAGTCAAGTCCTCCTCAGTTCTCCTTAAATGTGGAAGTTGGGTGGACTGACAGACAGACCAATAGCATTTACATTTGATCAAATCATAAGGCAAACACTGGATATTTAAAGTGAATAATATTACACAGCCATACAGAAGGTCAGTATTTCTGACTACCATGCACAAAAACTGCTGGATAAAAAAACAAAAGAGGATCCTGTGTGGTAAAATACTTTTACACACTTTTACACACACACACACACACACACACACACACGTCGGCCTCTGTCCCTTCCGTGTCTCATTATCCTCCACGCTCATATTTTTATCCTCACACCTACTCAAGTGAACACACACAAACGCATTGCCTACAAAATGCACTTGGCAATTAGGTCTTTATCTCAGTTCTGAATTGTTGCTAGCTACCACTGTTTGTCCTGACACAACCACAACCACACACGCACAAACAAGACCCCGTGTGATTGGTGCTTTATCACTATGCTGGGCATCCACTCACTTTGTGGCCTTTGTCGACAAAGCTCTTAGACGTGACAAAGTGCACACTGACCAACTCCTGTCAACACTGTAAACTGGGCCGCAGGGCAGTATTCCGACATGATAACGACCCCAAACACACCTCCAAGACGACCACTGCCTTGCTAAAGAAGCTGAGGGTAAAGGTGATGGACTGGCCAAGCATGTCTCCAGACCTAAACCAAGATGGAGGAGCGCAAGGTCTCTAATATCCACCAGCTCCTTGATGTCATCATTAATGGGTGGAAGAAGATTCCAGTGGCAACCCGTGAAGCTCTGGTGAACTCCATGCTCAAGAGGGTTAAGGCAGTGCTGGAAAATAATGGTGGCCACACAAAATATTGACACTTTGGGCCCAATTTGGACATTTTCACTTAGGGGTGTACTCACTTTTGTTGCCATCAGTTTTAGACATTAATGGCTTTGTGTCAAGTTATTTTGAGGCGACAGTAAATTTACACAGTGATACAAGATGTACACTGACTACTTTACATTGTATCAAAGTGTCATTTATTCCGTGTTGTCCCATGAAAAGATATAATGAAATATTTGAAGAAATGTGAGGGGTGTACTCAATTTTGTGAGATACTGTACACAAAATACCGTGTGTGCATGTGTGTGTGTGTGTGTGTGTGTGTTTAGGAGTGTTCTAGCAAGTGCAAAGAGTGGAGGAGGAAGATGGGATACAATTGTGATGGCCAATAATGAACATGGGAAAGAGCATAAAAGAAGAGGGAGAGACTCACAAAAATAGGTTATATATAACCTATTTTTGTGAGTTGGGGCTGTATCGCTGACATATAAGGTGTCAGCGATACAGCCCCCACCCTTACTGAGAGCTGCATGTGCGCGCTGCGCGCACACACACACACACACACACACACGCACACTGAAATGGAGGGAGCTGCTTTGTCATTTGCTCCACTCACTTGCCATCACACCTTGAGGTCAAGCGGCAGCATCCTGAGCGCACGCACACACACAGACGTGCCTGGGGCTGTATAACCCTACCCCTCTTTTTTTGCCATTAGCTTTGTTGCAAATATCGATGGATAAAATCCTGCAGACTTTTTTCACTAGTGTCATCATGAGGTTGACATTCGACCACACACGAAGCCCTTAAAAAGGTTAAATAAGATTCTGTTCAGAAAAACTCTTTGATTTTATCTTTGATGAGTTTATTTGAATATTCAATGTCTGGGACCACTGCGCCTCTTTGCAATTTCCATAATTAAATCATATCTACTAACGGCCAGTGTAATGTGGAGAACCACAATTCCACTGTGGCGGGGAGATAGGAGTTCCCACCCTTTTCTCAGTTTTCTTTAATCTAACAATGTATCCCCTTGCTGGAGACCAGTCCTGGCACCAGCTTTGGTCTGGTCATGTGCTGAGCAGGAGTTCTTGAGCCAACGGGACACAGTCTGCTTCACGCTAGTTCACATGCGTGTTTAAACCCAGGCAGACAGGAGAGCAGAATAATTACAGTTCAGCTACATCTGGGAAGAGCTCATTAAATCTGTCTGCCAGTATCTCTCCATTTCACTGTCACATGTTATCTCTATCTGCCTCCCTCCTCGGTGCCAAGGCCTCTTTCATCCCTAAGTCCTTTCCCCCTCCCTGCTCTCTGTATGTTTCTATTTAACATTATAATTGTTCCCAGTCAGTCGCTCCCACTCACTACAATCTTCTCCCTCTCCCCGTTTCACCGTTCTTTCCAAATTATTTCTCTTTCCTTTTTACTCCTCTACTCTCGCTTCCTTTCCTTTTTTACTCACAATTAACTATTCATTAAAGAACAGTGGCTGTGTTCGGAAAGCCATACTAACGTCCTACTCATACTAATTTTTACTTCAATTTGAGTATGTGACGGTTGGGTATGCGAGTTTGGGTATGCGAGAAATTCCCGGATGAGTACTAACTTCCGGTAAGATTTTGGGTATGGATCGATTGGATACTTTTCCTACTCAACCGCCACACAATGCACTGGGTCAATTTTACTCGCCCAGGAAAATGAAATATTTTCGAGCAAGGGTCCGCAATCTGACAACTGTACGTGCAGTCATTCATAAACTCTTACAATAGATAAGAGATGAAGATAAATACCTAACAACATTAGAGTTACTAAGTGAAAATGAGTGATGCCAGTCTGATAGTGGAGAGAGATCAGAACTGAATGCTGTGTTCGACCCAGCTCGACCACACACCGCGGATCGTCTAGCTCAACTCACAGACAGCTGAGTGCTGTCTGATGAGCTGGACAGAGAGCGTCTGAGGGATCCTCTGCCTCAAAACATAATTATAAAACAGGGGGGCGCCCTTAGCTCAGTTGGTAGGGCGTCCCCCCCATGGGCCTCGGCCAGCAGCGGACCCGGGTTCGATTCCAACCCGCGGTCGTTCTCTGCATGTCACTCCCCTCTCTGCCCCATTTCAACTCTGTCTCTACACTGTCAAAGCATAAAAATGCAAAAAAAAAAACTTAAAAGAAACAATTATAAAACAAGAGGTCTAAAACACAGATGATGAACACAGGACTGTAAAAATCTAGTTCAATATCTAACCTGTGGAGGGCGTTTAGACGCTAAACAGCGCTCTAAACTGCCTGAATCTTATAGGAAGAAGAAATTCTTTATTGCTTGAGTATACTTCAACTGAAAACGTTTCGACGCACCTCACATACACAATCAATCTTTGAGTAGACAGTATGTAGTATATAGATGGTGAGTATGTAGGATGTAGGACGCTAGTATGGCTTTCCGAACATAGCCCAAGTGTTGACTTGCCTTTGTTCCTCCCCCAGTGAATTATTCTTACAGGGAAACACACGCACACGCACACGCACACACACAGCAAGTGCCCACCTGGCAAAGCTCCGTGACAGTTGCAGCGAGAACAGCAATAACCGTTTCCTATTTAACTGTTTGGCAACAACAGCTGCACAAGGAGTCACACCCCAAAACCTTGCACTGAAGCTTTAGCAATTCAGGTATTATTTGGAAAGCTTGTTCTATGATATTTCCATGCTAAAAAAAATCTCACTTTGCAG
>NC_137234.1:31915119-31945119 GCF_949987685.1 Ammodytes marinus | reverse complement strand
GGTCAGTCAACCAGTTACTTGTGGTTTATGGTACCGTGGGCAGGTGCCAAGTCTAGCTGGAAATAGAAATTGTCATCTCCATAAAGCTTGTCAACAGACAGAAGCATGAAGTGCTCTAAAATCTTCTGGTAGATGGCAGTGGTGACTTTGGACTTGATAACACAGTGGACCAACAGCAGCAGATGACATGATACCTCAAATCATCACTGATCCAAATTAAATGTTGCGTTTCATTTGGAAATCAAGGTTCCACAGTCTAGAGGAAGAGTGGAGGGGCACAAAATCCAAGGGGCTTGAAGACCACTGTCAAGTTTCAACAGTCAGTGATGATTTGAGGCACCATGTCATCTGATGGTGTTGGTCCACTGTGTTATCAAGTCCAAAGTCACCAGGATATTTTAGAGCACTTCATATTTCCTGTCTGTTGACAAGCTTTATGGAGATGCTGAATTACTTTTTCCAGCAAGACTTGACACCTGTCCACAGTGCCAAAACCACAAGTAACTGGTTGACTGACCATGGTATTACTGTGTCGATTGGCCAGACAACTCTCCTGACCTGAACTCCATAGAGAAACTATGGACTGTTGTCAAGAGGAAGATGATACACACCAGACCCAACAATACAGATGAGCTGAAGGCCACTATCAAAGCAACCTGGGCTTCCATAACACCTCAGCAGTGCCACAGACTGATAGCATCCATGCCACGCCGCATTTAGGCAATCATTTGTGCAAAAGGGGCCCAAACCAAGTACTTAGTACATATGCATGATTATACTTTCTAGAGGGCCGACATTTCTGTATTTAAATCCTTTTTTTATTGATTTTATGTAATATTCTAATTTTCTGAGATTTTGAATTTGGGGTTTTCATAAACTGTAAACCATAATAATCACAATTATAACAAATAAAGGCTTGAAATATCTCACTTTGAATGTAATGAGTCTATATAATATATTAGTTTCACCATTTAGGTTGAATTACTGAAATAAATGAACTTTTGCACAATATTCAAATTTTTCGAGTTTCACCCGTATGTTCACATAAACTGTTCAAAGGCCCTTTTTCTGCTAAATAAAAATTATGTACTGTACATTTTTCTCCATACTGTACCTGTAGGCCTACGTTAGGAAGTGATCCTTCATAAAGCCAGCAACCCCTAACTTAACAAATTTAATTATGAAGAGAAAGGATTGCCTATTATTGAAATGTGTTTGCTCTACAAGCCTTGTTTCATAAGCTCTTTATTTTTTACTTTTTTTTTGTTTCCTCCAAATTTGAACTGACAAATTCCAACTGCAAATGTTTCGTCTTTGCTACTTACCTTACTGAAGGCCTGTTGGTAGGTAGTCAGTCACAGAGAGTGTGTGCTACTGTGACATACTGTATGGTGTTGCCAGGTCCTTCTTTCCCCTTAAGCGATGAGGGCTCAAGAGGTGGTCAAAAGTTGGGGTAAGTTTAAGATTAAACAAAATGGGCACGCTTCAGATTTTTGGTTTCGGAAAGTAAATTGTAAGATGCAGCCCCCTCAATTGCAAAGTCGGAAAAGCGTGTGGAGAAGGGATTCTAAGACAATGTTAAACCATTGGACTTTACTCTATCCCACAGTTCCACCCCTTACTGTGCCAGGACTAGTTCGGTTTGCTTGCTTGTTACAGTGCCATTCTTGATACTTCCATAAAAGTAAGACATTTGTTATGCCCCTCATATCTTCATTTATAGTTAGTGCAGACAAAAACGCAACAACAAAGAAACAGTTGCTATTTCTTGGATTCGTTCTTTTTTTCATCTTATAATCTGAGTTTCACTTGATCATAAATAAGTGCTAAATTATTTATTTTTGTGTAAAGTGTATAAAATATCAGCAGTATATCACTGACCAGTTTCCATTTGATGATAACTTAAGGTGTGAGGTTACAGTTTGAATAATTAGCCTGCATGCTGCAAAGATGCTGCAACGTTGTATTATAAACAGTAATGAAGTTATAGAAGTATTCTTCCCCCCAACCCAGTTAAGTAGATGCAGTAATTCCATCCATCCATCCGAAAACCTGCAACTCAGCACAGAAAAACCTCAGGTCTAAAGAATGAGACATGAAAGTACATAAAATGCTCTTTGAGGTTCACCTGCATTGCAAGGCTAACTTTTAGACTCTTAAATCGTTTGACCCCCTGTCGAAAGGAGGCAGTAAAAAGTTTTCAGTTTTGTCATCAAAACGACCGCTAGCCGTGCTCAGCTAGGATTTATGTTGCCGACGGTTGATTCAAATGATGGAATCGGTTTCACAGCATATGAAAAGATTCCAAAACATCAATAGAAAAGAGGCTTAAGTTACATTCCTGCTGTTCACCCGGGTAATGCTGAAACAATTATAAAAGGTGTGATACAGACACTGCCTTTGTATCGACCAACCGCTCTCTTTGGAGTTTCAATCAAAGCAGGTTTTTTGAGTGACTTTTCATTTTATGTCAGAAACATAATTGACAGTCAATAGAACTAAAATATATATCGTACTGAAAGTAACTTCATCAGAAATGATGATTTATATGCAGTACATGAGTAGATAAAAGGTAGTCTTTGCAATGGGAGCACCGGGCTTCATTTATTTATGAAAATACACAAACTTCTGGCACCATATTTCCATGTTATAATCTCACATTCCACATTATGGTAAAACAGACTGCTGTGAGGGTATGACATCTTCAAGCCAAATCCCCATTTTCTGGGGCTGTAAATCTACATCTGCCCCTTGTTTGTTCCATTGATGTCCTGTCTGTATCAATTCCCACTACATGTCTGTTGGCCGACTTATTCAGTGGCTGATACTTGAGGATCTCTCGTTGTCTGTATAAAAAAGCCAAATCCATGCAGAGATGACAGAGGGTGTAATCGCCAGCTATGTGATTTAACAATACGACTCTTAGAAGCTATTCAGAGTGGGGCCTGTCCTTGACCCTTAAGGAGCTTGTAATGTGGGCTTTTTTCTCCACTCTTTGTATTTACCGGCAGAAAGGAGGAGGAGGAGGAGGAGGGGGGGACAGGAGTGGAGGGGGGACACACAACCACTGAGTGAGGGCTTTTGCCCCTCCATGCCAGCAGCAATCACACTGGGGGAGCTATGCACACGCACACACACACACATGCACACACGCACGTCGCACGCACGCACGCACACACACACACGCACACACACACACACACACACACACACACACACACACACACACAGAGAACAGCACACACTGGTCTCCTGGTGTGCACGCATTTCATAGGGAGGGAGAGGTGAAGGTTGGCGGGTGAGGCAGAGGGAGACAGAATGGAGGGAGAGGGGGGGCACAGAGACAAGAGCCCCCCCACCTTCCTTGAACCCAATGGGGGGGCAATCTTAAAGGCTGCCCTGTCTCTCCATGGGAGGACGGGCTGGGGTGGGGGGGCCAGGAGGCTCATCTGCGGAGGGCAGTGGTCCCGCTGGTCAGCACAGGGAGCTCCACGTTACCCAGTTATCCATGACAACCAGAGAGAGAGAGAGACAGAGAGAGAGAGAGAAAGTGAGTGAGACAGAGAGAAATGAGAGAGGGGGGTGGGTGGGGTGGGGGGACATGGAAAAGCTCAGCTGCGGTCAGAGAGCGCTCAGTTGGAGCAGAGAGTGAAGAACAAAGCACCCAGTGATTTTCATTTTTTCCCTCTTTGTCTGCTTTATATTGTCCACAGACGTGTCCCTCTTTTCTTTACTGGAAATAAAGGAGCTTTGAAAAGACACACACACACACACACACACACACACACACACACACACACACACACACACACACACTCACATTCAAACACGCACGGACAAACACACACACATGCACATACACTCACACATGCACACACTGGTGTGGCTAATTGAATTATGTTCATACAGTAAGTCAAACGGTTCACTTTCACTGTGAATAAAAGTGCCCTCCAACGTGAAAACATTTCTCAGTGGAGAAAAAAAAGAAAAGAAAAGAAAAAAGGGGCTTCTTCTTAGAGGCAAAGTGCCATGTGAAAGGCTAAAGGAGGACACAGAGGTGCTTTCTTTTAAGCTAAATGGCTCAACAGATTTTATTACATTTGATGGTGCATCACTGCAACACAAAGGTTTGGATTCTCGTGTGACCATCGCTGGATAGAAACAGACATTTCATGTGGTCTCGGATTTAAAAGTGCGGAAAATGTTCATTTCACACAGATAGGTTCTGCTCAGCTTAAATGAATAGGCTTATACTAATCCTGTCAGAAACTGTCCTGCAAGAAACCAATTCAACGCAAACGAGGGAAATGATAAACGCTCAAGAAACGGGGAGCATTTCCAGACGAGACATTCCAAAACTGCACAAATCCTGTGAAGATATGTTCTGCAGAGAATGGACCATTACATGGTGAATCCATGCTTGTGTTTATGCAAGCTCACTAATGCTACTGATTCCTGGGGTAAAATACTCATTTTATAAATGTGTTACCCTGCAATACATCAAATTCAAACTCGTGTCTACATTAGGATTGTGGTGGGAATTTGCATATGTATGTAACATTACGTTAACAAAAATGTTTAAAAAAAAGGGATGCATCTGCCACAAGTTCATACTTGCTGGCTGCTTTCATATAAATACATTAGGCTACTTTGTAAATTATACATTACAAGTGACCCCAAAATAGGCTACAGCAATCCACTCCACGTGATTCAAACTGACTGACTTTTTTGAAAATTTTAACTTTTGAAATTTGAAATTTAAAATGCAATTAAGTAACTTTTCGTGACCTTTAATTGTGACCAACACATTACAACGGCCTGGGCATGACTCCAGGTAGGCCTAGATGTTTACATCCAGGTGTGTGAAAATAGTCATCAAAAGAAGAGAATGACATGTTGTAAAACTGCTTGCAGCTGTTCTCCATTGCTGAGCAATGAACATTGTTTGTGTTTGAACTAGATAGGCCTATACCTCAGCACCAGGTGACATAGGCTAGCAACCATAATTTTCTTCAAATTTTCTTATTGCAACTTTATCTAGAACCTCTTCCACATCCCACTTTAATCCAAGTCCATATTTTCCCTCTGTCTGTCTCCACCCTCTGTGTTCTCGGAGTCCCTGTTGTAGTTGTGCCGTTCGGCCACTGCTAGGCGCTGTTGCCTAACCCTCTTTCCCCTCTCTCTCTCTCTCCGTCAGCCCCAGCCTTTGCCTCTCGCCTGCCTCTCTGCCTCAGCCAACCCGGGCTGTGCCGAGCTGCTCCCTGCGGGATCAGAGCGCTCCCCCGCCGGGACCCTTCTCTCACATCCCCCTGCTGGGACGCGGCTACATTTCCAGCCAAGCACTGCCTGCCTTGGCTTTATTATGTGTGTCTGCGCCGCAGCCCCGCCAGCAGAGGCAGGCAGAGGAGGAGGAGGGAGACTGGTAGCCAGAGTCAGGACAAAGAAAAAGCAGGGAGACAGAGGCTAGCGAAGGGTTAGACTGCTAGAAATATTAGGCTGCTATTAATACAGCCGATAGGGTATCGAGAAATATTAACAAAAAAAGAAAGCGTGGGTAGTAAAAAGCAGTAGGCTATTCCCCTCGGGGTGGAGATGCAGGGGAAGAGCGCAATGTCCATTCCACCAGACCAACACCACCACTGCCTAGCGTAGAATAGTCGGACGGAACACAGGAGGCTGGTCGGTTCGGGTCGGTGCCGCTTTCCTGGAGGGAAAAGAAAGACAAAACAGACAGAAACAGTTTCGATAAACTAAATAAGCCCCGAAGAAGACGCGAGCAGCGCGAGGGGAAAAAGAAGAAGCCACGTTTAATTTTTAAAGCAATTTCCCACAACCTTCTCCTTCGCTTTCTATCACCTGGACGTAGACTACCGCTGTGGCGCCGCCGCTTCTCACTCGGACGGTGCCGCTGTCACTTTTCCTCCCTAGCGGAACCTGCTCAGGTGTTTGCCGCACGCGTGGCTGGCAGCTCGCGCCCCCAGTCCGCCAGTGCTGGAAGAAGTAGGAGCGGCACGAGCGCCCGATTTGCCCCGAGAAAGCAAGAGGCGTGCGAGGTAAAAAGAGAAGAAACCAATAGCTCCGCAGCACGCTGTAAGGAAGAGGAAGGGAATAGCAACGGGAAGTTGTTCCCTTTTATTCTACAGGTTGCGCGAGCACAGGCGACCGTAACCGCGTCAGAAGAGCCGCTTCTCTCCCGGTGCGTTTGGTTTGTTGTCGTTGGACTAACGGCCGTTTCCCACTGAAGAGACAGAAGCTGCCGCATTGCAACAGGCGAAGAACCAGCAGCGAAGTGGTGGACGGAGGAGGAAAGATAAACAGACTGTGTCCGCCTGTAGCCTATGGTTTGCAGAAAACACGGAACGGAACAATAACCACAGAATAAAAAATAAAAAATCAGCACGAGACTACTACAGAGATGTCTAGACGAAAACAGGCAAAACCGCGCTCCGTCAAAGGTAAGAAACTGTTTAGTTTGTGTCTCATGCGAACGGACACTTCACTCAGGAGTGGCTCAAAGAAGCCACGCAACTATGTTGCCAGTTAGCTTATTTTAATTAGACTCAAAGGGTTGCAAGCACTTTGTGTGTCTTTAAATCAGTGTCTCTTACCTTTAAAATTACTATGCTCAGTTTTACTGTTGGTTCACTAGCCCAATGTAGCCTAATTAGTCACCAAAGCATTGGTTTACTTTTAAAATGATTAGTATGCTATTTTAAAAAAAGAAAAGAAAAGAAGTTTATTGTTAGGCTACTGTCATCTTATTGTTTCACGTTATTGTCGGAAATCAGCTTCCATAAAGCTACAGTTTGATCTTCCGCCCGCTGGTCCGGCTTATTGTTTTCAATAGCTTCCACACTGTCATAACTTTTAAAGATGATAGCCTAGCCTACTCTTGTGTGTTGTTTTCCTGACAGCGTGGGTTGTGCTTCTTGATCAACTTGTTGAGTTGTTTAATGGGCCCGTGTAATGTGGATTATTTTCTGCTGCTTTGTAGCAGTAGCCTACATTTGACTGTTTGACCCCAAATCAAGTCACTTAACATTTTATAGGCTACAGCTTCGCTGTCAGTCCAGTTTCTTCTTCAAAACAATCTTAATATGTATTTTTATCCTCCAAATGTTAAAATTATCCATACATCAAGGTTAGTGCAAATTCATATCTGAAGTTGATTGTATTTAATCTTAGATTTCAGAACATTTCTCTGAATCCTGTTTACCCTCTCTCAGGTTTTCAAGCCTCTATTCCTCCTTTTAAAAGAGTCTACTCGAAGAATGAACAGATTCTATTTCCTTAAGTAAAAAAAAAAGGATTCCAGAGGACTGGTTGTGTTTGGAAGCAGGATTAATTTGACCATAAAGAAGCCTCAGTTCCCCCTTTTAGCATACACTAGTATTCATTGCAGTGCATGGGTGAGTGGGCATCATGCATGAGGGCATGTGGTGGTCTTGGCCTCCATGTTTCCTTTATGGAACCCAGATGGGCAACGGGACGGGCTGACCATGTGGTTGCCACCCCCTCCCCCATTTCCTCCACCAGATAGGCTTTCCATTTATTTGACTATCGTGGAAGCAAGCAAGCATACATGTATATCTGACAGTGGTTCAAAGTGGGTGTTTGTTAAGTTTGATTAGCAGCGTGATTTACATTGGAGCATTTTAGCCTCTCCTACAGGTTCTGAGGTGAAGCCCGTTTGATCCTAAATGTGCCAGGTGGGATTGATTTTGTCAATAGTTGGAGAGCCCACTCACAGCATGCCACACACACAGTGCTGGGAGCGGGAGTGTTATTGTGCTGGCCTTGGATGTTTGTGGTTGTAATATCTATCACTCTGGGCTATATGCAGGAAAACTGACACGTTTAAGAAACCAATGTGTTTCACTTCCTTCAAAGTGCAGCCTAACGGGGATGTCTTGGGGAAGAGGAAGTGATTGTAAGGGATTGCGGTATAGTCTACAAATTCCACACACCCCTCAACTATTGAAGCTAATTTCTGTTTTCAATAAATGCAAACACAGCCCATCCTTATTATAAATTTAACTAGAACAGAAAATAATAAGTGCCATTTTTAATCAATGACAGTATTGGAGGCGTTTAATGGATATCTGTATCTTATTAAGTGCTTATTCTCCCAAGTTTTTTAATTTAATTAAGTATTTTTGGAGAAAATGACTAATCTTATTCGTGTCTTGGGTTATTGTAACGCAATTGTTTACGGTAGATTAACAGGAGCTGGCAGTATTTCTCGGGTATTTCTCGTGCAACTAATGAACATAAAGTAAACTATAAACTGTGGACAAATCTGTCCGTGTCTGTGTGAAGCAAAAATAAAAAGATTGCGGCAGTGAATTATTGGAGGAGGCCATGAATTTGGACAGAATAATAAAGGCTATGATAAATTATTTCTATTGGAACTGTGTTATATTGAGAGCTGCTAAAAAATGGGGTCAATTTCTCTTTACCCCACACATAATCTTATTCTCATGACAAAACAAAATTTGAATTGTGGAAAAGCCCATCTTCACACCATTTATGCTGTAACCTGCAAATGTTTGATAAATGACCAACAAAAGTTATTGTTTCAGCTTTTGACAATGTATTCAAATCTGGTTGATTTCCACTTCATCAGTATACGGTGAGGGGGGATGCGGTCGTCATTGCCCCCTGCTGTTATGTTGGCAATGCTTGGTCGGTGCACTTTGTCGGGGAACAAATCTGCCCATTGCTGCTCTGTCATTGCTCTGTCAGTGTGTGTGTGTGTGTGTGTGTGTGTGTGTGTGTGTCTGTGTGTCTGTGTGTATTTGTACTTACCTTTGCTTGAAAGACCTACATTCTTATGTTTGTGTTTGCATGCTTCATGGACATGCACGCCGTGTGTGTTTGTCACTAAGGCAGCCTTGATAACCAGAGCTTAGCTTTAGTCGGGCAGCCAAGCGAAGCAGAGCGAAGCAAAGCAGACGACCACCACTCTGTGTGTGTGTGTGTGTGTGTGTGTGCGTGCTCAGCAAAGGTAACACAGCCCCTTGTAGTCTAGCTTGCGTAAGCGGCAAGCACCATGTGTTTTGTGTTTGTGTACTCATGCATCCATGTGTGTATGTATGCGTGTTGCTATCTCCACTCCACACCTTGCCCTACTGACAGCTTGGCAAGACCTGGCATTGGGGGGAAGATGGAGAGAGGGATGAGGAGAGAAAGAGATAGTGATGAAGGAGAAAAGGGGGGGTTTGGAGAGAGAGAGAGAGAGAGAGAGAGAGAGAGATTGTGGGCAGCGCAGTGGTACACAGCAGGTGAGTGGGCAGGGGGGATGGATGGAGGGAGGGAGGGGTTGAGGCCAGGATGAGGTGAGCATCACCCAGGGATTATCTGTGTTTTCATGTTCTTCTGTCTTTCACCTGCTCACTGGACTCTGACTAGCTGGCTGGCTGGCTGGCTTGCGGGAATAACTGGCCAGCCAGGCACGGCAAAAAACAACAACAAAAATCTAACCTCATCCTCGCTGGCTTTAAGTTTTGCACCGACTCAGAGTGGCCCCTCCATAGCTGATGATGATGATGCCGGATGATGTGATCATCTTTATTGGTACTTTATTAAGTCACAGTTTTTCCTTAATAATAAGATCATGGACAGGGTGATACAGTTGCCTGTGACCATAATACTATTCCCTTACTTTTAAACCCCAATCACATGAAATGTATTATACGATGAAGTGTTGTATCTTTGGTTAAAGCTATGTTTTACAGTGTTGAGTGGGACATTTAGGGCATTAACTTTAACAAAGCAATGTGAAGAACTGATGGGCGAAAGGGATGTCTTTAGTCATTTTCTGTCAACCCCATCCTTTTTGTTGTAAAGGCTACAATACCGTACAGCAGCCATTTGGATTGTAGTTTTCATTCACATCAGATGCAACCTAACAAATTTTTTTTTTAATTGAGTAAGGAAATATTTCAACGCTCTGTAGGATTCTGACAATATCAATTAATATACAATGTTATACAACTCACAGACAGTATCAGAAAAAAGTTATAATTTTCTTGTACAGGTGCTGCTCAATAAATTAGAATATCATGGAAAAGCTCTTTTTTAAAATCTAATTTAATTCAAAAAGTGTGACATTTCTGTATTATATATATATTTTTTGATTGGCCTCATGGAATATTATAATATTTATAAATGCTTGATTTTGGATTTTTATGAGCTGTAAGCCGGAATCCTGAAAAGTTAAACAAAAAAATGCCTGAAATATATCTGTTCTAAACATCTAGAATATATGGAACTTTCACTTTTTGAATTAAATTAGATAAAAAAAAGAGCTTTTCCATGATATTCAAATGTATTGAGCAGCACCTGTATATTATTGTCTAAGGGCCATGGAAAAGTCAGATCAAAGCAGCCATGACAAACAGCAGTATTAGTGTTCATATTACTGCTCCTCTGCGGTTCACCACTGCTGCGACTTAATCCTCTGATAGATTCACTTGACCAGCCTAGCCTTTTACAATGATCAGGCCTTGTTAACAGTGGGGCGACTTAACTAATTGCAGTCAGTTAATTGAACATGGACTAAATGGTGCGATGATTGGGCCATGAAACTAGAGCTGATGGGGTGAGGGGAGAGAGGGGAGGGGAGGAAACGAGAAAGCGTCGCTTCACTCTTATCAAAATATTATTTCAGTGGATTAATCCCTTTTTAATGTGTGTCTTTAGCGCGGCAGGAAAAAAAATCTCCTTCTCTGTCTGCTCTCGGCAGCCTCACTGTCCTATCTCTGCCTCTCTCTCTCTCTCTCTGCCTCTCTCTCTCTCTCTCTCTCAGCTCCCAGCCCCTTGAGTCTCTCATGCATTATGTAGCGATGATTATTACTTAATTACACATTAATAAATCCGCTTCATTTGCAGGACATTAAATGGGAGTTGAGCGCATATGACAGGGAGATGGAGCAGAGCAAGGAAGAATGGGGAGGGAAGAGAGGGAGCGTTTGCTTTTTAGCATTTATTTGGTTTTGTTTGGAGTGTTGTTTAAAGTCATTGGAGCCAAATGAGCCCTCTGACCAAGGGAGAGAAACGGGGATGGTTTGGTTTGGGCTGTCGACTTGGGTTGCGCTAAAGCTCTTCCGGGCTAATGGAATCATTTCCACTCAATCGCCTCCTTTCTCCATGTCTTTTCTCTCCGTCTCTCTTTCTCTCTCTCTCTCTTTCTCTCTCTCTCTCTCTTCCTCTCTCTCCCTCCCTATCTTTGCCTTGCTCACCTCTTCATGCCCCTTGTACAGTTTCTTTGGTTACACCACCTTCCAGCAGTTTTATGCACGGTTTTTCCAATGCGAAAAGAGATTTTCAGTGGCTAGCTGTACCTAAGGATTATTTTCAGTATTGATCAATCTAAAGATTCATTTTTTTAATGGTATATAAAAGGTCAATTAAGTTGAATTTGTCATCACAGTTTTCCAGAGACCAAAGTAACATCAGCCCAAACCTGAAGATGTAAGGTGATAGAAGACCATGTTTAGGGCTGCATGATAACTCATGTAAGTATGTGATTTATAATGTAATGGGAAACTGTGGGATAGTAATTATTCATTGCCTGGAGTTAAAGTTATTGTCAATTAACCGCTCAAGACTTGAAATTAACAACCACCACCCGCTAAATGTGGGTAAAAATTAATTGTGGTGGGAAATGTCATCAAATTACAAGTCAGGATGGCAGTTGATCACGCTAATTAGGATATTACTGCAAAGAAAAAGTCAAATTTGACCAATGAAAACAGAAGGTCATGCACAAGGTCAATGACAGCTTAGAGGTCTCTTGTTATGTTCATATAAACTCTTTCTAACCCAGTAGTGTCCCTAGTATATCTGCCAGTGGCATCATGGCAGCAAAGGACAGTCTTATTTCTCTTCCCCTTTCAAACTCTCCTGTATATTCCTGCTTTCTCTCTCTTCCTCTCTCTCCCCATCTGCCTTTATCATTAACGTAGTTTAATGTCACCCTTTGGCAGAGCACACAGACTTTCATAGGGCGACTGGCTCTTATAAAACTTAGAGACCTTACACATGTGGTTTGGATTACGTGAAGACGACAGTATGTTTTTTTTGGGGGGATGTTGGAAGGCACCATGAATGTCCTTTTGCTTTTATTGATTCTCAAAATGTGACGGCTTATCTAGTTATTGTTTGTGCAGCTACAAATACAGTAAACAATCAGTATTCATATAGCCACATTGAGTAACTCCTGTATACATGCTTGTATTGGCTTTGCATTACAGCCTGCTGAACCATTAAATGGCTTTCTGAGAGCTTTGTTAGAAATTCCATTGACTCCTCGGCAGGAGGTGGATTTGACTTCTTTTTTTTATGGGACAAAAACAAGCTAATGTAATTGGTGATTGGTGGAGCCCAGCGGTACCATGCATTGAATGTTATTGGACTCACGTTGACCTGGATTCAATTAGAACCAAATTAACTACCAATTGAAGGTGGCTCAGTGCAGGCCATTTTCACCAAAGACATTTGACAAGTCCCAGATAGCTGAATTCCATTTAGCTGCTTTGGTTTCAGGGTACACATCTGATCTCTGTCACAGGGACACTTGAATGGAGAATTATCAATGTTACACACATGCACTTTTCTTTTTTTCCAAATTCCAAATGTCTGCTGTGAAAAAGGCCTGTTGAAAAGAGTAGAATGCAGTCAAACTCATAATGTTGCTTTTGGCTGGAAGTTTCAGACCAGAACCTCAAGTATTTAACCAGAACGTATCATTTTTAGTCCAGGCACCCAACAGAATCTTTATGATGTTCACTATGTGACTAAGTATCACTCTTTCCAATTTGAATTTGTTTTGTTTGTTTTGAAATACATTGATCTTTTCCTGTTTAAGCAGTGTATCTGTATGTCTTGTGTTCTTTGGACATCTGATTATGTTTCTATTGTGTCTGTGTGCCATCTTATGACCGCAGAAATTAGGTTTTGTCTGAAATAATGGACAGGAGAAGGTCACATCATCTGGTTAGGTGTTTGTTGTGTGTGTGTTTGGTGTGATTTTGTGTGTGTGTCTGTGTGTGTGTGTGTGTGTGTGTGTGTGTGTGTGTGTGTTTGTCAACTCATCTGTGTGTCCAGAAGGGGTGAAATCCCACAGCGAGGTGTGTGTATGCCAGCGACAACTCCTTATCAGCGGCCAGCCCGGCATGGTTGTGCATGTACATGTGTGTGTGTGAGTGTGTGAGGACAGGGCGTCATGGGCCAGGACTGTGCCATTGTAGCAGCTTAGCTAGCCTCGTTTATCAGCTGCAAACTCACTGGACCTTAACACACACACCCATCACTCTGGAGAGACACACACACAAAAACACACTCACACAGTGTAGCAGAGCTCTGTGTATGCCCAATGGCCTCAGCTTTTAAGAAGAGAAAGATGATGCTGGTGTAACTGTACACAAGCAACACACACACACACACACACACACACACACACACACACACACACACACACACACACACACACACACACACACACACACACACACACACACACACACACACACTTACAGACCTAGCTTGCCAAGCTTGTATCCCCCCAGCACATGATGGTCTCGGAGGACATGGGTCCTTCGAAGTTTCCTACAAGGCTGAGTGTGTATGCATGTGTGTGTTTAAGCATCTCATTCAGTCTCTTTCCAAAAGATTATGATTCATTTTATCAACACTGACTACTTTGCCTGCAGTGTGTTTGCGGTGTTGGTTAAGTCATATGCTGTGGTGTCTTCCTTAAAGCTCATTGTATACCTAACGATTCATAAAACGTTGAATCATAAGTTAAAGCTTGGTGCCTCACTTGTTCAAGAGAAGGTGACAGAAACACTGTGCATGCATTTTTGAAAACGACATGGGCTAAGGTTGCTCATCGCTATTTAGCGAAATATCAGCATCCGCTGACAGTCAGAAGACAAACTTGATAACGTCACTAAATGGTCCTTTGTGCTTCTTTGGACTTGCATTTAACACATTCTGTTGCGCTCTATATTTTTTGCGTTTATGTCATTTTAGAATCAAATACATGCTACAAAGAAACCGTGCAAACCGGAGCGGATGTGCTTGTCATTAAGTCAATGTATTTGATTGTCAAATGACATAAAGTAATAATAAAATACAGAGCTCAACTTAACATGGTACATAAACAAGTCCCAACAAGCAGCACACAGGAGCGTTTAGTGATGAGGTAGAGTTTATCTTCTGACTGTCTTCATGTGAAATATGATAATGCCCATGACATCATGACATCATGCCATAGCAAAAAGTGATGTTGTAAAAAGACAGACTTGGGATGTTGTAAACTCAGGATATCACTGACTATGATGTGGATCTGGCCAGTGGACTGCCATAAATAAGGTGGAACTGATATGAGAACAGTAGCATTATTATATTATTATTTTGAACATTATGACAGCCGCCCACCTTCATTGGGTCCTCATCCCTTCCTCTGCAGTCCTCGTGTGTTTCATCCCTTCATTCTTTCTTCCCCACTGCTAAAAAAAACAACTTACCCCCTTCTCCTACGAATTCATCCCCCCTTAATTCTCCTCCCTATTCTGTACATTAAACATTAGTGGTGGGGGCAATTAGCAGTGCCCCTCTGCACACCTGGCTGATGCATAATATATTTATTAGGCTACACCAGCTCCCTCCTCCTCACACACTGCTGTTGATGAAAGGAAATGGGAAATATATGTGTGTGCGCGTGTGTATAAAGACTTATGGAGCTTTATGCCTCCTGGTCTGACCCTGCATAACCTACACAGTTGGACTTTTAAGTCATAAGACACTGGTTGTAGTGGCATTCCGTCTGTATACTTCAAATTTCGATACCACAATCCAGCTGTAGGCACAGTAACTTACTCTGACGCGAATGACATGAGATATTGTTTCTGGTTCAAAAGATTTACTGAAAAAAGGTCAAAAAATATACAAAGTCACACGTCACACGGTAAATAAATATTATGCTCCCGTGCCTATGGACAGCTGTCTGTCTTCCAAACTAAAATGGCGCGAGTCATTACGTCACAATAATAAAGCATTTGGCCTAAACATATCAAATATTACAAAATTACTTTAGCTGAAAATACACTTATAAAAAGCAAATAACATGAACTGTAAATTATTATGAATTATAAAAAACACATATTACTTCCACAAATATTATTAAACAATTTCTTATGTTTTATGCAATCTGGCTCTTACACTGGTCTTGTCAGGTTTCCAAACTAAACGTTTGTCCCTTCTGAATTTAAATTTTTAGGTTTCAGATTCAAGAAACTTTTATTTGGCAACTGAAGTAAATAAGGATGTCTTTTTTCTGTCTATCCCACCTTGAAAGCTCTGTTGTTTCATAATTACCAATAATATGTTTTTTTGTTAGCACGTCCTGCTCTCTCTGAACACAAACCGCCAAGGCCTTCGTTTTTTTCCCTGATTCGCCCAGCCAATCATTTTAAGTCTGCTTGCCTTTTTCTCCCTGTACTTGAATGCGCGCGCACAAACACACACACACACACACACACACACACACACACACACACACACACACACACACACACACACACACACACACACACACACACACACACACACACACACACACACACACCAAGGACCCAGACTAATGTGCATTATCCTCAGAGCGTGGAGTCTTCAACAGAACAAGCTGCTTCTGTTGTGTTCCTATTTTATTGGACACTCTGCCAGGTCTTTGTAGTGCGACCCGCTATAGACCTACCAAACGCTTCTTTTTAGTGCCTGAGTCTTCAGTTGGTTTTTCTAACCCTCTTTCCATTCACCTCCCAGTCAAAAGGCAACGGGCGCCCCGCTGTGAGACATACAATGGAGTGAGAGAGAGAGAGAGAGAGGGTAGTACAGAGCGAGAGAGCAGGAGAGTGACAGGGAGAGAGGCAGACTCCATGTCAAGGAAGAAAGAAAAGGAATTGTGTGAAAGGAAATAAGAAGTTACTGATCATTTTCATACATCTTCATCTTCACTGACATATCCATTCCTTCCAAATGATCAATATAATTATGACCAGTTTCCGTTACTAAAAACAATGTTCTCTTTTCAAGTGGCACTGTTTTGCTTACATTTTTAGTTTTTCACCAAATGAGTCCTTTATGTCTTCTGTCTAAGACACTTGGGTCATATTCAATAAGTATTGTTTATAGCCTGGAAAGAGAAAAAAATACATCATATGTCAAATTAAACACTATTTATTCAATTAAATATATCCTGCTATTGCTTTTCTTAGTGTCAAAGGTAAAGACTTTTTGTTTCATGTTGTTTCCTCTGCATATTTCTCAGTCAGGAGATGATAAGAGATTGCATGGTGGTGAGACTGGTGCGAAGGTGTGTGTGTGTGTGTGTGTGTGTGTGTGTGTGTGTGTGTGTGTGTGTGTGTGTGTGTGTGTGTCTTTGTCAGTGCAGGCCAAATTTAAGAATCTAGGAAGTACTGTCTGCCTGAACCATGTTATTAAGCTGTCTGGAGACTGGCCCTCTCTGATCTGATCCTGTCAGACCCCATGGTACATGTGGCACTAGCTTAAATGCACATTGCCTATATGTCTTATAATGAACAGCATTTGCACTTGGGATAAGTGTCTCTGTGAGCGAACATGAAGGTAATGTATATTGCCTTTTTGTCAGCAGAGTTTTTTGATATTTATCATTTTCAGGTGGACCCACAACCTGTTCTATGAAGGAGTCAAGTCTTTGTTTATTTATTTTGAAATACCTTAGGGACCAATATATTGGATGGTTAGTTTCTGAATTGAATTTGAAGCTCCGATCTAATAGTTTAAGAAGATATAGAGTTGACCCAAAGCCTACTTTTAACCACATGTTGTAACACATACAAGATAAAGAAAGACAAAAATCACAAAACAATCAATGAACGGCATTATTTAGAAAAAAGGAAACTACATTTTGCGTTTAGGATAAGATGCGTGATTATGTCTACTCACACAAACAAACAACCAAGCAGCCAGCCACGCTCCGAGCGCACACGCGCTGTGTGTATATTTTTCTTGTAACTCCCAGAAGGAGCGTGACGAGCAAGTTAATCTATCCGCCAGCGATGCATGCGGCATGACACAAAGCTGTTTATTTCCCTTTTCCTCTCTGTGTCTCTCTCTCTTTCTCTCTCCTCCAGTAAAGCCTAATCAAGTTTGTATCAAGCTAAATAATGCCTTAGCGTGAAATTGGTGTCTTCAGTCAAAAAGCACTCCCAAGCCTGTACTACAAGAGAAGGCAATTATGCCCCCCACCCCCATCCTCCCGCTTTCACTGCTCTTGTTGCTCATGTACTTGTGTGTGTGAATATGCATTCACTTTATCTGCTAGACCCCGTAATTCATCTCAGCTGATCTTGACAACATTTGAGTCCATGTTCTTAACGTAGCTCAGACTTCTAATGAACCTAGTGGCTTTTATTTGACTTGTGTGTGTGTGTGTGTGTGTGTGTGTGTGTGTGTGTGTGTGTGTGTGTGTGTGTGTGTGTGTGTGTGTGTGTGTGTGTGTGTGTGTGTGTGTGTGTGTGTGTGTGTGTGTGTGTGTGTGTGTGTGTGTGTGTGTGTGTGTGTGTGTGTGTGTGTGTGTGTGTGTGTGTGTGTGTGTATGTGTCCCAGTCTGTAATGGTGAGCGGAGGCTTGCTGGGGGAACTTCTAGTTCAGTTATTTCTGGAGCTTCCCCCAGAGTCCAGGTACTCCAGAGGAATGCTCTCCCTCTCCCTCTCTCTCTCTCTGTCCTACTCCTTATCTCTCTCTCTCTCCTTGCCGCCCTCCTTCACCTCTTGTCTTTCTCCTCACCTCTTTCTCACCTTTCCTCTCCACCACTGACTTTGCTTTACTTCCGGCCTCTCACTCAATATAATTCAATTCCATTCAAAAAGCTTTATTGGCATCACTAAATTATAGTACATAAAAGTGTACACTTGAATTATAGGTTCCACCTTTTATAATACAATTAAATGGTAAAAACAATTACAATAGATAACTAATAAAATCACTCCACTCTTGTTTAATCTTTCAGTTTTCCTCTTTTCCTCCTCTCCTCACTCTCCTCCCTTCTCTCATCTCTTCTCTGGCACGTCTCTTCTTCTATTGATTCCTCTTCCCGCCACACTCACTCTCTCTGACAGACAGAAAAACAAATGTCAGATCAGAGAAGCTCTTTAATCTCAAGCTGTGCTGTTTGGCCCTGAACATCAACTCTGTGCTTGTTTGAGCGTTTGTGTGTGTGTGTGTGTAAAAATGAATGTTCTGCTCTCTTCTGATTTTCTTTGGTTGCGTGTTAATAAGCAGATCTTAGTTTTAAATGGCAGCGTTTCTTGTAATGTGTGTACACGTTACTTCAGGCACATGTTTTACGTGTTTGTTTATGTGCACTTTGTAGATACACAAAAACAAGTCAAAACAGTAGACTGGAGCTTACAACAGATACAACAAGAAGTCCTTTAAAACACCTGTTTAAGTGCTCTGTCATTTGGTTTCCTTTATGTGTCACATCAATAGCTTTTTTCAAGCCCTTGGGATGTTAAGCTGCTGTTGCGAGTGTAAGAGAAAGCACGAGAACATGCGTGCTTATGTTGGGGGTAATTTGGGGGATATCGGGGAGGTTGCGTGGCAACTGAGTTGGACAGCACAGCATGGTTTGAAACCACAATGACCTCATATACAGCAAGAAACAAAAGAGTAGGTGTGAGGAGCAACATGAATGAGAGATGACGCTATAGTTGAGATGAAAGTACAGAGGGAAGCATTAATGAAGGAGAAGAAATGTAGTGATGGCTGGAGGGAAAAGAACAGCAAATACTTTGAAGACAAATTCAGATTATCGAAACATTTTGGATCGAGAGAAAAAGAGAAAATAGATGAGTGGCGAAGAGGGGGGCGTAGGGGGGGGGGGGGGGGGGTAGGAAACAAGAGAGACAGCGAGAAGAGAAAGATAGAGAGCGCGATGAAGCTTGTCCGCCAGGCTTTGTGTGGTTGTTGTTCTCTCTCTCTGCCATCCATCTAAGCCCTCTGCTACCTCTGTCCCTTTACACACACACATACACACACACACACACACACACACACACACACACACACACACACACACACACACACACACACACACACACACACACACACACACACACACACACACACACACACTGCCCCAAAACCCCCAGACTAGTCGGATGTTTCTGGCCAATGGCTCAGTGCTTGGGATGTGTGTCTGTTGCGGGTGTGTTTATGTATTTTAAGGCTGTTTTGTTCAGAATGCAGGCAGGCAGTGAGAGAGGTTTTTACTGCTGATAAAAGTATTTGGTTAATCAGCTTCTGTCCCCGTCCCCTGACTAAGAATTGCTTGCTTATGTGTGTGTGTGCTCGACACAGGCCATTGAAGTTTTAGGGGGGAAGGGGGGGTCCCGCGGGGAAGGGCTGCAGATGGAGATTGGCATCAGCCCTCAGCCTGTAGCATCACACAAGTCATTCCTGGGGGAAAGGGAGGGCAGCCAATGAGAGCGTCCCTTTGGAGCTACAGGGAGTGAGCGAGTTGGGGAGGGGAGGAGGCTGGGGCTATGAAGTGGGAGGAAGAAGAGATGAGTGTCTAGAGGAGGAGAGTCAGACAGATAAAGAGAGAGAGAGAGAGAGAGAGAGTGAGAGAGTCGGATGACAATTACCCTCTTGACTTCTGTCCAGCACTAGTTGTCAATCAGCCCTGTCCCCTCTGGGGCGAGAGGCAGCGCATCATTGGCTACACTGACCCATATCCCGCCTCTCTGGGCCGGCCTGGCCAATGCGTGATTGGCCACAGTGATCCGTTTCGTCAAGAGATGTGGGAACACCAGAGCCTTGGGCAGCCTTGGGAATAAATGGCCCTGATACTGTGCGTGCAATGCATGTGTTGTTTAGGAAGGGGAGGGAAACAAAGACAAAGGCTTTTCTTATTGAGGCTATAGGCGCTTTCATCGGACAGAAGAGAAGAAGAGACAGAGATAAAATGTGGGGGAGAGGGTAGAAGAGGGGGAAGAAGGGACAGAAAAAAACTGAATTTGTGTGACGGAGAACGAGGGATATTTGAACAAAGCAAGGCGGGTGAGCAGTGGTCAGAAACACTTAAGAGATGGAGGGAGAGGAAAAAAGTGGCAGGATATGGATGATGAAAAAGGGAAGAGGATAGGGAGATGAAGAAAAAGATGCAGGAAATGAAAATAAAATGACATTGGAGAGAGAGGTGTTCTGTACTGTATGCAACAACAACTATGTAAATATGTGTGTATGATAAGATCATTGTGCTCCTCTCCTTCCTCTTTCTGTACTTTAAAAATGAAATGGGAGCATCGTGCCTAAACAGCCGTAGATGTTGTACGTGAGGCATTATCTGCCATCTATAGTATAGTTAACCTGCTTTTCCATACAACAAACTTCATCAGGGGTTTAGATATTTGTATCGAATGCGTAATAGAATCAGGTCACACCCTCTTTTCCACTCAGAATGAACTTGTGTTAGAGGGGATTGGATCGGTGGTGTATAGAGCAAAATATGTTGAAATAAGTAAGTGTACTTCAAATTTCTTCTATTTTCCAAAACTCTCTTCAGATTTTTAAAATATGTATTCTCCTCGGTTGCCAATGAGCACATTGTACCAACTTGGAATAGCTTTCGAGTCAGGAGATCACAACTGTGGCTCCGTTTTCCTGGATTCAGGTGCTGTGTCGGAAAAAGTAAATAATTGCCCTCACTCTTAAACCCATGTGTAAATATTTGCTTTGCCTAGCTAAAATTAGACAGTGCAGATGGCAGCCACACATCATTCCTGAACCGTATATGACAGCTACAGGTGTTCAATCACCTGAAAGAGAATGACCTCGTTACATTCTACAAGCAGATGAGGATGACTCATCCATTCATCTAAGCCCGTACACAGTGTGCCCTAATCACATTAAAAAGTCATGTTTTAATGGGTTCGGCTTTGTTCTTGCAAGAGGTGGTCTGAGCAGTGCACTTTAATAAAAACCAAAAGCATCAAAATTGCATTATGCCACAATTAGTGATAAGCCTTTTAGACAACACAGGCTGAATTACAGTGACGTTGAATAATGTGCGTTGTCCCTGGGTGAATAAAGTAGTTAGTATTCATTATTCATGTGGGATTTCAAAATGTGGCATGCAGATATTTATAATGATATGCCTTCCTTCCACATTTAAAGATTGAACTGAAGTCAAATCTCCACTTGTCTTTTTGAATTGATATTTTTTAAGAAGATAAGTATTAAATATGTTAAATTAATATTATATAAAAATACATACGAAGATTTTAGCTCATATTTGTAACTGTGGTAGTGCTTGGTACTTAATTGGCTTATTATTCCAATTGAAATGTTTCAGTGTGAACAGAAGAGAGATGAACTGAAGGCTAATAGAAGATGGAACAACACACATCTTCATCTGGAATGCTGTGTTCTCCCTTACAGACACATACACACCATTTATTTATTAGTTTTTGATTTATTAACATTTTTGTAATGTTAAACAGACACACACACACACACACACACACACACACACACACACACACACACACACACACACACACACACACACACACACACACACACACACACACACACACACACACACACACACACACACACACACACACACACACACACACACACACACACACACACACACAAATCCAATTGAACTATCCAGTTTTGTGTAAGCATGCTCAGACCCCCTGGTGTGTACAGGGTTCACAGTAACAGTGTGTGTGTCTCTGAGGGGGGACAGAGGAAGGCTAGGGGAATTCTAAATAAAGCTTTGTGTGCTCGGCTAATGAAACTGACGTTACTCCCAATGGAAAGATGGGCACAGACAGAGTTCTTTCTGAAACATCCAAAACTCTTTTTTTTTTATCAGAATTTCACATTTTTATATTTGTCAGGGGAAAAAAATACAGAAAATCTCTGTCACAACTAGACCAGGGAAGCCCAGCTCAAGCAGAGAGTGGTCACAGCAGGGAACCAAGATGAACCTTTGATTTCAACCTTTGATGTTGGTAAAGATACTGAAGGTATCACTCACACTGCATTGTATTAAACATGCAACCCACAACATGGCTTTATTTAAGTGGTAATGTGCTTTAGGCATTTTGCAGGAAAAGCCCTTTTTTTATTAGCCTAGAGGAAGTAGTTGTGCTATATTTTCCCTCTTCCCATACCTTCTCTCATGTGTTTCTGTCTGCTGTGTTTGGCAGACAGGTTAGTCATGGTGGGAGGTCTCTCTCTATCCGCGCTGCCTGGGGTCTGTTCAGGCAGATGGACAGACTTCAATTCATGATCCTGTGTGGGTCTGTATGTACTGTATGTGTGTGTGTGTGCTCTGCTGTGCTGTGTGCGCATATGTGCTTGTCCAGGGATCCATTAGTCCATTATTAGCACACTGTGGTCCACATCTGGCCCTTACTGCAGAACCAGCTCCAGATTCTCAGAGGGAGATTTCAGGCTTGATACAAACGCTTGAATCCTGACGCGGGGGTTTGTTTATTTAGTTTTTCAGGAGAGGGAGTCAGTCCTCTTAACATTTTTGGTCAATACAACATGTATTTATGGCAACACTGCTTGCCATCAATTAATAAGCCGTCCTGTCTTTTTACTCAAGCTATAAGGACATCCTAGCTCACTGAAGGTAAACTACATACCACTGTTTTGAGATGGACTTGACGCTTCATTTCTGACCACAATTTTGTTCAACAGTAGCTTTCTTACCTCGCCAAATGTTTGCGTTTTTGAAGACACTCAGCATCTACGGATTAAATATATGTTTTTGGTTATTTTTAGAAAGTGCCTCAGCAGCTTATTTCTTAATGTGAGTGTTGTATTATTCTGGGCGTGCTATGCCTATAAACAGCTACTGTATGAGCCGCGTGCTGTGTTTGACTGAAAACCAAGGCTGGTATTATTCCCACTATGTTAGTTGCTATTGAATACTCGCCTCACACTTTCATGGTGTGGTGGCTTCTATATTGTGAAAGTGAGCTACGCAGCCTTGCTTCAAATGGAAGAATTGAACTGTAGTTGCATTTAGTTCAGCTCAACCTTTTTGATTGAGCCTTTTTAATTCCAGGGAGCTGAACATTGAGGATAAGAATGGCAGGAGGTTTCAAGATCATTTTAGTGAAGGCTTAAAACCATTTTTTTTCCGAGGACGGTTGAATTTTGTCTCAGTGTGTAAAGTTTCTGAAGTGTGAATGGTCTACATTACCACTATTGGGAATAATGAACAACGCACATAGGGAGCCACCAAAGCTCTCCTTATATACCGTCTGCACATTGTATCCCACTGTGTGAAGTTAACAATGAACATGGAGCCAACAGTTTGTTTTTCTTAGGAACACTTCACTGATTTATAGCTTCTTGTTTTGATTGGGTCTTTTGGCTTGGCGTGAATGTTCGGAGGATGGGGTGGGTCCGGGGGGAGCTGGTGAGGATGTGGAGTGTGGAATATGAGGAGAGGTATACAGAGATGGAGGGGTGGGGGTCACAGGATGAGAACTAGGGATTTTTGGAGAGATCAAAGACCAAGGTGAGTAAGTGAGAAGTGAGGAATGGTGTGGTGGGGAGGGGGAATGTGCAGGAAACCCCATTGTGTGGTGGCTCGGGCCATTTCCTGTTTGTGTGCCAGCTGCACTTCCTTCCCCTCCTTCCTGTTGTACCCAGGAAGTCAGTGTCACATTCCAGCTCTGATCAGCTCCCAGTGTGCGTCGCAGAGGGACCTCAGGACATTGTCATTGTCCATACCTGCATGTATGCTGCTTCCCCATGCTCTATTTTCGGGGGTGTTTGAATTACACACATGTACAGAGGCAGTAGATACACAACACGTCCATAATCCTCAAATAAAACTGCTAAAGTAGTGATCACAGTTGAATATTGTATGTTAGCGTTGTCATTTCTATCTCTGAAATATTGTTGTGTGGGGTCAATATGATGTCATGAACGGTGTATAGGCTAGTAGTTCAGCAGGAACTATGTTGTTGCTTAACATAGCATGGGGTATACTTAAAATGTTAAATAGTTATAAGATACCCCTCACAAATACTGTAAGCCCATGCTAATGTCATCAAGTTGCTTGTTTCATCCTAAAAGTATGCCGTTACTTAACATGACAGACGAGGAAAAGCAGCACATCCTCATAATTCAGCAATGTCAACTTAAATGACAAGGAGATGATTCAAATATTTAGTTTTCATTGGTCTAGCCTTGTCTGTAACCGCCGTCTTTGCTGTTCAAATTGCAAAGTGCACTTTTTTTGTGCAGAAAATATTTGATGAAGACAAATCTCTTGCCCTTTTTCTTTTCAGCGGTAGAAGAAGGAGAGTCTTCAGAGTGTGGAGGGACCTGGGATGAATCATCTGTCCAGACAGGTTAGTGCACACACACACACACACACACACACACACACACACACACACACACACACACACACACACACACACACACACACACACACACACACACACACACACACACACACACACACACACACACACACCTGCACAGATAGTGTAATGGAGTTCCAGCAAGCTGTCGGATCCACACGAGAGGTTTAAGTCTATACGTCTCTCACACAAAAACGCACAGAGACACAATTTGTAATATCAATTCCACATGGTTTATAATGGCCAGCTCTGGGGGATATCAAGGAGAAAATGGAGGACTAGATGGAGAGATGAAGTGAACCCAGAAGGAATTATGATGGAGGGATTGGGGGAACGTATTAGAAGAAGGAAAAGCCATATAGGAGAGAAACGAGGAGATTAAAAGAGAGAGAAGGAATGAGAGGGAGATGTGGAACGGGACTGGTCTCAGGAGTCGGGCTGAATGGAAAGAGAGATGACAAAGGGGATATGGGAAGAGAGATAGAGAGATGGGTGGAGGGGGGCAAGAGAGAGATTTGTGTGTGCTTTTTCACTACTCTCTGTGGTCTGTTGATATCCTGGGAGGAAGTCTGAGGGATGGTTGGGTTTTTCTTCTCTTTTTCGTTCTTTTCTTGGATTCTTTTGTTTTTCCTTTGCGGTTTCTCCAAACCGACTGCCTCATTTCTCCCCCTCCGTCTCTCCCTCTCTACTTCTATCTTCTCGCTTGTTTTCCACCCTGTGATGGAAACATGTGAAAGTTATCCTCACTCGCCCTTTTGCCTTGATGGAAAAGGAACTAAGGAAATGAGTTAGATTTTCTGTCAACATAGAAGGACAGCAATTGTATGGATTCATTGTCTTATTTATTCATTTGCAGTATTGCAGGCCAAACCTTATTGTGCTGCTACAGCATTTCAAGGCAAATGAAATAACAGTTTCATTATGAGTCTGCGTACTATCTGGGAATTTCCATTTATCACAACTGTTGTAATGAGTCAAAGATTTCTCTGTGAACAATTGTGCGTCTACTGGCTGTATTTGCTAACGCTAACGCTGGCACTACTGGGCTATTGAGATTCTCACTGCCGTCATCAGTGCTCGGTAAAGAGAAACCATGGCAAAAACAAAGCAGTTTGTCTATGGTAGGTGTTTGTCAGCTGCTGTAGCTAGTTTTTCTTGCTCTGGTTTGCAGCCTATCAGAGAGCAGTTTAACACTTCCTCTGACTAGATCCCAACAGAGGAATAAGATACTGCTGAATGTGGTAAATATTGCAGTTATCTCTCTCCCTCTCCCTCTGCTGCCCTGTCTCTAGTTCAGCTCTGCAGGGATAAAAGGATCGGAAAGTATCACCCTTGGGCTGTCGATGACGTACTGAACCATCCCATACTTGCCCCCCCCCCCCCCCCCCTCCACCTAACCCTTTGAGGCCTGTAGTAACTCTCCTCCGGGGTTGCTGTGTGTTTGTGTGCATGGTGTGTGTGTGTGTGTGTGTGTGTATGTGTGTGTGTGTGTGGTGTTGTGTGTGTGTGTGGTGTTGTGTGTGTGTGTGTGTGTGTGTGTGTGTGTGTGTGTGTGTGTGTGTGTGTGTGTGTGTTAAAGGGGGTGCTGACTGAGGTCCTGGGTGGCTCACTAGAACTGCTGCGTGTGTCAGTTCCTGCAGGAAGCGCGGTCCCATGACACACACACACACACACACACACACACACACACACACACACACACACACACACACACACACACACACACACACACACACACACCTATCTCACACTCTTCTTCCCATAAAGGCATACTGTCCCATATTCCCTTACTCAGGCACTCTTTCAATTTATTTTTTACCGTCAATTCCCTGTCCTCTCACATATTTCCTATAACTTTTCTGTGCATGCCTCCCTTAAAAAATCTCTATATTTGATTCTCTTTGTCTTTACTTCTCTTTCTATGTTCTCCTGTCCTTTGCTTTCATTTTTGTAATCTTAAAAAAAAAAGTTTTCTCATATTCGAATGTGTTAGTAAAAGAGGTGAGCAAAATTGATGCCTAGCCCTTATTTGGGGATTAGGAGAAAAAAAAAGAGACACGGTTTCCTTTTCTCCCCGGGAGATTGTGTCGACAAGGAGCAGGGGAGAGAGAGAAAAGGGAGAAATTTATAATATACCTTTCCATCCTGCTATTAAATTCCCAAACTCCCACCCATTCCAAAATCCTTTCTCTACTCTCTTTTTGCTGTCTTATTCCCTGTGCCTCTCTTTCACTTTCTCTGGAAAATGTGTGTTGAGTTTGGAAAGACCCGCGGGAGGGAAGGCGGAGGGAGGGAGGGAGGGAGGGAGAGAGGGAGGGTGACTCGAAGGGAATAGCATTGAGCCAACTCTCATTCTCCCCCCTTTCCTACATCTACTCCTTGCATTTCCTCCTCTTCCTCCGAGGCCAAAGGTGCCCCGACACCCTCACTGTCTCTGTCCAGCCCTGAGTCAGTAGGACAGAAAAACAATTTGTCCACGTTTCCTGTGTGAGAGGTTGTCAACAAAGGGAAAAGAGAGAGAGAGAGAGAGAGAGAGAGAGAGAGAGAGAGAGAGAGAGAGAGAGAGAGAGAGAGAGAGAGAGAGAGAGAGAGAGAGAGAGAGAGAGAGAGAGAGAGAGAGAGAGAGAGAGAGAGAGAGAGAGAGAGAGAGAGAGAGAGAGAGAGAGAGAGAGAGAGAGAGAGAGAGAGAGAGAGAGAGAGAGAGAGAGAGAGAGAGATGTAAACAGGGCAACTCTGCTGCAGCCTGCCTGGCCTTACCAAGAATCATCTGTTAGGACTTTATCGTATGTACAGGTGTGTGTGTGTGTGTGTGTGTCTGGTGAAGTCCTCTCTTTCTCTAGAGTCTCGTTGTTCTCGTTGACTGCCGACAACACACTCACTTACACACACATTCACACACTGTTTCTCTTGGACCATGCAAACACAGATACACACAGGGTCACATACAGAGCGAGCCAGTGAGTCATCATGGAAAAGGTTTGTCAGGTCCCCAAGCTAAAAACTGAGAAACTGAGACCTTACTGCATTATTTTTCTGCACGGCTTAAGTGCTGTTCGAGTGTGTGTGTGTGTGTGTGTGTTAATGGGTGTGTGGGGACGAGGACATGGCTAGCCAGACAGAGAGTTGCCTCCTCCTATCAAATGACAGAAAGTATCATGAAGGTGCAGTTTCTGTCTTAAAACATGCAGTAGCTGAATCCATTCAGTTTACATGTAATGCAAACGTCCATGAGATAGCAACGAAAAATAACCAATGTAAAGGCCTTCCGTTGCATTTTCGAATTTAACATATTTTTTGTGTTCAACACTGCACTCCAATGTTTGTGTGTGTGTGTGTGTGTGTGTGTGCACTTTTCATCCAGTATCTTGTGGAAGTGTTAACCAATTTGAAAATGTCAGTGGTATCTCCTCAGGGGAAACATTTGTGCTTGTTCTTTGTTCAAATGATAAAAAAAAAGATTAGATACACAGGTGAAACTCATATTATTAGAATATCATGGAAAAGCTCTTTTTTAAATCTAATTGAATTCAAAAAGTGAAAGTTCATATATTCTAGATATATTAGATATAGAGTGATATATTTCAGGCAATTTTTTGTTTAAATGTACAGGATTCAGGCTTACAGCTCATGAAAACCAGAAATCGAGCATCTCAAAATATTAGAATATTCTTTAAGGCCAATCAAAACAAATATTTATAATACAGAAATGTCACTCTTTTCATATGTATTTTCATTCATCTACTATAAACTTGGTCTGGGTTCTTATTTTGCATGAATTATTGCATTAATGGGGCACGGCATGGTGACGATCAGTCTGTGGCACTGCTGAGGTGTTATGAAGCCCAGGTTGCTTTGATAGTGGCCTTCAGCTCGTCTGTATTGTTGGGTCTGGTGTGTATCATCTGCCTCTTGACAATAGCCCATAGATTCTCTATGGAGTTCAGGTCAGAATAGTTGTCTGGCCATTCAAGTACTGCAATACCATGGTCAGTCAACCAGTTACTTGTGGTTTCTAGCACTGTGGACAGGTGTCAAGTATTGCCAGAAATGGAAATTGTCATCTCCATAAAGCTTGTCAACAGACGGAAGCATGAAGTGCTCTAAACTATTCTGGTAGATGGCTGTGTTGACTCTGGACTTGATAACACAGTGGACCAACAGCAGCAGATGACATGATACCTCAAATCATCACTGATACAAACACAATGTTTCGTTTCATTTGGAAATCAAGGTTCCACAGTCTAGAGGAAGAGTGGAGGGGCACAAAATCCAAGTTGCTTGATGACCAGTGTCAAGTTTCAACAGTCAGTGATGATTTGAGGCACCATGTCATCTGATGGTGTTGGTCCACTGTGTTATCAAGTCCAAAGTCACCACAGCCATCTACCAGAAGATTTTAGAGCACTTCATGCTTGCATCTGTTGATTAGCTCTATGAAGATGCTGATTTCCTTTTTCCAGCAAGACTTGACACCTGTCCACAGTGCCAAAACCACTAGTAATTGGTTGACAGACCATGGTATATTGTGCTTGATTGGCCAGACAACTCTCCTGACCTGAAACCCATATATAATCTATGGAGTATTGTCAAGAGGCAGATGATACACACCAGACCCAACAATACAGACGAGCTGAAGGCCACTATCAAAGCAACCTGGGCTTCCATAACACCTCAGCAGTGCCACAAGCTGATAGCATCCATGCAACGCCGTATTGAGGCAGGAATTCATGCAAAAGGGGCCAAAACCTAGTACTGAGTACATATGCATGATTATACTTTCTAGAGAGCCGACATTTCTGTATTGAAAATCATTTTTTTATTTATTTCAATTAATATTCAAATTTTATGAGATTTTGAATTTGGGGTTTTCATAAGCTGTAAACCATTATCATCAAAATTACAACAAATAAAGGCTTGACATATCTCACTTCGCATGCAATGAGTCTATATAATATATTAGTTTCACCTTTTAAGTTGAATTACTGAAATAAATGAACTTTTGCTTGATATTCTAATTTTTCGAGTTTCACCTGTACATGATCAGAGCAATTTTTTTTTTATCCTTTATTTATACAGGTAAATCCCATTGAGACCGAAGACTCTTTTACAAGGGAGACCTGTTTTCCTTTCCCACGTTACCATTCACACACACACATTCATAACACCGATAGCAGGGCTAACTATCGACATTCACACGAGGCAAGGTGGGTGAAGTGTCTTGCCCAAGGACACAACAACTATGACACAGGTGGCAGGGCGGGGATCAAACCTCCAACCCTTTGATCATCAGCCGACCCGCTCTACCAACTGAGCCACAGTCGCAATGTGTCCATCCACCACCCATAGGGATATGTGGAGTGTGTGAGGAATGCTAGGAAGTGGGATTAAACAGGAACAGTAAAAAGCATTGCGGTAGTGAGAGAATGAAGGAAGGTTTAGAGGTAGTATCATTCTCCTCTTGGTTGACTGTAATATGTTCATGATGGCCAGAGCTGAGGAAAACAGGACACTGGCCTGTCTCTGTGTCCCTCTCTTC
>NC_137234.1:31906471-31914919 GCF_949987685.1 Ammodytes marinus | reverse complement strand
CCAAAGAATATTGCTTATTACTTTTCCTCTAGAGACACACGGTGTAAAAACATCTTCTCTCCACTTCCTTGCCTAATGTTGTGTGCTGTCTTACACCGGTGCCTGCATATAAAACACATTTCTTAACAGGGTCTGTAATATATAGTAGGACTTGTTCTTCAATGTCATGTGGACCAATACTTTGTCCATGAATGCATGATGGTTATGACAAAGAATGTAGTTAGTAATGATTTATAAGCGATCAATCAATGGGCTGTTTGCTGTGATCCATCTTTTTAATCCATTGAGGAAATGTGCAAGTGATTTACATTTTTGTGGCGACTACACACATGCTATGTAACAGCTGTGGATGCAGGGCAGTGAATTGTCCTCTCTATTGCTATTTTAAAATGCACACACACACACACACACACACACACACACACACACACACCACACACACACACACACACACACACACACACACACACACACACACACACACACACTCTCTTACACACAACCCTTTGAACCAGACACTGACATGACATCCACATTGACATTTCTACACAATCTCTGAATGACACTGCAGACAGGGTAGTGGACACGTCAAAGAGTCTCAATTTAGTTTTGTCTTTGTGCTGTTTTTTTATTTATTTTTTTTACCTGCAGACCCAAACAATGCTTTTAAATCTGCTGCTTCTCTACCAGTCAGTTCATTTGCTTTAATTGCATTCACTGTGCATCCCAGGTGTGCAACAGCCCCTCATTACATGGCTAGAAGTAATATCAGCAAGGCTCTGTGACTCAAGGACAGATAAAAAAAAAACTGCACTCTTCTGTATCATATGCGTTTAGGATACAATTATGAATGCCGTTGCTGTTGTTTTCATTTAGCAGTTTTCTTTTGGATTTTACAAATCTTTTGTAGTCTTACTGCAGTATGTGATATTTACTTGTTGTGCGTCTCTATGGATGATGTAAGAATATAACAGGGTGTCTTGGGTCGGGATTGGAGGATTGTGTGTGTGTGTGTGTGTGTGTAGGGGAGAGAGAGAATGTGAAATTATTCTTGGCATAGGGACAGTCTGTGACTCAGAGATAATGGTCCTCTGTAGAGCGTATGTGTGACTATGTCTATGGGTGACTAAAGCTATAGGCTATCCTGCTGATGTGTGTCTGTCGGTGTGTTTTTGTGTGTACAAGAGAGAGACGGTGAGGGGATGGTGCACACAGGCTATTTGCCAGCGACCATAGTACTATTCAATCAATAACACACACACACACACACACACACACACACACACACACACACACACACACACACACACACACACACACACACACACACACACACACACTTACACACGACCCTGCTCACCCTGCTTACCCATGGGAGTTGCCTGCTTTCATTAAGTCGGCTTGCTTTTTCTTTCTGGTCTGGTCAGGGTGGGGTGGTTGGTGTAGAAAAAGAGAAAGAAAGGAGATGTGAGTGAGTTTTGTGAAAAATTGGAGAAACACAAGTTGAGAAAAATAGTAATAATTTGTATCAGAGACCTTCACAAGACTAGAATAGTGATATTACTGACCTCAGTGGATCATTTTGGACAAGCTTCCTTTTTCCTGTTCACATCTTGAGACGGGCTATTGCAGGTCTAATACCTTCAACATCATATTCAGATATCACAACAATAACTTTCAAGATATATTGCCATAATGATTCTTTAGCACAGCCCTGCAAATAGAACCAACCAATTGGTGCAAATACCGTTTGGTGACTTAGTGACTCATGCTGAAAAATGTGCTAAAAACACAATGGGAGCGCACACAGATGAACTGCCAGACATAGTTGCCTAGCTAGGAGGTCCGTTGCCACAGTCTGAGAATGGTAATGATGTCTGAAGGGAGGTGTGTGGGTCGGCAGGGGGTAAGGTGTACAGTACAGAACCATGTGTAAACAGAAACACCAGCAGCTGTGTTAGCCTCTCTCATCCCTTTATCTTGTGGGCTGAAAATGTAATAAAAGGACAAGTAGACAAGAGAAAAAAAAACAAGTATACTCAGAGAAAATAAGTGAGATGAGGACGGAGGGATGCAAGATGAAGAGGTTTCATCTGGCTCCTCCCTCTGTTGCTATGACAGCAGGTTGTGTTGGCATGCGCTGGAGTTGGCACTGCCCTCACCTCTGGCATCAGGGCACCCTGGGGGAGTGTGGATGTGTGTGTGCACCTTGTGTGTATGCGTATGCTTTCATTTGAGAGGCACGCAGGAGATGCTGCACTGAAAAATATTCCAAAAACATACCAATTTATACAGAACATTTTTGGTTTCCAAATGTATTTTTACCTCACATAAGAGAGATTTGCGTTTTTTTTAAGAGGCCCACATTACAAAATAGTAATACCTTTACAAAAAGTGGATTTTACATTCCATTGAGAAAACCCCCAGCATTTCACTGATTTCAGACACAATATGAGAAGAGTAAATGTTATACGAATGACCTGTCTGTATTTGTGCAAACAAAAGAGATGAGATAGCTAGGAAAAGTAGTGAGTAAAGTATTTAAACGTTTCTCGAGTCCTAAAATTGACTTTAGTTATTAGAATAACAGTCATAAAACATAACTGCTTGTGTTTGCATTCCAGCATGCACACATTTATGCATGTTTGTACGTGTGTGTGCTTATTTAATGATCAGTTAGTGTGCCTCTGGTGCTTGCACTTCTGTATGTGTTTTTGCGTATATTGCCATGTGTGAAGGTGAGCTTGCACATGTGTGTGTGTGTGTGTGTGTGTGTGTGTGTGTGTGTGTGTGTGTGTGTGTGTGCGTGTGTTTGGTCAGCCAAGGGGCCACTGTCTCTCCCTCGTCCAGACGGTGCTCTCACCACTGGACAGATGGCCAGCACCCTCCCTCTCTTCTTCACCATCCCTTCGTCTATCCCTCCATTACTGTCTTCCTCTCCCCGAATGCCCCATCACCTCAATCCCTCGTTCCCCACCTCCCAGCATCCCTCTGCCCCTGTCTCCCATCTCACAACGCTCCAATAATAAATCAGATTGGGATGGAACCTGTGCACTGCCTCACTCTAATTAGTCTCACTTTCACACATTAAAGCTGGGATGGAGGATTTGGGGAGAAAATGGCAGTTGGGATAGAGATTCGAATCCAAATACCTCAACCGCTCCACTTGTTCTCTTTGGTCCCTCCCCTATGGTCCCTCCCTGACACACTCTACACCAACAAAGTCGTGCCAAAGTGAATGGACAGTCCCAACAGCCAATAAGAACAGAGAATCGGAGCCTCGCTCTGAAATGTCAGCTCATGTTAGCTTTGACCAATCAGAAATCACATACCCCAGCTTTAACACACTTTCTCTCTTACACTCGTCGACTAAGCTATCCTACTGATTTTCTATTGTACCTGCTCAGATATCCTGATGCTGGGGGGACCGGCCTGTTTTAGTGTCAGACTGCTCCTTATAACAAAATGAAATGAATTAAAAATAGGTAAGACAATTATTATACTAATCATAATAGAGAAAGGTCACTTACACACATCAAATGATGTTGGAAGCTCTTAATGGACACAACCTAATTAAGAGTTTTATCCTTTTTGACCCACTCACTAAAGAGAGTCAATTTTCCATTAAAAAGTAACAGAAGTTATTGATTCTCTGTAATGGCCTGCACTTCACATGTAGTAACAAGACATTGAACTTCTACCTGAACCAATACACGTGTTCATTAGCTGCACTTAATCCATCCAAACAGAAAGCTCTGCAAGTCAGTCCTCAAATTCACATCTTCCTCTTCTCTCTTTTTCCAGTTATTGTTGGACAGTTGTTGCGTTCTAAGTCAACAGAGTGGAAGTATAGTTATACTGGAGGTTGTAATTATACGTTTGGTTGTATCATATTGTGTTTATTTCTTTGTAGAATATACAAACGTGGCATTTGTTGCTCCTCAAATGCTATTCTGAATGGGTTTTGTTGGTTGGTCTAGTAGATTTAGAATGATGTGTTTGTATTAAGTTATTCTCGGAACATTGCATTGCTGCGAGGTTAAATCATTTGAGAAAGAAGGCAGCAGCGCTCTGTAGAAAAGCAGAGGGCACAGAGCAAAAAATGTGTAAGCCATTTCCTTCACTGCATCAATAGGAATTACAGTTCAATCTCCTCTCCGGGCCAGTGTCTTCAGTGTCAGGCCTATTGGATCCTCAGCGTTTATAATGTGATAATAAGGTGTGAAAATGGAGACACAAAGGAGCAGTGAGGATTGGGCCCACACGGCCTTCCACTGGTCCCCTCTCACACTCTGCTACCAGGACACACACACACACACACACACTCACACGCTGGTGGAGCGATGTCCCACACACACTCAGTACAATTTAGTCAAATGGCACACATAATTGTTAGAAACAGAGCTAGAAAATAAGCCAAAAATAATCCGAATTGTGCAGGAAAATAATAAACCGAATCTAGAAAATATAGAAAGCAAAAAATGGGTTGTATAAGAGCGGGGACAAGGTGGAGGAAAAATGGAATTGCCAATAATGTTGTATCCGGGGGTTTGCTGTAGCAATGTGAAAAAAAAGCATGTGTATGTAGATTTTGAACTCATGGGTATATGTTGTGTCTCTCTTCCACAGAGGTGCAAGCGTCGGAGCGAGAGGCAGAGCTGAAAGAGAGACAGGGGCTGGGCGGAGGAGAGGACGGAGAACAAGAGGAGCCCGACGACCATGACGACGACCTGGACGACGACTCCATCTTCACCTGTGACAACTGTCAACACGACTTTGACTGTCTGGCTGAGCTCACCGAACACAGAACCAACCACTGCCCAGCCGGTAAGAGGCTATATGTGGGGCTGGCATGGTAGTTGTGTATTCTGATTGACAGCAAACGCTTTCATCACCGTTTACCTTTTTCACAAACACAGGGTGGTACGGAGTGAACTGAAGGGTTAACTGCAATGGTTACATGGTGACATGATATGTCAAAGAGACGCCGTGCTCTTTTAGCGCTGTGCTCGTGTATCCTGTATACCTCATTTGATAACGCGCTTGAATAGCAACTGAAAGGTGTTAGTGGTGGTGGATAATGTCATTCTGATTATAGAAATAGATTAAAATGTAGTGTTACGTGCATATAGTGGAATAAATACACCTGTTAGACACAGCTGAAGCACCAGCCTCACGGTGCTGGTGCAGACAGCTGCATAGATTCAAAATAGAGCGTGAGACAGACAACACAAACACCCGTCTGAAAGACATTTCGGTGTAGACGGGTTAAGGTGCAGCTGTCACGTTGAAGCTGCATCATGCCTAATCACCTCTCATTGGTTCCATGGGTGACTCAGAACCAGCCCTGTTTCTGGATACCTATAGCTATTGGATTCAGTTGTACCCATGTGTCCCACAAGGACACACACACACACACACACACACGCACACGCATACGCACACGCACACGCACACACACGCACACGCACACAAAAGCTGTTATTCGTACTGGTGTAATTAATGGTGGGGCTGAAAGGAACACAACGGGGGCATCTGGTTCCTACAGATTAATCCAAACACTCGCTTAACAGGCCAACACATGCACAAGCGCGCACACTTTCTTGCTTCTGCAAGGCGGACTGCCTTTTAGCATGTGAGAGACTGTGTGTGTGTGTGTGTGTGTGTGTTTACTTTTGATAGGGGCTGAAGAAATGGAGAGAAGGGGGATGGAGGACTTTGTTTGAACTGGTAAAGATAGTGTTTCCAGGGACCCCCTGCCTCAGCAACCTCTCGTTCACCCGCTGGCTTGACATCCAATCCCGCCAGAGTCATTGGTCTTAGGTCTCATATACAGCCTCAGAGAGATGCTTGGAGATGCAATAATACAGAAATGGTGTTTTGTTTGCCTTTATTAGATAGTGTGCAGTGCAGAGCAATGGAATATACTGTATGTAAAGAAATAGAGAGGTCCCTGACCTTTACAGCACAATCATCAACATCTTTTGATGATTGATTTTACAGGATTTGGGGAACACACGTCAATCATCTAAAAGCAAACCAAAGAAATACTACAGAACTGCACTGAAAAGAGAACTCTGACACTCAATATGAATGTCTTTTACTTTCAGATCCAAAGCCTTAGACTTGTTCAAACGTAGGCTTTGTTAGCCCCATCCACTGTGTCCTAGGGTCTGTTTCATTGTAAAGTAACACAATAGTAAGCTACATCTGTCATCTAGCTTCCTTTTCTTTAGTGAGGAAAACGATTAAATATTTTTTATTTTCCTTGTCTTTCAAACCTCCCCCCCACCCACACACACACACACACACACACACACACACACACACGAAACACGCTCAGTCGCACTCACAATCTCACACAGAGAATCACACGGCTAAAAGCACAGGGCTGCTGTCAGGGCGCGGGATGTGGCCTGTGATTTCAGCACGTAGTCTGGGGACGGCTACATGTTGCTGAGTGAGGAAGCAGAGGGCGGGGGGGGGGGGGGGGGGGGGGGGGGGGGGAAAGGCAGAGAAGAAAGAAATGAAATGAAATGATAAAACATGTTTGTCCCAAGAGAAAGAGTGGTCGAGATTGCAAAAATAATCCCCCAGCTCGGTGGGACGTCTGTGTGTGTGTGTGTGTGTGTGTGTGTGTGTGTACTGTGATTTCTGTACGTGCATGTATCAGTGTTGTCTGGTAATGCATTTGTATGGAGGAGAGAGGGAATGTGTGTATGAAGTCAGTGTTGGGACCACAGCTTTCTGGTTATTATTGAGGAGAAGGCTAAATTAAAACACATGGACTAAAGAATCCTTTTAAGTTCTGTAGTATAGGAACCCCTGGGAGCCAGTTTAGTAGGAGGGCATGGAGCGCACTCACACACACAAACACATAAAGCACTCAGACAACTGGGGATAAGCACATGCCACTGGATCTGCACAATAGAGTCAATGTGTTGACGCAGTTGGTAGTTAGATGGTGTGTGTGTTTGTCCCTGAGCAGACACCAAAAAAGTCAGACATCAGCCATCTTTGTTGAGGATGACAGGGGCCATCTTGCCAGAAGTAGCTAGCTATGATATGACTAAAACAGTTTTGGGTAACGTTTTCGTGCAGTTTTATGGGGAGGTGTAGTAGATTTGCAGCAATAATTAAACACTTGAAAAAATACAATTAAGAACATGACGGACTTTATTTACTTTGATACACATGTCTAGTCATAACCTTAGAAAGACAAAAGATATTATTTATAATTGCAGGAAATTTAATGAAATCAATTTTCATTTCATACAGCCTGCTCAAATACTGAATTACTACAGTATGAAACGTTGAACATGTTCAGTTTTAAGTGCCTATCTGGTAAAGCTTCCTGTAGGCATGTCCACTGTAATGGTCGTTTGTTTAATAGTATCTGGTGTACTGTACTGTATCTGCTGGTCCCAGATGCAGGCTTGAGAGCCATGTTAGTTAGCACTGAACTCTCAGCAGAAAGTGCGCTGGAATCTGTAATGCTAACTATACTGTTGTAGCAAATGGGTCCCAAGTTAGCAGCTAGCTGCGGCTATAACATTCAATGGGTCCCAGGTGCGAGAGTGAAGCATCAAGTAATTCAGTGCCACTCTAGCAGAAGGCCTATAAAGAGGCACCATTAATTTGAGTGGAAATTGGACAAACACACACGCACACGGTAGTGGCTCAGATCAATGGCACATGAATGTGTGTGCACCCACTGAAACACGTCGCACATACCGTGTGCGACGTGTTTGAGTTAACCAGACGCCACACATCTGGTTAATGAAATGCCACATTAATGTGCATGAGCCTGACTGCTCAGCTGGTTATGTGTGTGTGTGTGTGTGTGTGTGTGTGTGTGTGTGTGTGTGTGTGATAGAGATGTTGTGCCTCCATTACAATATACAATTGTTATTCCGATCTGCTGTAGCTTAAAGCCGTGTTTGCTTTTAAATTGTGGATACTCTGTGTGTGTTTTTGGTTGAGTATACACACATCCCGCATGTGTGTGTAGACTGATTTAACTGACAAGTAGTTCAGTAATTATATAGCTGTAGTGAAGTAGCTAGCGCACAATGACACAAATGAGACTTGGTATTATTACTACTAATGGGATAGGATCTCATGCCATGTAATGCACCTCAGTACTTCTCAGAAGAACAAAGCTGCAATATCCATTGTTTTCATTGTGGTGCTGCCTGATATTCTGTACTACTCCACATGGTTTTGAACCTCTTGAGCAAACTTGCTGAAGGATAGTGTTTAATATTTTTACGTGTGTGATGTTGTGCTTTTAGTACATGTGGGCCTACATCCTGTGTGTGTACAGCACAGTGCGAGAGAGAAGGAGAGACACAGTGAGAGAGAGAAGGAGAGACACAGTGAGAGAGAAGGAGAGACACAGTGAGAGAGAGAAGGAGAGACACAGTGAGAGAGAGAAGGAGAGACACA
>NC_137234.1:31868971-31901471 GCF_949987685.1 Ammodytes marinus | reverse complement strand
GTGTGACCTCACAGGTATTAACAGTAGCAGAAAAGGAACAGTAAGTTTGACTGTTTGTTCGGACCACCTCGAATGTTACTGACACTACTACGTCAGGCAAGGTTGTTAAGGGCTTTTGTAAACCTAGGAAACGGAGCATTGAGTATTTGTGATCATAAAAAAATATTTCTAAATATATATAAGTGTGTGTGTGTGTGTGTGTGTGTGTGTGTGTGTATGGATGGGGTAAGGTCAGGATAGAGTTGTCATGGGGCCTCTTCCATGTGGGTGTGTGTGTGTGTGTGTGTGTGTGTGTGTGTGTGGGAGGGGGGGGGGGTCTGGATAATGAGGAACAGGCCATTCCCTTGGATTCCTGCACCCCTGCCAACAACCAGGACCCCCAGAACCTATTCCCCCCTCTCTCTTCTTTTCTTCCCCCTCTCCCATCCCGCTGACACCTGGGACTTTTTTCCTCCTTTTCTCCCTTCCCCGTTACTCCTTCTTTCTCTCTTGCCATGTGGAACGTATGTGACCTCCCTCCATTTGATACACCTCCCCTCTCTCTCCATTGCTGCCTTTTTACCTCTCCGTTGCCCTTCTTTGTCAACCTCCTTCATTCTTCACTTCCTCATTCATCCTCTCCTCTCCTCTCCTAGACCACGATGCCTGCCTCCTGCTTTTCATCCCTCCCTCTCTCCCTCCCTCCCTCCTTGCTGTCCCTCCCTGCTGAGTTCTCAAACTCACAAACTGACCACATCCCTTCCTTTCACCCTCCGTCTCCCTTCCCCCACTCCCTCACTCCACTCTCTCCCCATCTTCTCTGTTCCCTGTGGAGCTGGCCCCAAAGCTCTGATCCCTTCCTCCATGCCCCCAAACTCCCCCACTGTGCCCTCCCAAGACTCACACACACACAAACACTCAAACACACATACACTCACATGCACACGCGCGCACACACACACACACACACACACACACACACACACACACACACACACACACACACACACACACACACACACACACACACACACACACACACACACACACACACACACCCTGTGGCGACTGGCCCCAAAGCAGCCCCTGTTTGTCTCCCTCCCTCTGTTTTTCTACTCTTTCTTTTTCTCTCTTTCCCCACCTCTGTCGCCCACACCCTGCTTGAAGCTTCAGATTGGTTATGCACTTCACTTTAAGCTGTTTTTCTCAAGTCCGTATTTTCAATGGAGCAATTAATTGCCATTGTACTGGAATATTTCCTATTCTTTGTCCTTCATTATGACTTATTGTATGCCATACATTTAAGTGAAATTGCCCCTTAAAAATGTATGATGTCTTTGTGATAATAGAGCAAATTAAAATAGTACATTTGAGCACCTGAATAGAGAGAAACACATCAAAAAAGAATTCCTTTTGTGTAGAGTGAGCCAAAGCAAAGAAATGTATAATGAAATTAAATTGATGAAAGTAAAAAGTCATATTTCAATCTGACATCACGGCCCTGTTTCCACCTGGGATTATTATGTGATTTTGGTAATCTGATCACAAGTGGCCAGCTCTCAGTCCGTGTGTTCACACCTGTCTGTCCACATGTGACTTCTTTGTCCAGCTGTGATTGGATTCCATTTACCCGCTCTGTATGTAAATCAACACGTACATCATTTCCGTTTGCATTGCTGTTTTTAAGCGGTGGGGTTCAAACAAGTAAACATTCAGGGCTGTACAGTTTTAATCGCATTTGCTATTAGAATGCATTACGTGCGAAGATAATTACAAGTCTAGGTTGACGAGATAGGCTACTGTCTCATTTAGACAAGGAGGGGCTCGCCAAATGCGGGTAAATAAATATCATAGATAGCATATCAAAGTAAAAACTCTTAGGCGAGTAAGTTATTACGCCACTTTGGCTGGTGAAAGATGTGTGCTCGCCGGGCGGCTTTTCTAACGTCTGTCTCTGATACACTCTTGTCACCACCACCAGTACACGGCTTTCTATATGCAGTTAAGTTACTGCATCATGTGCGAACAGAATATTTCCTGTGCGCCTTCACTTTAAAAGCCTGTTACTAGCCAAAAGCGAGTTGACTTTTATTTTTAAGCAGATAAGAACAGGAAGTCGCTGCCCTGCAGCTCACCAGTCAATAGCAGCGATTTCCGTGTTTTCAGATTTACGCAGTGAAATGAAAACAGAGGACAGAAAGCTTGTCATTTGCAATACTGGCTGATGCAACTAACGTTCATGAGGCTTCTATAAAAGCTGCATGAACGCCAGTGATGCATTTTCAACGTATTTCCGCTGGCAGGGGGCGGCAGTTGAGTCCCTAATGTGGACAAGAGTCGCATTGCTGTTTCCACTACTATTTGAATGCGGACACACCGGACACAAGCAACGTAAACCACCTCCGAATGTGGTTTTAGTGATCCGATCTCAATGTGTCTTCAGAGTGTTTTCACCTGTAGTTAGAGCTTTATTCATGTGATCAGATCACAAAAACCACATGTTAAAGACAAGTGGAAACAGGGTCTGTTAAGAGACTGTGAGATGTAAACTTACATATCTCACAATTCTGTAACCGTGTTGCATGTGTTAATAATATCACCCTGCCAACTCATAATAGTTGACATATTATATGAATTAAGGTCACCTAAGAGATGGGGCAAAATATGTTATATTTTTGTTCCAGTTTTCTCTGGACGGAAGGCCAGTTTTCTGTTTACATGACATTTGGTTATTGATTTAAAAAAATCCTACCTGTCACTCCTTTGTACAAAAGTGTATACATATTCCCTTTTCATTTTGCTCGTGTCAGTTTAGCTCATTTTTCTCAAAGATGGCTCAAGATTCACATTATGCAATTCCCATAGGGAACTACCAATGATGCTTTGTGTATTAGAATGACTGCACAGACTGTCACCTATTTTGTGTCTTTTGACACCTGTTCTTCAAGTACTGGTGTTAGACAATGCTACTATGCAATGCTATACAATATGTAATCACAGTTGTTTTTGATTGTAAAGCCTACAAAGGGTCAAATATGGCAAATAGTGAAAATGGAATGTTTCCACCTGAACACCTTCTTCAATACCACAGTAAGCATATGGAATTTACTATTACCACCTAAAACATGGCAAGTTAAATACAAGGATACACCCAGGTTTACAGGCACACACACACACACACACACACACACACACACACACACACACACACACACACACACACACACACACACACACACACACACACACACACACACACACACACACACACACACACACACACACACACACACACACACACACACACAGACACACACAGACACTCACAGACAGTGGTGGCAAAGGGCAGTGTACCACAGGGAGAAGCCTATAATAGTTTTAACCCAGCGCTCAGGTGTGACTCGCCTTTGTCCAGGCAAATGCCAGAGAAAAGCACAGCTCCAGGGAGAGAGGCAGGGAAGGACAGTATAGTGGAGAGGAGGATCAAGGGAGAATGGAAATGCAAAAGATATTCATATATTTACACTGCAGAAGAACTGAGGAGAGGTTTGTGTCGACCCACATGGACACCTCTCAATAGATGGACCTGGTGCTGACTGACAATGTGGATATGTCACATCTTTAGCTAGTCAGACTGTCAGGTGAATGACAGGCCACATTTACTCCTTAAATCACCTGGCTTATTTTCAGATTTGAATAACTAATGGACTGTTGTGTCCTGTGAGTGAGCGGCTGTTTCTGCCAGCCTGTGTGTCTGGGCCCCTGGTTTATGTGGGGGGCTGGGAGGGAGTCCTGCTCTGCTCTGTTCTCCCTCCCTGCCTCAAGAGCTCCCTAGGGGGGCAGCGGGACCGACTCTGCCAGGCAGCCTCTCTCTCACACTCTCCCATTTACCCCCCCCACCCCACCCCGATGATGAACACACACACACACACTGACGTCAGCTGCTCTGGGCCTTCTCCCCTGGGTGCTACAAGAACCCTTTGTTTCCCCCTTCCATCCCTCCATCTCTCTTTCCACCCCTCCTCACTCCTCTCCCTGTCCTTTGTCCCTAGAAATAGCTGTCCTGCTTATTGCCTGATTGGAATTCACTGCACTATGGGAAGTCACAGGGGAGGGCTATTTTCAAGTGTGTATTTGTGTGTGTGTGTGTGTGTGTGTGTGTGTGTGTGTGTGTGTTGAACAGTGCATTCATTTTTATTGTGTGGTGCGTACCAATAAGACATGTCGAGTATTGTGAAGGAAGGACAAAAACTAAATTGAATAAAGTGTGTGTGCACAATGGGTTGAAATCTTCTGAAAAGGAGGCCCAAACAGTGTGTCCACTCTCATTCTGCACATATTTTCTTTGATGTGTATGTTTTTATTTGTGGTTGTCTGACTGTGTATAGCATTTGTCAGTAAAGATTTTGTATTTAGGCTTTTCTTTAGTGTCTTCTCTGAGTGGAAAAGCATGTGCTATGGTGTGTGTGTGTGTGTGTGTGTGTGTGTGTGTCTGTATGTGTGTGTGTGTGTGTGTGTGTGTGTGTGTGTGTGTGTGTGTGTGTGTGTGTGTGTGTGTGTGTGTGTGTGTGTGTGTGTGTGTGTGTGTGTGTGTGTGTGTGTCTGCGTGTCTGTATGTGTGTGTGTTCATGCGTGATTCTGCTCCCAGCATGAATCCTAGAATTGGGGTTAAGGAACAAGAGATTCCTCCCTCGTATTCCCTCCTTTCCTCTCTTCCAGTCTCTCTCTCTCTCTCTCTCTCTCTCTCTCTCTCTCTCTCTCTCTCTCACTCTCTCTCTCACTCATGCAAGTGGGATGTCTTGAAATATTAACCAATCTGCTCTTCATTTTTCAAATATGATAGAAAACACACTGCTAAATAAGTCAGGAGCAAGGCCTGTTGGGGAGCGCAGTAAGACGGGGCTCTCAAATAAACAATAAAACAACACAAACAACAACAATGAAGAAAGGGAAAGATGGAGAAAGGAGGAGGGGAGGAGATGGGGAAAACCCTCTTGTGCTTGTATCAGCTACCCCCAGTTACTGCAATACATCTGCCTATCTTCCACCAATCTAGTTGCCAGTCCATCTGATGGCATTGTCTCTTTCATTTTCATACATTCACTTTTCTTTCTTCATCTTTCCGTTTTTCTGTCCATTATCTCTCCCACTGCCTTTTTTTAAAACGTGTTTCCCCCCACTGTAACGAGAGAGCATCTCAGTTGGAGTATAAGACTACACTGTGTGTGTGTGTGTGTGTGTGTTGGGGGATTTGAAATAACGGATGTGGGGGATCTCTGTGGCTGACTGAGGCCTTGCTGCTGGCTGGTGGCTGGAGGGAGCGCCCTGCTATGAGTAATGAACTCCCCCAGGAAGAGGCCCTGCAGCATGGCCTGCCTCCATCCTGCAACCTCTCCCTGGTCCTGGGATAGAGTTGGGGCTTGGGCTGATTTGGGTGGAGGAATGGGTGGTGGGTAGCGGGGCATTAGGGGGTTTTGGGTGGTAGGGTGAGTTGATATTCCCCCCCCCCCCCCCCCCCTTTTGGCTGCCAAGCTATGCGGCCTGCGAAAGAGCAGATAAAATTCTGTGTGTCTCACTGTGTGTGAGTCTAGAACAGCTTGGGCTTGTGTGCAGAGATTTGCATGCGCCTGCGTTTTGAGTGTATGTGGGTATGTGGGTGTGTGTGTTAGGGAGTTTGTCCTCAGAGAATAGTGGATGGGGTGGGGGTGCAGTGACAGCTGCAGAAGGGGGGGCCAGGGGGGCTGACTGCTCGCTGGCTGATAAGGGGGGCTTCACATTAGAGACACCACAAGAAGACTAGTAATTCTGCAGTGCAACATGCACAACCCGCGCATGTACACACACACAAACACACAGAAGCTCATAGAAGAGAGGCAGTGGGAGAAAAAAGTTAAGGAAAGCTAGATAGGGCTGTGGGACAGGAGATTTAGATTATTTGCATGTGTGGAATGATGGAAGTGGGGATTCACTGTGTTACAATAGAGAATACACAGAAAGTCAGAAAGATATGTGGATGGGTGTATTTGTGAAACAATTCTGACACAATCACAGCAAGGCAGCTTAGGAGAGAAATGTTAAGTACAAAAACCCACAAGGCTCTTGTTAAAAACATCTGTAAGACCCAAAGTTTAAAATGCAAACCAGTGAACGTTACGTGCAAATCTACCCAAGCTGTGACAGAATAGGCAGAATATATTTTATTAATCAGACATGGACACCCCACAGGTCTGGCTTCATACAGATAATATTATCGATAAGACTTTCCTGTTCAAAAGATTGGCTTTTCGGGCAAATCAGTTGGTGTGCTTTGCCATGGCATGTCCTTAGTGTGTGTTGTGTTGTGTACCACTGAGCAGAGTCAAAGGAAAAGAGACTTCTATGGGGATTGAACCTTTTCCCTCTGGTCCTCACACACTTCACTCACATTTACATTGAAGTGTATAAGCAAAACACTTTGAGGGAAATGAAAAGGGGGCTGTTCCAAACTGGTGCTGAATAAACATTTACTTGATGGATAACATGGCTGTGAAACCTCTTTCTTTTTTATTTTCTATTTTATTTTCTAAAGGTTGAATACACTCAGGCATACTGACAGAGTGCAGGTTTAGAGAGTGTAGGAAGGTTAACCCTTTTAATCTTATGTTTTCTTACTCACCTCCATAGTCCACCGGTTCAGCCTCTCTGAACTAAAATAGTCTGTGTTCATTCCATTCCAGTAGCATGTGTTTTCCTTCCTCCTTCCTGATGTAATAATAGCCCCCACCAGTCCTTAATTATTCATATTTTAGTAATACAATCCAAGTTAACGGTTCAAACATTAGTACATAATAAAACTCCCGAGGCTTCGCTTTTAATTTAATTCCTCCGTTTAAATTAATTTTGGGGCATGCTTGTGCTTTTAGCTTGCTCCTCCGCAGAGGCGAGGGGGGTTGGGAAAGAGATGGAGAAGAGATGGAGAGAGAGATGGAGGGAGAGACGGAGGAATGAGGGCCAGTGCTCAGCTGCAGGTGGTTAACAACAGCCGTACAGGTGTTTGTGCATGCTGAGGGCATTGACTGACAGATAAAAGAATGACGGAGAATGAGTCCGGTGTACACAACTTACACATCTATATTGCTATAATCACTTACATGAAATAATATAGATTAGAGGAATAATAAACACCTGAAAACCAAAGAACTGGAGAGCCTACTGGAACTAGTCTTTGTGAAAGAATGTACGACGGTGCTATTTGGTAGGGGGGGGGGGGCATAAACACATCAAGTAATAATTAAGAATACGCTGCCTGAAATGCCTTTGTTACGTCGTACACAGTCTAACTAGGATATGATTCAATGTATGTACTTAAATAAAACGCCTGAATTGGAAAATCATATGGAGTCTGATTGCCTGTCTGGAGCTGAGTTAAGAGAGAAGAGAGGGATATAGAGAGAGAGAGTTTGGAGATGGATGGAGAGATACATAGGATAGGCTAGAGGGACAAACAGAAGGGGAGAAAGAGATAAGCCGCGCTGATGCTAGGGGGTCTCAGCTAAAGGCATGAAAGCACAATGAACCCCAGTCAGTCAGAGTCATTTCCATTTCTCTGCTCTCACCGCTCTATTAAGACTGTTTGTGTCATCTAACAGCGTGTGTGTGTGTGTGTGTGTGTGTGTGTGTGTCTGTGTGACAGACAGAAGTGGACTTTTCCTGTGTTCCGACTTTGTTCTGTGTGTGTGTGTGTGTTTGGTGATGTTCAGCTGCATGGTATATAGCTATACGTGTGTGTGTGTGTGTGTGTGTGTGTGTGTGTGTGTGTGTGTGTGTGTGTGTGTGTGTGTGTGTGTGTGTGTGTGTGTGTGTGTGTGTGTGTGTGTGTGTGTGTGTGTGTGTGTGTGTGTGTGTGTGTGTGTGTGTGTGTGTGTGTGTGTGTGTGTGTGTGTGTGTGTGTTTGAAGTCAGTGTGGTGCTGTAAAAAAGTTTGGGTCCCAGAGCAATCGGCTTTACTGCTGCAGAGACCAACCAACCAGTCAGTGGTCTCCATTGATCTGCACCCTGCCGCCACCGAAACTCCCCAACCCCACTGTGTGTGTGTGTGTGTGTGTGTTTCCCCCATTATTCTGGATATGCGCTCACATGCACGTGTGCTCAGGTTCCATACCATGTGTGTTTTTTTTATTAACTCCCCCTCCTTGACCTTGACCTTTATCTTTGAATTATCATTATAGATTTAACTGTATGCTTGTATCATGTATTATGTTTTCATGTCCCAGTGTTTGTGTTGCTTTGTAACTGTGTGTGGGTGTCTTTTCTTTTCTTTTTTACTTGTTGGGCAGTCACAGTGGGAAGAAGAAAGTTATGAGGTGTTTGTGTGTGGAAGGCAACGATTTCCCCTCAAAACACTCCATTCCACAGGACTGCCTATGCCCACACACACACACACACACACACACACACACACACACACACACACACACACACACACACACACACACACACACACACACACACACACACACACACACACACACACACACACACACACACACACACACACACACACACACACACACACACACACACACACACACACACACACACACACACACACACACACACACACACACACACAGTCACACTTGGCTCAGCTTGGCGGATGTAGGTTGTAATTACGGGACCCCCTGGCCTCTCTCTCTCTGTCTTTCTCCCTCTCTGCCCTGCCGTCCTCTCCCCCCTTTGATCTGTTTCATGTCACCAGCTCTTACACACACACACACACACACGCACACATGCACACACACGCACGCACACATGCGCACACACACACACACACACACACACACACGCACATGTACACGCACATGCACACACACTCACTACTCACCTCACACACACACTTCTAAATCCACCTTCTTTTTTTCAGTCTGAGCGTCCCTCCCTGTGTGTGTTGAGCGCTGCTCTTTGTTGAAGGCCAGTGTGTGGTCTCTAATTCACACAGGAGCTTCTTTTCTGGACAGTTTGTTTTGAAACCTCTCCTTCTCCGGCGTCACATTGAGTTTGATACTTGCAGATTATTCCCTTCCTAACTGACCTTGTGTTGACGTGTGTGTGTGTCCATTTGTCCATGTCTGTTTTGATCAATAAAAGCTGGCAACTTCTAGACTGAGAAGATAAGAAAGCAGTTTGTGGAGATTGTGAAAGTGACAAAAGAATTTAGTTAGACTTACTACATACCTGCAAACTCGTCGCTTTTCGGCGAAAATCGCCGTTTAGAATCAAAATATATGACCCACGTGAATCGTATAGATCCGAAGAGTTTTTGTTTTTGGGAGGGGGGGGGGGGGGTAGCGGCAGCTGCCAGAGAAGTCAGCCAGCTCTTCCCAGACTGGACTGTGTGGGCGAGTTACCGTAGTGTGAGACAAGGGAATATCGTTATCTTGGCAATAAAACATCTTTGGTAGACGTCATGAGTATTGTCCAATCAGCGTTAAGATCGGGCACAGTAAAGCATCACTGCTGCCGCTGTGTGTTCAGACTTTAGAATTGGCTAAAAGTCTCAATCAAAGCCCTTTTGATAATAAAAAATTAGAGGCTTTGATTAAACACTGTCAATGCTTCAGAGGTTAATGTAACAGCCTACTGAAACAGAAACTATACGGAGGGACGCAGCTCACTGTACAGTCCCTTTATTTAGTCGCGCTGTCAGTTTGCCGACATGGCTCTCTGTTAGACTCGAGACATAGAAAAAGATCGCGGAAGCCGTTCCCGTAGACAAAGTTAACGGGCAGGATATCCCCGACTGATTTCATCCATCAAACCACAGAGTTTTTTCTGAGCGGCGTCTCACTCGCTCACTGGGTCTCCCGGGTCCCGGTGATTTTCACCGTCACAGCGATCGACTCGCTGCTTTGCTGGGGCGGAGACTTTGTGTGAAGGTGATTTAAAATCACGGTCGTAGACGAATGTTATAACTTTATGCTGCATAGTTTGCACTGCGCTGTTGACCCACACAGGACTCTTAAGTGAAGCTGACAGTTTAATGAGCGCACATTGCAGAAATGAAGTGTCTGCAGTGCGCTCACAATCAGAGCCGACCCCCAATTTATTTTTATTTTTTAGTTTGTGTGTTTGATATTAACATCATATTATTATATCATACAAAAATAATAATACAATGTTTTGATCTAGATAGCCTAGTTAATAGCCCAATAATTTAATCAGTTCATCTGGGAGGTAATCCAAGTTTAACTGATCACGTCACGTTCACGTCCAGTGTGTATTGAGTATATTTAAAAACATTTGGAAATGGGGCTCAGATGCCCATGCACTGTATAACCTATTTCAGCCTCGTCTGTGGAAAAAAAGATAGCTGGACAACAGAGTTCTTCTGCTTCATTCCTCTCTCTGCATTTAAATGTATTCATTATATTACAGAGAAATATGTCCCGTAAAAGAAAAAGAGCACCAAGCCCAACCCAGAGGACCCTGCATAATATTTTATTTTAAATGAACATTTTAATGGAAAATCCAAGAAGCTTCTAATTCATCCGACCCAGTGTCTCCAAATTATTTGTTCACACAAAATTCCTCAGATTTAGCCTCTTAATTTCCCTCTCAAAGTGCACCAGATTCATGCATTTCACTTTAAAAAGTTTAAAAAAAATCTCCCGGGGGGGCATACCCCCGGACCCCCCTAGGAGGGTCAGGATCTCAGCTGGCTATTATTTTCACCCAGCTGGACAATGGAGGCAATAGTGGAGAATTCTGGTTGTGTGAATGATATTTAACAATAGCCAATCGTTTGGACAGCGAAAAACACCCGACCCCCCTAGAAGGGACGGGTGTTTGTCACCTTTTTCACCTCCTATGAGTTTGCAGGTCTGTTACTATAAGAGGATTGAGGTCTTACGCATTTTACTGTGCGTGTGAGAGAGTGAGGGAGGTATACTGTAGAGGTAGCCTGGCTCCGCCCGCCCGCCTACTTCCGGCCAAATTTCATTTTCCCTTCAGTAGTCAGTCTGGGTGTACAGCGCATTTCCCAGTTTTACCAGAGAATCTACAATCGTCCAATCAGCGAACAGAGCGAGTGGCTGAGAACGATGACGTCGAAGTCGCGCTCCAGTTTCAGTTGAATGCTGCGTTCCTTTATACTCGGAAGAAGGAGATTTCCGACTTGGTTGTTCCGAGTTCCGACCTGTCTGTGTTCCAGTGCATCTGCTCGCGAAAGTATGGACGCCTAAAACCTTTCTCATCCAAATAACTAAAGGTTAGGCTCTAACAAGTTACTGTTGCCAGGTACCGGTAGATTCATAGACTACAATATGTAGTGAAGTCGGAAATTTCCGAGTTCCCTGTCCAACTGGAACACACCGCCAGAAGCCGGCTCATGACACACGTGACGTCCAAACGTGATGCGATTGGTTGGCTAATCCAGAGTGGCACTGGGCAGATCCAATAGTTTTAAACTTCGACAGACACCCGCCTCCAAGTGAGTGAACGTTTGCCAATTACAGCACTTCCAGACCTTCTGTACAAATGAAATGAAGTACGATGGTCTGGTTGGACCAGGCTACTGTAGAGGAGTTATGGTGAAATGATGCATTTAGTCTGGCTTAATGAATTATAATTGAATTATCTTCTACCTTTTAACCTTAGTGTGAGTTTTTACACTATACACTTCTGTGTATAGTGTCAAATTATGTTTGTGTTACCTGAAATGTGTGATACTGTTGTTACTTTTATACCCATTTTCTCTTCACCACACTTGATTCCTTTTATACAGTAAGTCCATTCTCGGCTCTTTTCTTTCTTTTATGTTTGTTTCTTTTTCATCATTGTGTCCCTCTTTTATTCTCTGGTTGTATATCTCCTTCACCTCCGTCTTCTTCTCCCCTCTGTCGTCCCTGGCTGTCCTTGACCCTCAGCTGGTGATATGGTCTCTCTCAGGGAAGCCAAAGCTTTAACACATGAGTCATTATTATACAGCACACACACACACACACTCTGTGCAGGTGGCGTGAAAGTGAGGGAGTGACTGTGTCTTTTTAGGTTTAGACCTGTATTTATATGTGTGTGCGCCATTACAAACACCATCCAGAACCTAACTTACACACCGCATATACGGTACTGTTCAATTGTCTCACAACAATATAATTGAAGCCTGTACATCCTCAAAACCGTGTACAGTTTATGTTGTTCATAAATGCTGTCAGGCCTGTTCTAAAAACTTCAATCATTACATTTAAGTGTGATTAAATACGTTATGCAGTGCTCTTTTCATTTAAGTTTTGATATTATATTAAATATTCTGTCACTATTTTCAAATTGATTCTCAGTATTTCAGAGTTAAATTTACATTTCATAACCAATCTATAGTCCTGTATTTTGACAATTACATTTTTGTATGTGCATTGGTATTGTTTTTGGTATTACAGATAAATACAGTAGGAACACCTTTTAGTTTCAAGAAAAAATTGAGTAGAAATAATAATGCACACACACAACTAGCAACAGCTAACGTCTTTCCAGTTGGGTTTGGCTGTTTTTAGTTTTTTTTATAGTTTTGTCAAAATATCAATCAAAGTAAACCTGAGCGTTCAAGTCAACGTGATAAAAGTCAGATGGAAATGTCTTAATGCACCTCCATGTTTAGACTTTCTCCATATGGTTTAATTCCTATTTGTTGAGTACTTGCATGTGTTTGTGTATGTTTATGCATATTACTTTTTGGATGGATATTGTGTGTGTGTGTGTGTGTGTGTGTGTGTGTGTGTGTGTGTGTGTGTGTGTGTGTGTGTGTGTGTGTGTGTGTGTGTGTGTGTGTGTGTGTGTGTGTGTGTGTGTGTGTGTGTGTGTGTGTGTGTGTGTGTGTGTGTGTGTGTGTGTGTGTGTGTGTGTGTGTCCCAGTGTGCTTTCTCTCTCTCTCCATCTCTCTTGCCGTCTGTGCCTCTAATCCCAGTGTGTGTCACTAATGGCAGGTCCAGGTGTTCTGCTCTGCTCTGCTCCTCCCCCTGGGGACTCGTCTTCAGTGTGTGTGTGTGTGTGTGTGTGTGTGTGTGTGTGTCTGTGAGAGTGTAAGTGCACGTGCATGCATTCCTCTCATGGGGGGTTTAGGAGCTGTGAGAGCGGGGCTGTCCAGGATCCCGTTCTCCAGAAGGGAAGGGAGGGAAGGGGAGCTGTGGGCAGGAGGTACCCGCCTCTTGCAGCTTGCTCCTGGGCTTCCCCTGGGCACAGGACCCCCCTCTACCACTCTCCCCCGGGACTTCTGGAGCCTCTCTGTCTCTCTGTCTTTCTTTCTTGCTTTGTCCCAGTCTCTCCTCAAATCCATCTCTTGGCATCTTATATACCTGCAGTGCTTCAATTATTTTGCTCTAGATGAAGCAGCTTTGCAAGTGTGTGTGTGTGTGTGTGTGTGTGTGTGTGTGTGTGTGTGTGTGTGTGTGTGTGTGTGTGTGTGTGTGTGTGTGTGTGTGTGTGTGTGTGTGTGTGTGTGTGTGTGTGTGTGTGTGTGTGTGTGTGTGTGTGTGTGTGTGTGTGTGTGTGTGTGTGTGTGTGTGTGTGTGTGTGTTTTGAGTGTAGCAGTACTACATATCCAAAAATGGCTTTGTTTGTTTGCCTGTGTTCAGTATGTGTGTTGAGCAGTGAGCTCCACCTGCCTACATAACTTATTTAAAGATCCCATGTACTCATAGTTGAACATGGGAGTACTGCAGTATTATGTGTGTGTGTGTGTTTTATTGTTCATAGATCCCCAGTCAATAACATCCATCTGTAGTGGATACCATTGTTTAAAATGATGACTACAGTGAGTATATGAGGTTTTCACTGTTGATGGGTAATTCAAGGATGATTACCCATCAACATTCATAAGGTTGCAATAATAATGCTTTCAAAACAAAACTCAGCTGTTGTTTTTAATTGCTGTATGTGTCTGCAGCATGTAGGTATGAAAAGTGAATCAAGTGTGTGCGCGAGGTGAATGTGTTTCTAGGTTAGTGAGCGGTCCGTCAGTCCACCAAACCTCATTCTTATAAATAGAAGATTTAGCCGCCGGCATGGACACAAGGGGACCACCACACCACTCTGTGTGTGTGTGTGTGTGTGTGTGTGTGTGTGTGTGTGTGTGTGTGTGTGTGTGTGTGTGTGTGTGTGTGTGTGTGTGTGTGTGTGTGTGTGTGTGTGTGTGTGTGTGTGTGTGTGTGTGTGTGTGTGTGTGTGTGTGTGTGTGTGTGTGCGCGTGTGTGTGTGCGCGCCCTGTCCTCACGCACGCCTGTGAGCATACGTGGTGTAACGTTCGTGTGCGTTGGCATGGTGTTGTTGTTTATCTAACACTCTGCCTTGACAGCTGGTTCTCATTTCCGAGCGAACAAACAGCAGACGAGATGGACAGAGAGCGGGACGGAGGAGGGATAGGAGAGAGAGAGAGAGAGAGAAAGAGAGAGAAAGAGGGGACACATTTCCTACACCGGGAATAGTGTAACACGCTCCCTCATGGTTAGTGCCTAGCTCTGTGTTTTGACTGGAGGTGAAGAGGCGATGACATAGGTAGAATGGGAGTGAAGCAGGGCACAGTGAGATACAAAGGCTTGTTGAGATAACACATTGGAAAAAGGTGAGGGTGAGGAAAAAAAAAGGAAAATCTGGTAAGAGGAAGCAGATGCCATGCCAGGCCCTCCTCTACCACATGGTGTTTGTGTGTGTGTGTGACGGAGACAGACTGTGTGTGTTGTTGAATGTACAGTATGTGTCTGTTCAGGTCTTATGGCCCTTCCTGTGTCAGTCCCCAGGGGTGACCATCGGGTTAGGAGGCTGACCATGAACTTCATAGCCCAGGTTTTTTTTTACTCAAGTCCCCAATAACCCCTGACACTGAACAGTCTCATGTAAGACAAGTGGCGTCCTCTGACACTGGAAGGAACTAGTTATTTATGAGTCTGAGTTAACTTTATTCACACTGACCTTGACTTTAATTGTTGAGCTGTTATGTTTGTGTGTGTGTGTGTGTGTGTGTGTGTGTGTGTGTGTGTTTGTATACAGTATTCTACTCTGTGGTAGGGACACACACTTGTCATATGCCTGCTCACTGTCCGCCCACCCCCATCCTTAGCCCCCTGCCCCTAACCTTCTGCCCTCAGACACACTTGCACACACACACAAACACACACTGCCCATATGGAGCAGTTGGCGCCCAAAAGCGTCCAAAGCAGCCGGACCCATTCCCAGGGCAGAAGGTGAGGGTCCCCACAGTCTGCTGAGAGTGTGTGTGTGTGTGTGTGTGTGTGTGTGTGTGTGTGTGTGTGTGTGTGTGTGTGTGTGTGTGTGTGTGTGTGTGTGTGTGTGTGTGTGTGTATAAAAGCGCGTGTTTCTGTGCGTGTGTGTGTGTGTCCATCCATCGTGTCCTCAAGGGCTCAAGCCCCGGACAGACTGCCATAACGTCCTTTTTATCTGTCCTCGCTGTGGCACGTATGTGTTTGGGTGTGTGTGTGTGTGTGTGTGTGTGTGTGTGTGTGTGTGTGTGTGTTTCCCGACAGACTGCGTCCCATGTGAGCTACAAGGACAGCAGCAGAGGACTGTGGGCCCTCCAAGCACAGGCCCTGTTTGCAGCCGGGTGCATATGTGTTCTTCTGTGTAACTTCTGCACCCAGTTAACATCGAGCCATATTGTGGATGCATTTTGCAGATATTTTAAAAGTGATTCTTTTCTTTATACATAGGCCTTGCTGTTTTCAACTCATAAGGTCAATTTGTCCCTATAAGAAGATAACCATTTTATATTGGTCCCTTATGATGGTCAGGCCTTTCTGTGCAACAGAGTATAAAAATGTGCCACTGTATTGTCACTCTAAGAGAAGGCATTATTGCTCCTAGTTTTTTCTCACAGCCAAGCAACACAACAGGTAGTTTTAGCCAGAGAATTGGACTGGTCAAACAAACCTTGGGACTGGCTTATTGGTTGCCATGCCAACTCATATGGTAATCACAGAGCTAGGTGGGGTTATTCCTCATGCACCTCATGTGAAGTAATGAAAAACTAAAACTTAAAACCATCAGATGTTTGTGGCTCAGCTTTGCAGCCAAAGAGTGGATCATTCTTGGATAATGGTCACTTATATTGTTTTCCATGCCTCTTACATTAAACCAAAAGGAATCCATAATCAGCCTTTGAACACTCTTTCAGGAAACAGGATGGCCCTTACTTAGTTGTGCAGCCCATTCGTCAACAAGACAAAGACACGAACCATACAATGTATTGAGGAAATCAAATTTGAGATCCAGGCTCAGATTTGCTCATCCAAATGACAAATTACAACAATAAGTGTGGTACGCCTTAAGTCAGCATTGGATAGTGAATTCTACTCAAAGTGTGTGTGTGTGTGTGTGTGTGTGTGTGTGTGTGTGTGTGTGTGTGTGTGTGTGTGTGTGTGTGTGTGTGTGTGTGTGTGTGTGTGTGTGTGTGAGTGTGTGTGTGGTGTGTGTGTGTGTGTGTGTGTGTGAGTGTGTGTGTGTGTGTCGGTGAGAGCAAAAAAAAAAAAAAAAACAAGACTTAAGTGCGTGCTGGGCTGCCCAGAGTGAGCCAAGGGTGGAAGTTGTTTTTCTGCCCCCTATGGTGAGTCTGGGGCTGTGTGTGTGTGTGTGTGTGTGTGTGTGTGTGTGTGTGTGTGTGTGTGTGTGCACACGCCTGGGGCAGCCTGGGGCCATCGGAGGGGGCCCGGGGAGCTGTGGATGGAGGGATGAAGCAGGAGAGAGGGATGGAGGGATAGGAGGTCAGCAGGGGTCTCACAGGGAAAGGTGCAGGTCTGGGCCGATGGCCAAACAAAAAGGTGCAGAGGAGAGTTAGATGGTCTATAATGGAGGGAGGGTTAAAGGAAGGGAGCAGGAGGGGGGAGGCAGGGAGAGAAAGACAGGGCTGATAGGAGGATTACAATTTGAGCAGGTAGACAGCTAAACTCAAGGTGAACACATTCATTTTACTCAGGACAATGTCAAATAGCAGCTTACCTTGACAGAATTACACAGGTTTACATTGAGCCGGTGCTATTTGGAGTAACAGACCTGTTAGGACTTTGGTGTAAACTTTAACAAAGGCCATACCTCACTTAATCTGAATGAGATGAAAGTTAAGATGAAAGGTATGATAAAACCTTTGATGATGTCTTTGATATGAATATATTTGAAGAATCAACCCAAGCACTGCCTTTGGTTCAAATAAATATATTTTCTTTGCAAGTTTATGCTAATAAGGAAGGTTCATTTCATTCTGACAGTTAATTGCATGTTTGACGTGGTCGATCACATTGTGTATTATTCATTTCTAATGTTAATTCTGAATTTTCTGCACGTTAACTGTAGGTAGCAGGCAGCTAAAGCACTTGTAGGAGCGGCTCCGTTACCAGCTAAGATCCTTTGATTCAAACATCAAAGAAAAAGAGAAGAAAGAAAGCTCCACATACTGTACATGGATTGCATTTCCATTTCAGGCATTTAGAAGACGCTGTTATCCAGAGTGAACTAATTGAACCGATGTTCTCGAGTGCTGGTTTCATGTCAGCGCATCAAGTTGTATGTTTAATCAGTTTGTCGTTTAACAGCCTTGTGGCCAAAGCTGGTAGAAGTGTGGACATAGGGTGGGAATCTCTTGGCACCTCACGATTCGACTCCGATTCAGAGGTCAACGATTCGATTCAAAATCGATTTTCAATGCATCTCAATGTAATTTTTTTTAATGTATGTGTGATTTTCAAAAATATATTTATATACACATCTGAGTTTGCTACTCAGAGTTTGCTAATCACTTCCTACTTTTGTGATGATCATTAAAGACAATCGACAGATGAATTACCTTCTCTAATATTTTATTAAGAGAAAAGCTTTTCTTGTCACAAATATGACTTTCTATGACCAGTGCAATAATCAATGCAGCTTGCATTTCAACACAATATGGAAGTATGTAAAAACTAAACCGATTCAGTTTAATTTTATTTATAATCTCGTAAATCATGTTTCTATAGGATTTCTATTCTATTATCTATTATTTTCTATGTCATTCGAACACACTGTACAAAAAGTATGGCTTGGAATTCAGCTCTCATACAAAAACCTAAACAGAGATAAAGCCGGTGCAGGTCATGGGTTTGCTGCTCTCAGCCCTTTTGTAGCCACTAGCCACGTTTGTAAACAACTCGCACATGTGTTGTGTGCATGCGCAATGGTGCAGGAAGTACTAGTTTTTACCAAAAAAAAAAGAAAAAAAACTATTATCAACTTATCTGAATCGATTCAGAATCGTTCGAGATGCATCGGAGAATCGATTATTTTTCCCACCCCTAGGACATACTATGCAACATTACTAAAAGGCTTGCTAGTCTTTATTGTTATAAACTGGAATGGTTGGCAGAGTTAAATCTGATGATCACACATAGTCTCCAAAGTTTCTTCTAAGACAACATGTCTTATAAAGTGCTGCTTTGATGTATTTTCCCTCTGTGTGACAGAGCAACGGAGTTTAGATATGGGGGGGGATAGAGGGTGGGGAAGCAGAAAATATAAAGAGAGATTGATCAGCGCGCGTGTCTCTTTATTACACCAAAGCTGTGTCCTCCACACGTTGCCTCACTAGCTGGCCTGTTAGAGAGACATGCTGGGAGACTCGCGTGTTGATTGAGTGTGTGTGTGTGTGTGTGTGTGCGTGTGTGTGTGTGTGTCTTTGTGCGCGCCTGTCGTTTCAGGTACAGTAGACTCGGGTGGTTCGTTTAGTAGTTTTTTTCTCCTGCTCTTTTCTGCTCCCTTCACTGTCCTTTGGAGTTCAGAGTCTGTCCATCTGGAACGTCTCCCCCATCCCTCTCTCTTTCTCTCCCTCGGTCCCGTCCAGGCACAGACACAGGGGTGAAGGACAACACCAGTAGGGGAGACACTGTCGGAGGGACGGAGGGATGGAGGGAGGGATGTCAGCGCTATAATGAGTAACAACATGAAAGCCAGTGGAGGGAGGGAGGGAGAGAGGGAGGTAGTGGAAGAGAGATGAAGACACAGAAACAGTAGAGGGACTGCTGTGGACAGAGGGAGGGATTGAAGGATAGAGGGAATGGACGGGGAAAGAGGAGTGAGAGAGGAGGACTGCAGAGTGAGAGATAAAGCTGTCGGGGCCCTGTGGTCCTCCTCCGCTCAGCTCCTCTCATTTGTTTTTATTCGCCAGAGAAGGACAGAGAGGAGGAGGAGGAAGGAAAGAACGGCGTGTTTCGGCGTTCGCCCGCTCTTGCCCGTTTCTCTCTTTTTTTATTTTTTTTATTTTTTAATTTTTTTATCTCCAATCCCTCCCTCCCTCAACCATGCATCCTCCTCATCTCCTCTCGAGGATTCTTCTCTAATTTAACTTTTCATTGAAATTTTCTCCGCTCCCCTCCTCCCCTCCTCCCCTCCTCCCCTCCCCCCCTCCCCGTCCTCCAGTCTCTCTCCCCAGTAGTGCCATTCGGCCTTGTCTTGCCAACGTCCCCTCGCGGCCCACTGACAAAGGCGCCGTTAAAAAGCCGTGTGATCCTCCATTTTAGCGCCAGCCACGCTAGTCAGAGGATTAGGGCTCTTTAATGACGCTAATCTCTCCTCCCCTTCCACCCCCAACCCCCCCCCCCCCCCCACACACCCCCCATTTAAAAAGTGATTTCTTTCTCTCTTGCTCTGACTGAATGTCTTTCTCTTGTCAATATCTGCCTTTCTCTGGCACTTCACAAACTACCATGTGACTGCTGGTGTGCCTGTAATGGTCCACATGTGTCCAGACCAGCACTGTGGGAAAAAAAAACACTTTCACAATTCTTTTTTTTATTGACTCCCTTCTTCTTTACTTTGCAGCTCTACTCTATAATTTGGGGTTGAGTGTAGCTTTGTGTCTAGTGTTTGACTGTACTCTCTCTCTCTCTCTCTTTCTGGTGAATTTTAAGTGAATCCAGCAGGGAGAAAGTGACACAAAGTGAGAGCGTACGGTACATGTGTTTCAGAAGGTATCACTCATCTTTCTCAGGCTACACTTAGAGAGACTTGTACCCTGTTGAGTGGGCAGCAGGGGGTGTCTGGATTTGGCGTTTTATTGACGCTCTGTATTTTAACACCGGCCTTGCTCCCCGTAGATGCTACAGTTATTTATTCTGGCACTGAGGGGAACAAAACAGTGTGCTCGGCTTTGAAGTCACCCATTGATATGAAAGTTGTGTTGTAAGGAGGATGGCTCGATATTTAAACAACATATGCAGCCCAAAGCTTTTTTTTTTTTTTTTTACTTTATTTCATATGATAATTACAATTTAGTAGACATACTTGATCTACACTGTGTCCTTCTTCCACGTGACTTAATTAAACCTTAAGGAAACAGCAACACCTCAACACAAAATACATTTTGGCATGCCACAGTAGGACAAGCACAGATGTACTGTAAATGGAATTAATGTTGGCTGAATTCCATTTAGCTGCTTTAGTTTCAGGGTCCTGTTATTGTGCATGCTGGCTCACCGTCAAACTGTCCTGGCTCACTGAGACACTTATGTTGAATCGAACAGAGCCACTGTTAATGTTATTAGTAACACCTGTGCTTTTCCTACTATGACAGTCCAAATCACTAAGATTACCCTTGACTCAGTTGTCTGCCTAGGGTGGACTTTGGACTTTCTCTATTCTCCATTCCTCCCTTGCACATTCATTGAGACCTTTACCATTTTATTTCTAAAATATGTCAGAATATAAAATGTCCGTCCAAAATTCATAGAACGTTTTTTTATTTTATTATTAAATCGCGTCTCAAGGTTGTTAATGCACTCCACATTGATGGATTCACAATAACCAATTATTTGACAATGTGATTATGTAGCGCCATAATAAGGGATTTTACGTTTCATTTGTGACCAAAAAATCTACCTTTTTCAGTATTTGTCAAAACACTCAGGCACTCACTCAGTCACTCACTCAGTCAGTCACTCACTCACTCACAAACTCACTCAGTCAGTCACTCAGTCACTCAGTCACTCAGTCACTCACTCAGTCACTCACTCACAAACTCACTCAGTCACTCACTCAGTCACTCAGTCACTCAGTCACTCACTCACTCACTCACTCACTCACTCACTCACTCACTCACTCACTCACTCACTCACTCACTCACTCACTCACTCACTCTCTCACTCACTCACTCACTCACTCACTCACTCACTCACTCACTCACTCACTCACTCACTCACTCACTCACTCACTCACTCACTCACTCACTCACTCACTCACTCACTCACTCACTCACTCACTCACTCACTCACTCACTCACTCACTCACTCACTCACTCACTCACTCGCCTTGTTGTGGCTTGCTTCTAGACTTCATGTTGATATCTCCATTCCTTATATTTTCTTAAGCGTTATTTCTATTTTCCTTTCTTGCTTCCAGTCAAATTTAGAAATCATGCTTTAACAAAACATGTTATACACCCAGGCCCCCCCTGCTGAGTTCTATTTGCTCATCGCAGAGCCTACATCTTCTCTGCGATCGATTCATCACAAGAATCTGTTCTCCGCCCCCTCTCTGCAAGGCGCAATACACAGTAGACCACACACACACACACACACACACACACACACACATACACACACACACACACACACACACACACACACACACACACACACACACAGTTGGTGGAGGTAAAACAGTGTGTGCTTTGGAGAGAGGATTCTAAACTTATCAGGAGAAGCTTCTCCTCTGCACATTTATCTTTGCTCATGCAGTGTTTGGATTTGGACATTCTGGCCTTTATGATGAATCATCGGACCTTTTTCACTCTCTGTCCTATCACTCTAGTTTTCATATTTCCTTTCTTTGATTTGCTGCTGGCCTGGTTGATGTAGCTATCAAAATAAAAGCAAAGAAATCTGCCCCCTCCCCATCTGCTCTTTCTTACAAAATGCTAAAATGCTAATAGCCTTACTGTGCTGCTTCACACAGCGCACAAAGAAGAACAGAACAATATCAAGCATTATTCAGCCCGCTCCTTTGTCCCCCTACAAATCCATTCTGAAGTGTCTATTAAAGGAGTCGTGGCCCTTTTTTGTCGCCTCTTCACCAGACTACACAGGAGAGGGAGAGGGGGGGGGGGGGGGAAGAGGGGGAGAAAAATGAAAAGAGCAATGCATAATCTCCTATGTATGACAAAGATAAAGGGAGTGAATATCGCCATCTTTCCGCTCTGCTCTCCACATCTCCTAATCGCTTTTCCGACGTTTCAATCTGCCAAGGCCCTAATGAAAATATGATGAGGCGGATCTATGGTCCTCGGGGACGGATGGAGGGATGGGAGGGGAGGGATGGAACGAGGTATGGTTGCAGAGGGAGGATGAAGGGAGAGAAAATACACTCTGTCCTTATTTCTGGGCTCCGTCGGGGATACATAGTTCTTGTAGCTTTTCTATTTAGATGCTGCTGCTGCCAGAGTGTCTCTCTTTTTTATTCTCTCTCTCTATCTCTCTCTGCCATCCTCATTTCTTCCTGTATATTGTGTGTGTGTGTGTGTGTGTGTGTGTGTGTGTGTGAAAAGGATAAATGTGTTTTATTTTGTTTATTTTTGTCATTTGAACTCCCACAGGCTGCCTCTCTCGCCTTCCAAGAAAGATGTAACTTTTCTTAATCATTGTGATGCTCCCTGTTTTACCCCCACATTTTTTTCTCGTCTGTGCTCGTATGTCCCCCCCCCCCCCTTTTTTTTCATAAATCCTGCAGCTGTGTGCAAAATATTTGTCTGTTTTCTTGTGCTGTAGATGAATCAAATGCATTTTTAAAAAAATGGGGTGGAAGGTAGGATGAACTAGACTAGAGGAAAGAGGGGGCTCACTGGTTCGACCCCTGGCACTGACATGAGGAGGGTGGCTGGTAATACATCTACGGTGCCCACCATCTCTAGCAATGTGTTCTTGAGCAAGGCACTTAGTCCAGAAACTACTCCAGGGGCGCTGCACTGTGGCTGACCCTGTGCTTTACCCCTCTGGGAGGGATACGCAGAAAGACACATTTAAATTGCCTTGTGTACATTGTCAATAAAGTCAACACTAAATGAATAATCCATGCCTGTTTCCCTCTCTGTCAGATGGTGATGATGACGTGGCCGGTCTGTCCTGGATGCCTTCGTCTCCCTCCAGTAAAGACGTTGCATCACCCTCCCAGATGCCCGACGGCTGCTGTGACCTCGGCATGGCAACGGGCGGCGAGGAGGAAGGGGGCGCTGGTCTGCCTTACCCATGCCAGTTCTGTGACAAGTCCTTCAGGTATGAAACTCTTATCTGCGATATTGACCAAAAGTACTATTTAGATATTTTTGGGGATTTTGACATTAACGATAATTGACGATATTTTGCATCTCTCAAAAATGTGTAAAAAAAAAATAAAGTTAGTCCGGTTAGTTAGGGTTCACTACGTTTCCCAAGATGCTGTGCGTCTGGCCGTCACTGTGTCATGTCATGTTTTGCTGTTTTGTTGCATTCTCATTTCCCAAACACATGAATATAAACGTGTACATGAGTAAACAGTATTTTACATATAACCATGGTAACATGGGCCACTTAGGCAAACAGTGAAAAGAATGAGTTGAATACATTTGTCACTCACCTCTCTGGGGATTCACTCCAGACCCACTTCAAGAACAGCTGTCACACACACCATGAAGTCATCATCCGACTCCTCTCTATTACTCCTCTCTTCTTTTCCCCTTCGCATGATTGATTTGATGTATGCAGTGAAAACTAGTTCAACTTTTACCTCAGCCTTATAACTAAAATGCTTTTTACAATTCATTTGACCTTTACTCAACCAGGTACTTTGATGTCATTTTGTTTTTGTTCTGAGCTTTTGTAAATGTCTTTTTGCTCCTCCTTGTCCCCCTCAGCCGCCTCAGCTACCTGAAGCGCCACGAGCAGATCCACAGTGACAAGCTGCCTTTCAAGTGCACCTTCTGCAGCCGTCTGTTTAAACACAAGAGGAGCAGAGACCGCCATGTCAAACTACACACAGGTAATAATAAAACACAAGGTCTTCCGGGCCTATAAAGACCTGATGGGTAGCAGCTTAACGGTATTTTTTTAAACTTGGAATAACATAAGGAAAAAACATTATAATGTATTTTTTTCTTATTTTTCTGAAGAAATAATCTCTCTCTCTCCCATAAATCTGTCAATTGATTCAGGAGATAAGAAGTACAGTTGCCAGGAGTGTGAAGCGGCATTCTCCCGCTCTGATCATCTGAAGATCCATCTGAAGACACACAGGTAACTGTTTCTGATCTGATCTTAACATGGAGTCTCTTCTTGATTGTACATGTCACCTGAAGTTCATTGTTCTATCCTCCTTGATTCCAGTGTTTCATTCATCTTCTAATGACTCTTTCTTATTTTGTATTATTTTCTTATTCACACTTCCAGCTCCAGCAAACCGTTTAAGTGCAGTGTGTGTAAGCGTGGCTTCTCCACCACCTCATCACTCCAGAGCCACATGCAGGTAAACAGTGTTATCATTCCCATTGTTACTTATGCAGACTCAAACAGTCAAAGAAAGTGACACGGTTACTCTAGTACAGTGGTTCTCAACCGGTGGGGCGCGCCCCCCCGGGGGGGCGCGGACACTCTACCGGGGGGGCGCGAGGGGGATGAAAAAAAAATTAAAAAAAAAAAAAATCTTAATCTTAATTTTTTTTTTTTTTTTTTTTTGTAATTTCAATTTTTTTCCTGATATGTAGCCTAGTTCAGAGATGATATGTATTTTTTTTCTTTCTTAACTTTTTTTGATAGGTAGTTGCCAAGTTCATCACACAAACACTCCAATCCACTGATATGAGATCAGTTTGCAATTTTCAAGTACTGAATTAATGGTAGGACTGTGGCCACTAGAACTGGTCTCTGGTCAGCAAAGGTCTTGAAAACAGCATAAGTGTGCTTGTGACATGTGTGCCACCCATGCATGTGTATGGGCACGTGTCCCAGCAGATTTTTGAAATCTGAATAAAAAAATTTAAGTTTGTAGTTAGCAAGTGTAACATGTTCTTAGGGCAGAATTTCATAAATAAAGGTTTATTTTTTTAGCAAGATATTTGGTCAAAAGCTAGTTGTCATCCGTCCCTCTGTCCAGTTGTTAGGCATCTGGCTGCTAGCAAGTTATGTTGTCTTGCTAATTTTACTATTCATCTGAACTGAAATAAATATTGACTTTTTCCTTTATTATCTTCGCCAGAATGCACCAGAATGCTTAGATTACATGTTAAAAACACAAAAAAATCTTCTGGGGGGGATGCCCCCAGATCCCCTTCAGGGGTTTAGTTTTCTGACAAACATTACAATGGATACTAACATGATTTGGGCATTTGGGATTATAAATCATCTTTGAATTGGTTGTACAGCATATCACATGCTATTCATTCAGGGGTGCGATGGCCACCCCACTCTAGCTCTGTGGCCCACCTTGGCCACCCCCAGTCAAAATTTCCTGGAATCGCCACTGAGACACACACAACTCCGCGTTCAGGCTGCACAGCACATTAATCGCAGGTAGCATTTTGAGCTAAATCTGGCCACTTTCCAAATCCAAGACTCAATAGTTGAAACATTCTCTGAACTGGGTTGTCAGACAGCAGTGTTTCCCATTGATCATAGACTTTGTTTTGTGAAGCTTTTTCATAACAGGTATACCTATTGTAGAATTTATTCTGTGTATGTTCTATTTAGGCTACTAGTTTCTTCTCTTCTAAGGAGATTTAAAAAAAAAAAATTTCCTCAGTGTCTCATTGATACAATCTCATAATTAGCTTTTAAAGTGCACCAGAATTTAACGTTAAAATATAAGAAATTTCCGGACCCCAACCCTAAACCCAATGTTCAACTCAAAGGTGCGCCACTGTGCCTAGCCCTAGATCTATCTATCTATCTATCTATCTATCTATCTATCTATCTATCTATCTATCTATCTATCTATCTATCTATCTATCTATCTATCTATCTATCTATCTATCTATCTATCTATCTATCTATCTATCTATCTATCTCTGTAGGGTGGTGTGTGTGTGTGTGTGTGTGTGTGTGGGGGGGGGGGGGGGGTTGTCAGGGTCGGTGGGGGGGCCCAACTGCAATGACCCAGCTTTGGGGGGGCCCAGCTTGCAGAAGGTTGAGAACCCCTGCTCTAGTACATGACTTGATCATAGTAAAAAGCAGAAGACCTTAACTTGTAGTCATCATATGAAAACCTTTTTGACAGTATTATATATTTGAGTATTTTCTACAACACAGGCCTCTTGAAGTCTTTTCTACTTTCTGACTCTGGCAGGCTCACCGCAAGAACCGCGAGCATCTTGCACTGAGGGGCGAGAGGGATGGAGGGAAGAAGGGAGGAGAGGGTGACCTGGAGCAGGACCTGTATATGTGTGATTACTGCGAGGAGACCTTCAGCCAGACGGACGAGCTGGAGAAACACGTCCTGACCCGACACCCGCAGCTGTCCGACCGCGCCGACTTGCAATGCATCCACTGTCCGGAGATCTTTCTGGACGAGGCCTCACTCCTCACGCATATCGAAACGCAGCACGCCAACCGCAAGCACAAGTAACTACAGAGCTTTGATTGAAAAAAAAATTAAAAATTCTAACCACTGATTTTTTTTTTGTATTAAAGGTGGAGTCAGCGATTCTGGAGAACGCTTGTTGTCCAAATCACTGACTATTTCCTCACCATCCCTTTAACTGTCTGTACAGTCACAGCTTGGGCTCTGTAAACGGGCATGTTGCTAGCTTTGGTGGGCCCCCTTTTTTTTTACAGACCCTATATTAACATAGCAGTTTACAGAGCCTAAGCTGTGTATATACAAACCAGATTATTTTCCAGCGCACACAGACAGTACAGACATGAGGATATATTCACTGATTTAGAAAAAAAGTTATTTTGACAACAAACGTTCTCCAGAATGTCTGACTCCACTTTTAATGTGTGATGGAAGGGAACTCCTGTTTTACTGTTTTTTTTCCTCCTGTACCCCAGATGTCCTGTCTGCTCAGAACAGTTCCCGTCTGTGGAGGATGTGTACTGCCACCTAGACAGCCATCGACAGCCCGACTCCTCCATCCACAGCGCTGCCAGTCCAGACCCCGCGCTGGGCAGTGTGGCTTCAATGAGTTCAGCCACTCCGGACTCTAGTGCAAGCCTGGAGCGAGGCTCCACACCAGACTCTACCCTGAAGCCCATTCAGGGCAGTGAACGAGGCCGCAGAAGAGGCGCCCACACTGTGGATGAGATTGGGATAAGTCTGAGTCATCAAATTGGAGGTATGGTTTTTGGTATTTGTTCGAATAAATATGCAAATTTGGCAATATCTCACGAAGTGTGCCTACATTTGCATCTCTTTAAAACGCATAGATCAGTTAACATCGTATCGTAGTTGTTACATTGTAACATATTCCAGTCAATGGTTTTTAAAGGACAGATTGTGGATATAGCCTTTTTTCATTTTAGAAATCAGAAATATACTACAGTTTGTACAGGTGTTAATAATGCATTTTCGGCATGTTTTGAAGAACAAAGTATATCATAAATCAGACCATTTCAGACAAAATCTTAAAATTGACCAGTGATTGAAAGCCCTCCAAAGTTTTTGCCTGCAGTGTTTGCCTTCACAGTTTAGAGTATCTCTGTATATTTGTAATGTGACACTTTTGTTTGTCTATGTGTACAGGTGGAGGAGGGCACTGGAGCAAAGTGACGTACTCTTGCCCTTACTGCTCCAAGAGAGACTTCCACAGCCTGGCGGTGTTGGAGATCCATTTGAAGACCATCCATGCGGATAAGCCGCAGCAGAGTCACACATGTCACCTCTGCCTGGAATCCCTGCCCACGCTCTACAACCTCAATGAACACGTGCGTAAAGCTCACCGCGGCGGTGGAGGAACAGCGGGCGCAGCAGCAGCGGTAGCAGCCTTTCCCCTGCTGCAGTTCACTAACGTCACAGCCTTCCACTGTAACTACTGCCCGGACATGTTCGGAGACATCAACTCTCTGCAAGAGCACATCAGAGTGTCTCACTGCCTGCCTGGTGGGATTGTGGCCGGATCCACAACATTAGGTGTGTTGTTGCAGAAAGGTACACTTCCCAAACCATGTAAAGGAACTTTAACATGTCAAAGTATGGGTTCTGTTGGTATATTAGGGACTTTTAAGCAGCGACGTATTAGGGAGTGCTACGGTGTCAAGGCAAGATTCCGAGGGGTTCTAATATCACTAAGGAACACTCACAACGGCTACTTACTGCAAGTTGGCATAGTGCTCACAACGTCAAAAACCTGTTCTGCCGTTGTAACAGACGGACAACAGCTACAGCGACAGGAGGCGATGACGTACATTCTCGAATGCTAAAACTTGTACTCTATTGCCATTGCCGTCCACTCAACCGTTGTTGCTTCAAGTCCCTAGTATTTGTTGTGGGTGGGTAGCAGCCAATAATGTAATAAATGCCAATATCATAATCATAATCATATTTCAATTTCAATTTATATTGTAATAACAGCCAATAATGTAGTAACTTGCTAATAACATAACAACTTTTTGGCTTTTCATTGGCTGGTTGTTAGCCTACATTATTGGGCGGTTTCCTTTAAAAATATAATGACTGGAGCCCATCATGTAATAATATACTTATAACACCATATTTAAGTTGTATTAATTGGCTTTACATTTTCACACTTAATTATACGGTACACCATCATAATATAATAACTTATTTCATTATGGGCAACACGTTCTAACGTTATGGAGTGCTTGTATTGTGTCTAGAATGAGGTTGTCCTTTGATTAGTATTGGATATCTTTTCAGGAATTGTTTGGAATATCCCTTTATGTACATTACCATACAAGCATCGTAATGTCATTTAAGGACATCTAACTTTATTCCCCGCCATCCTAGAAGGGAACCATGCCTTCTTCTGCAACCAGTGCTCCATGGGATTCTTGACGGAGTCTTCTCTGACAGAACACATTCAGCAGACACACTGCCCCTCTGCTGGAGGAGGGGGGGCCGGCTCTGGAGGAGGCGTGGCCAAACTGGAGTCTCCCCAACTGCAGGCTGCATCACAGTCCTTCATGGAGGTGAGAATCAGGAATGAATCCACAATCACATCTCAACAAAAACCAACCTTAATCAGTGTTGATAATAATTGGATGTCGCTTGTCTGTCTTTGCACACATCAATCTCTTGATCAATCTCATCAATGAGCAGTGCGCTGGTCCCCCTTTAATGAAGTGGTGTCTTGGACTTTGTCAGAAGCCCAGTGAAACGTTAAAGTACACATATTGCTCATTTAAATTCTTACTTGGTCATTTTACTACATGAATAACTTTCTGAGCTGAGCTTGTGATTAATGAGTATGCCGTTATGGCGGGTAACCGCTGGTCTGGCCTGCAGTTAATTCAAACCAATTTTTTTTCAATTTGTTGGTTCTCGGTCACAGGTGCTGATAGACAAAATCTCATCAAAAAGGGATAGTGGTCCAACCATTGCTTTCATGTTCCAAACTTGTATTTATTACAGGCATGACCACAGATTACTTGATTCTAATACATTATATTAGAGCTTTAAAAGACACTTCTCAGTCTATAATAAACATGTTAATCATCTGTTTATCATTTATTATCTGAACTTGCCAAGTTATGATGATAACTGCCTTCTCTCTATATATATTTCCCATCTTCTCTTTGACTATACAAAAGCTAAATACCAGTATGTGTCAATGTCTGATAATCTTAAAAAAAGTCTGTCCACGCCCAGGTGTACTCCTGCCCCTACTGCACCAACTCGCCTATCTTCGGCTCGCTCCTCAAGCTCACCAAGCACATCAAGGAGAACCACAAGAACATCCCGTTGGCTAACAACAAACGGCAGGCCAAGGTTGCTGACCTTAGCCCCGCCTCCTCCGACATAGAGATCTCCTCCCCCAAACGCCATAGACTGGGGGGGGACTCGACCCCCTCCATGGGCAGCAACGGAGACTACCCGTGTAACCAGTGTGACCTGCGCTTTGCCAGCTTTGAGGGTTTCCAGACCCACCTAAAGTCCCACCTGGAGATGCTGCTGAGGCGCCAGTCCTGCCCCCAGTGCAACAAGGAGGACTTTGAATCCCAGGATGCATTGCTCCAACACTTGACAGTGCACTACACCACCACGTCCACCCAGTATGTGTGCGAGAGCTGTGATAAGCAGTTCTCCTCGGTAGACGACCTGCAGAAACATCTGCTGGACATGCACACCTTTGTCCTGTACCACTGCACCCTCTGCCAGGAGGTCTTTGACTCCAAGGTCTCTATACAGGTGAATGACACAGCCTCCTAAATCCTACTGTGGCTCATATTCATTTTATTTTACAAAGAATACTGAGTATAAATATAATATAATGTGAGTATATAACCAAGAAAAGGTGTTTGTTATGGGGTTAGTAAAGTTAAAGCTAGAGTGCGTAGCTTCTGTCGTCTCTATGCATCTACATACGATGAGCCTTCGGTGCCAGTGCATCAATTTGATTCCTTCTGCTGTACATCTAGGTTTTTTCTTAGCAGTAGAATCAACAACTGAAACATTTCTTGGGCATTCCGTGGGGGTTTTCATCCATGCCTTCACCTGTTGAGACAGTTGTAAACACTTCCAAACTGAGAAATACAGAGAGTGTTTTGTTGAGACGATCAACTAATCAACTTTGTGTCAACTCATTTGGTGATGGCTTCACTGTAAAGGACATTCATTAATATGAAAAAGTTACGCACTATATCTTTAATATAGCCGTGAAATAACTGTAGAAATGAACCATCTTGAATTGCTTCTTCCTTCTTCCACCTTCTGCCATTCAGGTGCATTTGGCGGTGAAGCATAGCAACGAGAAGAAGCTGTTTCGCTGCACAGCCTGTGCCTGGGACTTCAGGAAGGAGACAGATCTTCAGCTCCATGTCAAGCACAGCCACCTGGGCCAAAGGTCAGGCCTCCCTGGGGGGCTGGGAGCAGGTACAGTACATCTTTCAGGTTTCATTAGAAAAGTAGACCAGAGGATTCGGAAAAAAGTTCTTCTTAGTGATCATGCTGTTGATAGTGAAATAGAAGGAAATCTAATAAAGAAAAGCAAAAGTCAACATTTAAAAAAGAAATACCAACAAAACAATGACAAAATAAAGTTGTGAAGTTGCTACGTGAAGCAACTCAACTCTGACTTCCGTCTCTCAACAGGACTCAAGCCCCGGAAGTGCATCTTCTGCGGTGAGACGTTTGGAACGGAGGTGGAGCTCCAGTGCCACATCACCACACACAGCAAGAAGTTCTCCTGTCGCTTCTGCGGCAAGAACTTCCACGCCATCTCACTGCTGGAGAGACACCTGAGGGAGAAGCACTGCATCTTCGACGGGGGCATCATCACCGGAAACGGAGGGGGCACCGGAAGTACTGGGAGTCAGAACGGGACGCCCAACGGACTGGCCCAATCCTCCAAGAGAGGAGGAGGAGGAGGAGGAGGAGGGGGAAGTGGTGGCAACGCAGCCTCCGGTGGTGGGGTAGAGAGAGGGACGGTAGTGGCTGCCGAACAAGCCGACCTGCAGAACATGTTACTGAAGGGCACAGGCGTGGGAGGAACAGGAGCCGGCCAGGGAGTAGATGCCTCCAACAGCCACGAGGCGAGCGGAGGTGAGGAGGAGCTGGACACTGCGGAGCCCATGTACGCCTGTGATATCTGTGGAGCGGCTTACACCATGGAGTCACTGCTGCAGAACCACCGGCTGCGTGACCACAACATCCGACCGGGAGATGACGACGCCGGTAAGATTTGATTTGAATCATCCTCTGCTCGTTTTGAAGATTTTTTTTAAGGTTTTTAAAAATTGATTTTATTTTGAAATTACAATTTAAAAATGTATGACCATATATCTTGTATGATTTAACATTTTCATATTTATTCTCAATAGCCTCCCAAGCCCTTCATCTTTTGTTCAGTGTTTTGGCTTATTATTTTGTAAAATGAAAAGAAAGAAATCGATAAAAAAGAAAATATTCAGAGTTTAATGAAATCTTAAGTCAAGAGGTAAAAAAAAAATTATGCTCCAAAGTAAGTGTACAACCTTGTCTTTTGCAAGCGCCATCATCATTTCAAGCATTTATTGTTAAAAATAAGGAAAGAAAATCTATTGTTGTGATGATGTGAGTCATTTTTTATACCAGGTTCTCGTAAGAAAAAGGCAGACTTCATCAAGGGGAACCACAAGTGCAATGTGTGCTCCAGAACATTCTTCTCTGAGAGCGGGCTTCGTGAGCATGCTCAGACGCATCGCGGCCCCGCCAAACACTACATGTGCCCAATATGTGGCGAGCGTTTCCCCTCCCTGCTCACCCTCACTGAACACAAGGTACATACACCTCTCCATCCTGTGTCTCTGTTTCATGGCTGTGTGCATGTCTATGCTTCAGCGGCTCATTTGTAGCTTTATATGTAGGGAACACATAACAGTCAGCTGATACCCTCAATGGTA